>NC_064807.1:45065836-45154439 GCF_023721935.1 Panthera uncia
TAAATAGAGTGTTTTTTTTTAATTGAGAATTTAATTTAGTTGAGAGTTAACCTATGCTCATTAAAAATATAAAATGTCAACAAGCAGAAAAATAAAAATGCTCCCACTGCCTAGGATCAACCCCTCCCTTCTGACTGTGGTTCATTCTTTTTGTTGTTGTTTTGTTTCCTATGCTTTGAACAAAGACGTAATTATGTCCATATGGTAGATACGATTTGACTCCTTTTTAAACGTTAGCTTGTACCCTAAGTCTGTTTCAAAGTTGTCATGAACATTTTTTCATGTAGGTTTTAATGGCCGCTTTGTAGATTTATGCCGAAAATTACTTATTTGTCCTTGTATTGTTGGTTTTTTTTCTTTTGTTTTCTTTTTTTCTTTCTTTTGCGGGGGCAGGGGGGGGAGGTTATAACTAAGGCCATGTTTGAATGTCCTGGATTAATTCTCCAGAATTGACTCTCAGGGAGATTATTTACTTGTACATAATGGGCAGAATCTAGTGGATTTATGAGTGACCTCTTGGGTGATTTAAAAGGACAGTGTTGTGGAAGCCAGTATCTGAGACTGTCTTGCCAACCAAGAGTTGGGGCTTGAAATAGTGAAGTCATTCTCTGCTCCAGCCTCACCTGCCACCACCTGGCTTGGCCCCGTCTGGCTTGAACCAAACTCCTATGTTGAGCTTAAGGAAAAAAATAAAACGAAACACATGAACATAGGGGAAGAAGAAAAAAAAGAGAAAGAGAGGGAAGCAAACCATAAAAGACTTTTAACTGCAGAGAACAAACTGAGGGTTGATGGAAGGAGATGGGCAAAGGATGGGCTAAAAGGGTGATGGGCATTAAGGAGGGCACTTGTGACGAGCACTGGGTGTTATATGTAAGCGATGAGTCACTAAATTTTACACCTGAAACCAAGTTTACCATATATGTTAACTAACTAGAGTTTAAATAAAAACTTGAAATAAAGAAAAGCGGGGGGAATCCTAGGGATGAAAGAAACAGGCACTAATTGCTCTTCTGAGCACAGCATGCAAATTGATTCACAAGGGCCCCTGGCACATGCCTGTGCTCAGTGAACTAAAATGTCTCCTTCAAGTGTTTTTATGACTGGGCTCCTGTGGGAGGTGGGGTGGGGTTGGGGGTGGGCTTTTTTTTTACTAGTTGTGTAATCTTGGACAAGTCTCTCACCTCCTCTGACACTCAGTTTTTCCATCTGGCACTCAACCTCTTGTACGGTTATTGTGACAGTTGGAGAAAATGTGTGTGAAAGAATTAACATAGCATCAAATCCATAATGGATACTCCATAAAAGTCAGCTATCATTACCATTGTCATTACCTTTTGTGTGTGTTGTACTAATCTCTCTTCCCGAGGGCTTCACTCTCTTCCCTTTGCCCTTTAGATACCCCCCAGTCACAGGATGGGGGTACAGCTTCAACCACAATGTACCTTTCTGAAATCGAGATGTTTCACCTTCAATAAAGAATAACGGCACTCTTGCTGATCTGACCACAAGACCCACCCACCCCCAGAAAATGACATCTCTCCCCTGGTCCCCTTTACCTGAGCTTCTACCTTTTTTACATCCATCTTTACTTCTACCTGAGCTTAAACTTTAGCTATTGGCTAAGGCAGGAATCACTCAGGACTTCATGTTTGGAGAAGAGTGCATAATTATGTATACCATGTATCTGTGGTAAATATGGTGCTGTACAAAACATATAGAGTATTGTGCTCATTAACTTCATTTAGAATCAGGATACTTCACTCTGGTTAGCTGGTAGTTGGAGGAGTCAGACCTGAGCAGGGGAAGATCCAAATCACAGACTAGATCTTCCCATTTGGCTGAACCACATAATCCGGGCATGGGAGTGAGCCACGGGAGGAAATCTGGAAAGACGTGCAATATCATAGGATGCTTCCTGACTGCTTATAATTAAAAGTCCAGGTTGGAGAAAGGGAATTGGAATCCAGAAGTTCTAAGTGTGGGATTTGTTCACTGAAGAAGAGGCTTGTAAGCAGGAGAGGGACATGAAACAGAAATTACATAATTAGACTTATGTCAGAACAACGATGATGATAATAATTGCAACAGCTTGCTATATGCCAGTCCCTGTACTAAGAACTTTACATATTTAATTCATTTAATCTTCTTCATTTAAAAAAAATTTAAATTATGTTATGTATTTTTTGAGAGAGAGAGAGAGAGAGAGAGAGAGAGAGAGAGAGAGAGAGGGAGGGAGAGAATAAGCCAGGGAGGGGCAGAGAAAGAGGGACGGAGAGAATCCCAAGCAGGCTCCGTGCTGTCAGCACAGAGCCTGATATAGGGCTCAAACCCACAAACTGTGAGATCATGACCTGAGCTGAAAGCAAGAGTTGGACACTTAACTGACTGAGCCACCCAGGAGCCCCTAATCTCCTTTAATAGGTATTAGTATCATCCTCATTTTTCTGATGAGAAAATGGAGTCTTAGAGAGATGCATTACTTGCTCAAGATTATAGGCCTGTTAATTAGTAATGCAAGGGTTTGTTCTTCTCTAAAGCTTAGGTGCAGATAAATAAATCTTGCAACACTGAGAAGGATAGATTGAATGTGGCAAGGGCCAGGGGTACTGGATGCAAGATGACCACTAATAGAGTAATTTCAGTATTCAGGAGAGACATGAGGGTCTGTAGTAAAATAGCTATAGTAAGGATGTGAGGAAGGTACAGAAATGAGACCTGGTTAGTAGGTACACTATAGCAGTGGCTCCTAAATCTCCATGAACATCAGATTCTCTGTGAAGTCTTGTCTCTTTGTTTGTCTGTTCATTCATTCATTCATTCATTCAAGTAAACTCTACCCCTGATGTGGGGCTTGAACTCACAACCTTGAGATCAAGAGCCATATGCTCTATTGACTGAGCCACCTAGGCGCCCCTGTTTATTTATTTTTGAATGCAGATTCCCACGACATACCTCGGGCCTTCTGAACCAGAATCTCTGGGGTAGACTTGGTATTTTTACAAAACACCCTAGTTCTGAAACTCTGCCAGGTTCAAGAACCACAGCTCTATTGACCTTGATCTAGATGTTTGGGGTGGAGCATGAGAGGGAGGATTTTAGGATAACAGCCAGGTTTCTGAATTATGTGACTGAGTGAATTATGGGTACCCTCTGCTAAGTTAGGAAATAACAGTAGTCTTGAAGGACCTGTGGGAAGTTGGATATCAGAGTCTAAAGCTTGGAGTAGAGGTCAAAGCTGCAGATTAAGATGTGGCGATCATTTGGTATTTGGAGAGTGGGTGCTCTGTATTTTACATGGAATTTTTAAAATACCCAAACCTTCAATTTTCTCTCAATAGTCAAATAATCACTCTATATCTTAAATGTATTTCCTTTCTTTAACAAAAATTTTTTTCTAAGTTTACTTATTTTGAGAGAAAGAGAGAAAGGGCATGAGTGGTGTAGGGGCAGAGAGAGAGAAGGGGAAGAGAGAATCCCAAGCAGGCTTTGCACTGCCAGTACAGAGCCAGACATGGGGCTCAAACCCATGAACCATGAGATCATGACCTGAGCCGCAGCCAAGAGTTGGATGCTTACCGACCCAAGCCACCCAGGCGCCCCTACATTTCCTTTCTGACTCTTGACTGAGTCTACTGCTTTTTAAATTTGTTACCATTTCTTTATAGTCCTTAAGGGCCATCCACTATTGTAACCACTTATTTGTACCATCTCACTGGGGTCAAACCAACAACTTGTTGAAATAAAATGTATTATCTTTATGTGTTAGATGCAAAGATCAAGGGAGGTTTTGTAACTTGACCAGATGGTTGAGCCAGGACTTGAACCCAAGACTTTCTGACTCCAGGCTCAGAGCTTTTGATCAGGCAGACAGTCTTCATATTATCTTCGTAAAAGAAGCAATACAATCTACCACCAGTAACTTTTGCATGCTAATTCCAAAGTATGTTTAAATACTGAAAAACTCATTTAGAAAAATGAGTTTAATGGTGTTCGAGAAATGAGATGCTTTCTAAATTATATTTAGTAAGATGAATTTATGTACACTTCCCACAGATCGGCAGGATTAGACTGTTCAAAGTACCTTCTGACCTTTGACCAAGAGCATGTGGAGTAGTCTACATTTTCTGCACTTTCAGAGAGTGAAAAGGGGCGAGTAGGAGTGTGGCATTGGTTTGCTGCTGGGAAATTCTGTTGCATGGTCTGGCCCCCTGGGATTTTCCCAACTTGCTTTTCAGGGCACGGGGTATATCCCGCTTTGGGTTGAAACTAGATCGGCTTTTGGTAAGCCCAAGTTGAAAATATGTCCTAGCACTAGCATTGTTTTTCCTTAGGTTTGGATAAATACAGATATCTGCCAAGTCTTCTTGGTAGCACTGATAAGTATGAAAGAGGCTAATGAAAAATATGCAGGCCATTATGAAGATTGGCAGGTTAAAATTGATACACTAAAAGAAATTGCATTCTTTTCTACAAATGAGTCATATGGCTGAAACTATGTGGTATTATTTTGACCGACAACTGTGATAATGATATTTAATCTAAGTGACAGATATCTGGATAATACTGACACTCAAATGACAACTCAGGCAACAATGCCCCACTTTTTGTTATGTGAGCAAAAGAAATGCTAAAATCATTTTCCCGGAGGGATCTCAAATATGGTAATACTATCATAGCTTTAATAATTCCTGATAAACTGTAATTACTAAAATTTATGATAAAAATAACTTCTACCAATGTATAAACCATGGAAATATTGGGGCCGTCCGTGATCAAGGAGAAAAAGTCTGTCAGTTAATTTAGAGTTAGGTAGCTAGACTTTGCCCCCAGATACATAGAAGTGTAAAGTAAGGGAAATTTTACCTAGCGGTGAAAAGGCAACCTTACCATAAAGTAGGTTTCCCCCAACCCCACCCTGCAAAGTACATTCCTTATTCCCCAGGTGTGCCTGTTTGCCTGTTTATCCCCAAGTCCCAGCCACACCTACTCCCTGTTCTGGCCCCACACCAAGGAACATATAAAAAGCCCCTCCCTTTAGATCTCAGAGTATCTTAGAGTCATTATTGATTCTTGACTCCCTCCCTTCCCCCACCATGTCTAGAGAAGTTTTCCAGTCTCTTTTCTAGTCCAGTTGGCATACCGTAGGTGTTAAATGTCTATTTCTTGTCTAGATTTGTTCTTGACTTTTGGTTTTCTATTTCTCTACATCTTTTAACTTGTTGTTTTGAACCCACTTTATAACCTCTTGAATTTGTCCTTTGGTATTGGGCTGTACAAATGCAGGATATTTCAATGGAAATAATATGGGATTTGAATTCATAAAGACCTTGCGTTCAAATCTTTGTTCCACTCTTTACTAGCTCTGTAAACTCTAGCAAATGACTCCCTTTCTTTGGTCCTCAATTTTACATCTTTAAAATTGGACAAAATTGTCTGTCTTGAAGAGTTATTATTGAGTCAGAATAAGTGCAAAGAACCTGATATCCCTTACATGCTCAAGCAATATCTCAATATTTGTCGAATGGCGTTTCCTGTCTTCTCATGGCTCCGTCCAGATCCTAATTCAGCCATTTCTTTAATTCCATTCATTCTAGGGTGGGAAATAAAGCCAAGAATTATGCTTAGAAAGCATTTATAACACAAATAACCTGAGAGCGGTGAATTGGAGGTTTATATCCTACTTCATTTACTATCACTAAAATTACCTGTCAGGGCAGATTAAATATTTATACGTTCTATGCATGGGTGACATAAAGATGCCCGTTGACAGATTCCACATGTAAGTGAATTTCTTTTAAAAATGAAAGGGTCTAACAAAGTCCAATAATGATCTTATCTTTTCCCCGTGATAACTATTGTGCAGCCTTAAAAAATAGATCAAATTCTTAAAAAGAACAACAATAACCACTTTTTTACTGCGGTGGGATTGCCCTTGCGTATCATTTTCCTGCTCACAATATCTGAGGGGTTGGGATAGGGGAAAAGGATTATCGGTTAATCAATGTTTTTTAACCCCCCTAAGATTATTATTTTTTTGAGAGTTTACTCCATATGGACCCTGAAAAAAACTACCATCTTCTACTTTTAACCTTGTATTTTTAACCTTTTTGCACCCCTCAGACTTGTTAAAATCTTGTATTAATAATGCAAGCTCATGGCAAACAATGTAGATTGCCTACCCAACAGCCATTCCCTTCATACTTCCTTGGCAAGAGAACCCCAATATTGTTGTTATTAGGCCTGGTATCTTCAGTAGTCCCTCTGGTGGGCAAATGGGGGTTGGGCTAAGGCCTAATTGGTAGTTTCTTTTTTTTGGCGATGTTATTTAGATATAGGCATGAGGTACAACCTTGCTAATGAAATGTGAAGGAAAACTTGGGAAACTTTTGAGTAAGTTTCCTTTGCTCTTGAAAGGGCCAGAAGACAGTGGTTCACACTTTCCTGAATCTGGTCATTGGTGGATGAGGAGTTGGTGTCTTGGAAGCTGTCTTGAGATCATGAGGGAATAAATCTGAAGACAAAACCACGTGCTAAGAATGGCAGAGAACCTGGGTTTTGATGATGTCTCTGAGTCACTGACTGAATCTGCTCTGAAACTATTAGGAGACAGTCCTTACTGGTTAAGGTAACTTTTAGTTGTGTTTCCTTCCTTCCTTCCTTCCTTCCTTCCTTCCTTCCTTCCTCTCTTTCTCTCTCTTTCTTTCTTTCTTTCTTTCTTTCTTTCTTTCTTTCTAAATGTTTATTTATTTTTGAGAGAGAGAGACAGAGCATGAGTGGGGGAAGGGCAGAACGAGAAGGAGACACAGAATCCAAACCAGGCTCTAGGCTCTGACGGTCAGCGCTGAGCCGGATGCAGGGCTTGACCTCATGGACCACGAGATCATGACCTGAACTGAAGTCAGATGCCTAACCAGCTGAGCCACACAGGTGCACCTTAGTTGTGTTTTCTATTACAAGCATTGGAAAACATCCTAACTGATTAATATTAAAGACATCCCTCACCATTTGCACTTATTTTTCAGAGATGGTTAATAGAAATTTCTATGGTTGGCTATAACATTTGTCCTAACTAGTTTGAGTTTTCCAAAAGACAGTCAGTCTTGGGGTGCCCGGGTGGCTCAGTCGGTTAAGTGTCGACTTCAGCTCAGATCATTATCTCACGGTTCATGCGTTCAAGCCCGGTGTCAGGCTCTGTGCTGACAGCTCAGAGCCTGGAGCCTGCTTTGGATTCTGTGTCTCCCTCTCTGCCCCTGCCTGCTTGCACTATGTCCCTCCCTCTCTCAAAAATAAAATAGAAACAGTAAAAAAATACAAACATTAAAAAACAAAAAGACAATGTCAAAAATTAAAAGCATGACTTGATTAGCAGCTGTTGGGTCTAGTGTTTTCCAAATTTCTATCATTTATTTTTATGATTTTGTCTCCCCTTTTTCAAATTAGATACATTCCTTTAAAAAATAAATTTTCTCACTAGCTATAAATTGAAAACCAATATTATTTGCCTTAAAGAGAAGGTAATTATAAAAAGAAATGCCATGAGTAAAGAGATGTTATTAAATTCTTGCCAGATATATATGCCTTTGAAGACTGAGCCTGAGGCTTGCTCTCTCTGTTGAAAAGAGAGACTAGGGAGTGTTCTAGAGGTGGTAAAAATAATCCTAACACCAACTGGACTATTTCTTTGCCATCACAGGAAGAACTAAAAGAGAACGTCAAGGGAGACATTTGGTAGCCATCTGAATGTATCTAATTGCCATGCCTGTGCCATCTAAAGTCATCCGGTGTTCCACCAGTGCTCTGTCCCTGGAACTGACCCTCCAGAGAGCCCTCAAAAGGGCCTGGCCTCCTGAGAAATTCTTACTGGAGTGAGGCTCAGTGTAACCCTGAGGAGAGGAGAAAGGCCTAAGAATCAGCCTTTTATTGATGCGATTATGAAGGGGCATAAGAATCCAATGTTGCTATGTTTTATTATATTTGGTAGTAAAGCAAGGACAAGCAATCATTTATTATTCTCTCCATGTCAGAGAGTTTTTGGAATCATGTGCCCTATTGAGAATTTCTGGAAAACTGTGGTTCTTCTACTCAGGAAAATGCACAATTACACACACACAGAATTTTCACATAGGATCAGAGGGCCCAAGGACCCTAGGCCAAGAAGCAGCATTCTTTATATTTTATGTGTGTTCTTTTATAGCTTACCGTGGGATTCAGTTCAGTGCAAACTGTGGTTGAGTGCAAAACATGGTTTTAGAATGTCTATACATGAGTAAGAGTAGTAGGTTAATTTAAATACACTAAACTGGAGAATTACTTTCCCCTCAACATCTACTTTGAATAGACATAGATTACACTGATACTGCCTTCCAGGAGGCTTCAAGAGATGAGGTCAGGCTCTATAAAAAGAAAATCAGTCAACCATATATATATATATATATATATATATATATATATATATATTCATCCTTGTAAACTTTGAAACACCACTGAATGTACCCAGTAAAATTGTCCCTGAGCAAGCAGACTCCCCAGACTGGATGGAGTTCACAGGCGTTCCTTAGCTAGGATAAACAAAAATGACTAGGAACTTTGGATTGCCATTGTCTGAACTTGGGTGTCTGACTGGATCAGCAACAGCAGCATACCGCACACCTGCTTGTCAAACCAAAGAGAAACCCGATAGACACCTGCTTCTTACATTGTCAACCGAGCAAACATATCACGTGATTCTAATTTGTGATGGTCCATTAGTCTTTAAAAACACCCTCCAACTTTTTTTTAGACAAATAACTTTTCCCTTAAAAGGGATAGGATAAATAGCAAGTTGAAATAGATGCTTTTAACCTCTAATTTTAAAATATAATATTAAAAACATTCAACTGTAGGGCTAAGACATTACAGATGTAATAAGACCCCAACTAGTTTTTGAAACAAATGTTAATGGGCTATGAAATTAAAAAAAATTTTTTTAAGTTTACTTATTTATGAGAGAGAGAGAGAGAGAGAGAGAGCACGAGTGGGGAGGGCAGAGAGAGAAGGAGACACAGAATCAGAAGCAGGTTCCAGGCTCTGAGCTATCAGCACAGAGCCAGATGCAAGTCTCAAACCCACCAACCATGAGATCATGACCTGAGCCAAAGTGGGACGCTTAACTGACTGAGACACCCAGGTGCCCCTAAAATTTTTAAAATCATAAACTAAGCTTCTTAAAATTTTTTTCTTTAAATTGGTATGAAATTGAGCCAATGATTAATTTCAAACATTTGTAAACAGCTAAATTAAAACATTTTACTCCCAAACGTTACAAGAAGTGTTTGGATTAAAAATAGTTGATCAAAGTGATGTTGAAAAGGAGATCTGGAATTGGTGATATGCACCTGATTTAATTCTTTGCATAACAAATGTTTGAAAAATACTAGAAAAACCTTATAAAAGGTGAGGCGTTCATTATCTCTGAGTGAAGTTCCTTGGTTTATATTAAGAACCACCTCTCAGATTTCCTGTATTTTTTGGTTTACTTAAGGCTTGGCCAGAAATAATGAAAAGTATCAAATGTGTCAAATTTTTTTAAGATCAGTAAAGATGAATTTATCTGCCTTACTGGGTTGTGAGCTTAAATTTGTCCCTGGAAGGACTTTAGATTTAACTTCTTAATAATACTGTGGAAGCCATAATAATAATATTTCATGGCCATAAGTGAAATATGAAAATTTTATTTTTTTATCTTTAAGAGTTCTTTTTTCTAAACCAACAAAGATTGACTAAATTTAATTGATGGCAGACAAAGTCTAGTGATTCAGGCACAGAATCATTTGATGACAATGAATTCATTATGTTGACTTTTTTTGGCCTGTGGAAATGGAAACTTTTCCCCCTCAACTTCTTAATCTAACAAGTGGCACTATCCATGCATACATTTTCTTTACCAATATTGAAGCTGTTCATTGTGTGAACTTAATGAAGTGCATTGAAATATTCTTTTTTTATATACTTTTTTAAATGTTTATTTGAGAGAGAGAGTGTGCATGCATGCATGCTCGGGGGAGGGGCAGAGAGAGAAAGAGAAACAGAGAATCCAAAGAAGGCTCCAAGCTGTCAGTGCAGAGCCTGACGCAGGGCTGGAAGCCACGAATCATGAGATCATGACCTGAGCTGCAGTTGGACACTTAACCAACCGAGCCACCCAGGTGTCCCCGCATGGAAACATTCTTGATGAGTGTATGAGGAATAACGTTTGAATAAAACAATAAAGCCCTTTTAGGATTACGCAATGCACAAATTCATTATCCTTTCTGTAACAGTAGGTAAATTTGGGTGAAACCATCTATAGGCTAGCAGGCTGAAATTTAAGACTAGGTTGTATGAGATAATGAAAATAGACTGGCAGTTCTTTTATGGATACTTCAAAGTCCTGAGATCAATACTCACATGTACTTGAGTACACATATATTTGTCAAAGGAGTGTCTATTTATTTATTTTATTCTCAAGAATTAAACTGTCCGATAGTTGAACAATACTTTGAATTGGTCAGTAGTAATGAATATTTCCTAATAAATAATCCCCTTCAAACAACAATCAATCTTAAATCTCACTGAAAGTCCCGTTTAGGCGCCTGGGTGGCTCAGTCGGTTGTGTGTCCGACATCGGCTCAGGTCATGATCTCATGCTCAGTGAGTTCGAGCCCCGCATTGGGCTCTGTGCTGACAGCTCAGAGCCCAGAGCCTGCTTTAGATTCTGTCTCCCTCTCTCTCTGCCCCTCCCCGGCTCACGCTCTGTTCTCTCTGTCTCTCAAAAATGAATAAACGTTAAAAAAAAAAAAAAAAAAAAAAGAAAGTCCCGTTTAGATTCTTAGAAATAATCTTGGTTCAAGGCAGTAAATGTGCTGATTTAATCCCAAGGCAGTGATTTTAGTGTGATCCCAGGGCTACCAAAGCAATCACCTGAGAGCTGGTTCAAAGTGTAGATCTCCAGTTCTCTGGCCCACATCATTTTTCTGTTGACCAGCACTTGTGCTTTCTGAAATTTTAATAAATGTCCCAGATGATTTTATGCACTAGAAGGTTGAGACTACTGTGTTTGAGTGTAGTCACTGGGGCTTCAAGTAATTTTCCCCCTTCCAGGAAGTAACGGTGGCACGCTTTTCTTTTTCTTATAGCCCTGGAGGGCAGATGGCAGGCTTTTTTTAGGGGGGAAGGGAGAATGGAGCTGAAAACATCATTGCCTTAGTCCTTCATAATCCCCTCCTCTTCTTTATCATCACCATCATTATAGCTTCTGTCATTTATTGAGCACTTACCATATGCCAGGCATTGTGCTAATAGCCTTTCAAACATGATCTCACTTAATCTTACAATGGGTTTTATGATTGCCAGTTTACAGTAGAGGAAATGGGGGCTTCAGTTCACACAGCTGGTATAGGACAGGACTGGGTAGTAAACCATGTGGTTTCTGGTGGTGGCTCTCAAATGGTTGTGACAATGTAAAAATAGAGAACTAATTGGGTGAAGGAGAAAGAGACGTGACATTTGTGAAGTACTTTCGGTCAACCAGGTATTTTACATGCGTGTTTATATTTACTACTCTCAACAAACTGTTGAAATGTCTATTTCTTTTTTTTTTAATTTGTTTTAAACATTTATTCATTTTTGAGAGTGAGAGAGACAGAGCATGAGCAGAGGGCAGAGAGAGAGGGAGACACAGAATCCAAAGCAGGCTCCAGGCTCTGAGCTGTCAGCACAGGGCCTGACGTGGGGCTTGAGCTCACAGAGTGTGAGATCGTGACCTGAGCTGAAGTCAGACGCTTAACTGACTGAGCCACCCAGGTGCCCCTGAAATGTCTATTTCTATCTTCACATTACAGGTATCAAAACTGAGGCTCAGCAAGTTTGCATATTCACCCAAAGTCACTGCTAATAGTGCAAAGGCTCAGATAAAACTGTCTGCTTTCCCTACCCCTTTCTCTCCACCAAACCCCAGCTCTAGGCCAAGAGTCAGAGTGCATAGGTTAAAATCTCCACTCTGCCACATACTAGATTTGGAATATGTGTTATCGACAAATTACCCAATTTCTCTGTGCCTTGGTTTCTTCATTTGTAAAATAGAGATAATAATGGTATGAATTTCATCTGGATTTCATGAGGATTAAATAACTATATGTATACAATACCAATCACTTAGAATAGTGCCTGACATAAATCTGGCATTCTACAAGTATTATGATTATTAAATAATATAATAATAATGATTATTAAACCTTGAGAGCAGGAACTAGAAATGGAAATGGCAAAATGGAAAATGATTAATTTTAGAGAAAACTGACAGTTGTTTCTAGTTTTTTTCATCTATTCTAATTTTTTTAAAATTAAGTTTATTTATTTATTTTGAAAGACAGAGCAATTGGGGAGGGGCAGAGAGAGAGAGGGGAGGAGAGAGAATCCCAAGCAGGTTCCGTGTTCTCAGTGTGGGACCTGATGCGGGGCCCAAACCCACAAACCGTGAGATCGTGACCTGAGATGAAATCAAGAGTCAGACGTTTAACCTACTGAGTCACCCAGGCACCCTTTTTCATCTATTCTAGTTGGAAGGAGTAAGTTGCACACTCCATCTTGCTGAACACAGTGCTTGGTAACCAGGGTTGGAAGAAATCCTTGTATATAGTGGTTGGTGGCCATAATGGTAATCAGGGAAAGAGACGTGTGGTGGGGGTGAGGTGGGGCTGCACTGGGAGTTGAGCTCTTGTTTACGAAAAGGAGACAGAGATTATTGCCACGACTCTGATTTGATCTATAGCTTTTCCTTCAAAAACCTACAATCATGATCATGCACTGGGAAAAAATGTGGCAAATGAGACAAAATGCATTACCTTTCATTTGTGCAATGTGTTTGCTCCTAGAATACTGTGGTTTTGGCTTCTGTAAGTTTCCTACAGGATAGTTTGGATAAAGATGGTGTCCGAAGGGCAAATGTTTTTTAAAAAACGATAATTAAGGGGCTACCTCATCTGACTTTGGACTCTTCAATCTTCAGACATGAAAGGAGAGAGGACAGAGAGGAAATCACAAGGGTGATAGGTTCTGTGGACACAGAATTATTCACCAACTCCCAAAGCCCTTGCTAAAGGTAGCCTGAGGTGACTTTAGGATATGAAAAGGAAGAGTTGCTTAACACACTGGACGGTAAACCCTGAAGCGAATCAATTTCAGAAGTGATGAAAAATGAAGAGCTTCAAATAATATACAATTACATTTCAGAAAGACATTGCTTGAATGTCTCTTGTGGTCAAGACCTAAGCTGGGAGGGGTGTTAAGGAAGCAAAATGAAACAGTCCTCTAGACACTCAAAATCTAAAGCCACACATAAGTAAATTATACTACAAATGTGATGAATGCAACAAAAACTATACAAATGAGAAAGTATATAACCAGAACCAAGGAGTAAGTAGGTCAGAAGGAATCCTGTGTGGGTCAGCATAGTGGTTAGGGGCTGACCCCCAAGTGGGTAAAATGTGAGCCGAGTATTGAGGCATAAGTGCAACTCAGAGGACAGAAAGGAAAGAGGCATAGGGAATTCCAGAGGGAACAGCATACAAGAGGCAAACAATATAGGGAATTTGGGTAAATTATACAATTTTTTTTGTTTTAGGGGAGCGTTGGGAGAGAATGAGGCAGAAGTTAGTATTTATTTATTTATTCAACAGATCTTTATCAAATACCTCCATGGTGCTAATCACTACATAAGCATTAGGGACACAAAGACGAATGAGACTGGATCCCACCGTCCATTCATTCATTCATGACCAGCAGTGTGCTAGGCATTGTATCAGGTACCAGAGATATAACGAGATAGCACGTATACTCCCTGCTTTCATTGAGGTTACAGCTTAGCTTGGACAGTCGAATAGTAGGTGCTGTGGACACAGCACTCAAATCCGTGATCTATATGCTATGATTGACCTTCCCACAACTTAAATCTGATCTTGTTATTCTCTGATTAAAATCCTATAGTGGCTCCCAGTAGTGCCTTCAAGTTAAAATCCAAGATCCTGAGCATGGCCTCACAGAATCCTTCACCAGCTGGCCGTTTCTCTAGCCTCAATTCGTCTCTCACCATGATGCTGGCCTTGGCTTCTGGGTATTCTGTCTGCATTCACGTGGAACTATCTGGAGGTATTCAAATGCCTTGTTATTTCCAGACTTAGAGCCTTAGTGCTTTTGTGTGTTTTGTTCCCTCTGCCCTTCTCCACCTGGCCATTCCCAGCTCATTCTTCAGACTTTCCTACTGTTCTGGCTCAAACACTAATAGTAAGTATATTGTGCCAGTATCTTACGGTTTCTGGAGAAATCAGCTGCTAAGAGGCTTCACCTTATTGCCCTAATAACCCTCCATCCTTCCGTGTCACTGTGTTGGATTCGATGCCTTTGCTGCTGACTCCCATAGCTTCCTGCACTTATTTTTCTTTGCCTGCTGGATTTGCAGTGTTTGCGGTCTGAACGGTGTAGACAGGTGACCTGGGTTCCCACTTGCTGGGCTTATGGGTCAGACACAATCCCTTTGAGACATCAGGAAGTTTCTGTCCTCTTCCAAGCTCATCTTTAATCTTCCTGCTAAATTCCCTGCAGTTCGTATACATGACAAATGGGGTCAGAGTGACGTGGTTTGCTGTGTATGAGACAGAGAATCTGGTGTGTGTGCTGACTTCTAACTAGTCTGTTTGCTCATGTGGAGCACTTCTGGAAGGGCAGTGGGCAGTCAGAGACTTGGAGTGGGGGGCATAGTGATTAAACTGGGGCCATTTGGAGGAGAGTTTGGGACTTTGGGTCACCAACTCAGGTGATGGATGCCTGAGAAAGAAATCAGAAGGCAGAGGGGACGTGGGAAATCTGAGCCATAACTAAACTTGCCAGTGAAAGAAAGGTCTATTATTCTAATACCCTCATTTTGCCAAATGTTTTAATATTCTTGTACGTGTACCTTTATCATTTATGTGATCAACAGAACTGAAAGAATAAGAGGTATTTGTGCCTGAAACATCCCCTTGTCCTACCAGCTAGGCTGGTAGGCTAGAGGCTACCAGCTCTCGGAAAAAAAAATGCAGATCTTGTTCTGAGTCACAGCCCCCAAATGGAAGCTATTTACAATTCTGAAAATAATCATTTCCTTTAAAGGTGAAGGCTCTTATCATTTATGTGATGAAAACCAGGTAGGCAATAGTAGGTGCTAAAGACCGACTAGCCTGCCTGCCAGGGCTGTTTGCAGCGTTCTTTGTACCTTTTCAGCTGGGCTGGGGTTTCTTTCCTGTGGCTTGGCGCGACAGGCAGGCAAATGGCTCCTTGTTTTAGTCATATAGTTACTTTGTGGTTGAAGCTGTGAGTCAAGCCTTTAACTTTTGCTTATAGTTTAGAGCCAGGATGCAAAAGCGATAAATAAGATACCCCTTTCCATGACCTGTCTACTTGATTGGAATTTTGCAGGGCAAACTTAGAAGGTCACAGAATTCCTTTAGATATTAAGTGGAAAGAGCAACATATAGAATAGTGTATATATATAACATGGCACACGTTGTGTAAGAAAAAGGGGGAAATAATATGTATTTATTTATATGTGTTTGTATTTGTCTTATGAATAAACATGAGAAGGATTTAAAAAAAAAAAACTGTTAAAGGTGGGAATGCCTGGGTGGCTCAGTCGGTTGAGATTTCATCTCAGGTCATGATCCCAGGATTGTGGGATCAAGTCCCGAATCAGGCTCTGGGATGAGCTTGGAGCCTGCTTAAGATTCTCTGTCTAGATTTCTCTCTCTCTCTCTTTCTCTCTTGAGGCACCTGGGTGGCTTGGTTAAGCCTCTGACTCTTGATTTTAGCTTGGGTCCTAATCTCACTGTTCATGAAATCAAGCCCCACATCTGGCTCTGCACAGTGCAGAGCCTGTTTGGGATTCCCTCTGTGCCCCTCCCCTGCTCTCTCTCTCTCTCTCTCTCAAAATAAATAAATAAACCTTTTTTTTTTTTTTTTTTTTTTAAAGATCCTCTCTCTCTCTCTCTGCCTATCTCCTCCTGCTCATGCGGTCTCTCTCACAATAAAAACAAACAAAAAACGGTTACAGGTGATTACCTACTGGAGCTGGGGTAAAGTTGGGAGCAAGAATTGGCTGTGTGTCTTTTTGTCCTCTTGATTTCTGAAACATGGTTATATGTCCTCTTTTCAAATCTGTCAAAAGGCGTTACTTTCTTTTTCAACTGATACAAAATAAAAGCGGGAAAACAAAGTCCATTTGGTAGTACAACACATGTCCGTGGTGTGTCTGCTTTCAGGGTAAACAAAATCTGTTCAGCGGCATAGGATGTTCCCGTCACTCTAATAAAAGCTGCTGTCTTTAGAGCACCCACTCCATGCCAGTCACTTCCCTTCTAGGCTGGTAGTTACTGTTCATATTTTTAGATGATGAGACCAAGTCTCATCAAACTAAGATCAGAGAGTTAGTAGTGTCAGAGGCGTGCCTGAGTGGCTCAGTTGGTTAAGTGTCCGACTTCGGCTCAGATCATGATCTCACAGTTCAAGAGTTCGAGCCCCGCATCAGGCTCTGTGCTGACAGCCCAGAGCCTGGAGCCTGCTTCGGATTCTGTGTCTCCCTCTCTCTCTGTCCCTCTCCTGCTTACGCTGTCTCTCTCTCTCTCAAAAATAAATAAACATTAAAAAAAAAAATTAAAAAAAAAGAAGTGTCAGAGCCTGCAGTTGGTGAAGCATCTGACTCTTGACTTCAGCTCAGATTCTCACAGTTTGTGGGATTGAGCCCCATGTCGGGCTCCGCACTGGCAATGTGGAGCCTGCTTGGGATTCCCTCTCTCTCTCCTTCTCTTCTGCTCCTTCCCTGCTTGCATGCTATCTCTCTCAAAATAAATAACTAAAACATTTAAAAAAATAAATACACATTAAAAAAAGGAAGTGTTCAGAGCCTGTAACCGGCATCCTCTGACTTCAGATACAGTGTGCACTTTCCCCTATAATAAGCTGACCACACCTCCCTTATTGCAGATGTGTTGATTACTTCCAGGGGCTAAAGTACACATTCATTCAATAAATATTTATTGAATGCTTACCATGGACTAGGCACTGTGGCAATCCCTGGTGATGCGAGAAAAATAAGAGTGGTGAAGACAGACAAGGGAGCAAAAAATCCTGATACTGGGCAGGGAGTGCTCTGGATGGAATTAAGCACAGCGAGGGTGGCAGTACAAAAAGGACATTTAATTGAACTGGGGAAGTTCATGGCGATTTTCCCGGAGATGAGTCTTGGAGGACAAATGGTATTTAGCTAGGTCCTCCCAGTTAGGGTCAAGTGTATTCCAGGCGAGAGAGGACAACATGTACAAGAGCACAAAGTTTTGAAAGAATGCTACATTTTTGAGGAAGAGTCAATAGTTGGGCCTGTCTAGAGCGTGCAAAGAAATGAAGCCAGGAAAGGGAAGGGTCTTGTAACACTGACATTTGTAACACTGAGTTATTTGGGCTTCATCCTGTAGCAATGGGAAGCCATAAATGATTTTTAGCAGAGAAATAAATGAAAAGATTAAACTTAGAGCTTAGAAAAATTATTCTGACAGGAGAGTATGAATTGAGAAGGGGCCAGGGTCAATGTCTGATGCTAAACAATGTTGTAATATATTTTATTATTTACATGTTTGTGTATATATATATGCACTTGTTAACATTATGGGTTTTTTTCCCCGAAACTGAGATGTATCTTACAATCAATTTTATGTCATAATTTAATTGGCAGCATTTTTTTCTCTCTTAATGGTCCCCAAATACCAGTGTGTTTTATAACTGATGGCATCTCAAAATAAGTAAAATACAGTGGGTCCAAGCAAAGTGGGACAGTAAAGACGGAAAAGATTTGAGTAATATTTAGATTCATATGTTTAGATTCTGAAATTTAGATTATTGATTATTAAGTAAAAAAAAAGAAATGTGTAGAACACTATGTATAATATGCTGCAAGCTGTGGGAAAGAGTGTGTGTGTGTGTGTGTGTGTGTCTGTGTGTGTGTGTGTCTGTGTGTATGTGGGTCTGTGTGTGTGTGGGTCTGTGTGTGTGTATGTGTCTGTGTTGGGGGTAGAATGCACATACATATATATTTCTAGAGATGCGTAAAATATTTCTAGAAAGACACACAAGAAACAAATAACAATGATTGCTTCCAAGAAAGGGCATTTGGGGGCTGAGGGAAAATAGTGGGAGAAAATTTTTTCTTTGTGTTCTATTTTGTACATGTTATATTTTGAACTATGTAGAATGAGGGGTGCCTGGGTGGCTAAGTCGGTTAAGTGTCGGACTCTTGATTTCAGCTCAGGTCGTGATTATGTTCATGGGCTCAAGCCCTGAGTTGGGCTCTGTGCTGACTGTGTGGAGCCTACTTGGGATTCTCTCTCTCTCTCTCTCTCTCTCTCTCTCTCCCCACCCCCCCTGCCCTTCCCCTGCTCACACACACGCTCTCTCTCTTTCAAAATAAATAAATAAACTTAAAAAAAGAAATACGTAAAATGATAAAAATGGGGCTCTGGGTGGCTCAGTCAGTTAAGCGTCTGACTTTTGATTTCGCCTCAGGTCCTGATCTCATGACTGGTGGGTTTGAGCCCCGCATTGGGCTCTGTCCTGACAGTGTGGAGCTTGCTTGGGATTCTCCCTCTCCCTCTCTCTCTGCCCCCTCCCTGGCTTGCACTTTCTCTCTCTCTCTCAAAATAAATAAATAAACTAATACAAAAATGATAAAAAAAGAAGAGGTGTTTGGTAGGAATTATTGACAAATTTGTTGACAGATTCATTGTAGGATAAAAGAGAAAATTTTTAGATGTCAGGTTTTAGTCTTTTAATGATTCTCTAACTTTTTAAAACAGATTTATTGAAATTTAACTCACATACCATAAATTCACCCATTTTAAGTGCACAATCTGGTGACTTCTAATAAACTTCTAATAAACTTACTGAGCTGTGTAATCATAACTACAATATTTTTAGAACATTTTCATCATCCCAATAAGATACCCCATTCCCGTTATTCCTGTCCTCACCCCAGGCACAGGCAACCACTAGTCAACTGTCTATTTTTATGACTATCTTTTTTGGACAATTCATATAAATAAAATCATATAATATGTGGTGTTTTGTGTCTGTTTTTTTTACTTAGTATAGTGTTTCATATATATGTATTCATATATATATATCAGCATTTCATTCTTTTTTATGGTTGAATAACATGCTATTGCATGGACATACAACATTTTGTGTATACATTCACCAGTTAATGGACATTTCAGCTGTTTCCACTTTTTGACTATTATTAATAATGCTGTTAGGAGCATCATGTTCAAGTCTTCATGTAGAAGCATTTTTTCATTTCTCCTTAGGAGACATCTAGGACGAGAATTGCTATGTTGTATGGAAATTAATATTTAACTCTACATGAAACTGTCAAACTGTTTCCCAAAGTAGCTACATCTCTGTATATCCTTATCAACAAGGAATTAAGAAGGGTTCCTGCCTCTCCTTATCCTTACCAACACTTTTCATTGTCTTGGTGACAGATTTGATCCTAGTGGGTCGAGGTGGTACCTTATTATGGGTTTGATGTGCCTTTCACTAATGACTCGTGATGTTCAACACATTTTCATGTGCTTATAAACTGTTTATACATCTTCTTTGGTGAAATGCCTATTTAAATCTTCTTCCCATTTTAAAATTGGGTTGTCTTCTTATTGAGTTGTTAGAATTCTTTGCATCCTTCACTTTAATTTGACTAAGGAAAATTCTCCACCAGTAGGGAAACTCATTTCTCTTTCTATTTCTGAAAATCTTTTAAATTTTTTAAAGGGACCCTTCAAAAGTCTGTCCTATTTATTTTTAGAATATTTCCATAAGAACATAGGGATCAATTATGAATATTGATTATATACAACTTTCTTTCCTAATTACAGACTCAACCAAGAGTTATAATATAAATATTTTCTTAAGTTTATTTATTTATTTTGAGAGAGAGAAAACATGAATGGGGGAGGGGCAGAGAGAGATACTCTCAAACAGGCTTCACTTAGCACAGAGCCCAACGGGGCACGAACCCACGATCTCACGACAGTGAGATCACTACCTGAGTCGATATCAAGAGTTGATGCTTCACCTACTAAGTCACCCAAGTGCCCCTACAATATCAATCTTTGTCTCGCATTCATTTTTGTGGTACTTTCAAAGCTCATGACTATCTTCCTAATCACCTTTATGGACAGACTGAAAAATTCAATCTAGTTGAACCATGGCTTACTTTATAGTGCTCTGTAGGACACCTACTGTCTGAATTGGGAAATGGGTAGCTCTAGAGATTCAACAAATGATCAAAGAAATAGCAACATTTAATAAAGTAAATACAGAGGCTGTGTCAATATCAAGTTATGTCTGAGTTTTATATCTTCAGTTTTATCTGACCTAAATACCAATCCTTTTAGTAAAAATATATTTTAATATTATGGGATAAAATAAGCAGAGAAAAATGGCCTTTGAATTTTACTTGTCCCTAGTGAATAATTTTATTTTATTTTTCCTTCTAAAGTAATCACTCATACTGCAGGGTACCTATCTGTAATCCTCTTCAAGACACACATGCAAACACACACACACACACACACACACACACACACACACACACGCACACACGACTTCTAGATTCTAAGTGGTCAGAGTCCAAATTAAGTTACCATACAGAAACTAAGACACAAGGCCTAGAAGGTCTAAAAGGAGGAAGGAGATATACTATCTTAGGGTTCAACAGAATATTTCTCTCTGCCTACACCAACGATGGGAAAGATTTTGAATGTAAGTGGTGTGGGTTGGCAGACGAGGTTGAGTAGGAGAAAAACAAGGCCCTGGTCTTAGTTTTATCATGAACTATTGGTAGCACATACTTTAAATACTGTTGTAAGAGTCAAAGTGCTCCCTGCAACTGGCCACTTGTGGTCATACTTCAGTCCTCAAACATACTTGGTTGGGCCTGCAGAGTGCAGTTTGCCTATTTGGTTTGTGAACCAACACTTAAAATGTAGGAGATTTATGGGTGCCTGAGTAGCTCAATCAGTTGAATACCCAACTCTTGGTCTCAGCTCAGGTCATAAAAATCTCACAGTTTGTGAGATTGAGGCCTATATCGGACTCTGCGCTAACAGCTCAGAGCCTGCTTGGGACTCTCTCTCCCTCTCTCTCTGCCCCTCCTCTGCTCATGCTCTCTCTCTCTCTCTCAAAATAAATAAATGAACTTAAAAAAAAATCTCTCTCTCTCCCTCTTCCTCTTCCCTTTCCCTGCTCATGCTCTGGATCACTCTCTCTCTCAAAAAAAAAAAAAATACAAAAGATTTAAAATAAAAATCCAATAAAAATGGGAAGATGTGGCCATGCTGGGCTCATGTTTTCCTATGGTAACAATTAGGTGGGTCTGGGTTATAGATACTACTTTTGGCTAGGACATTTGTTCTCACTTTTGCTAAAGACCACTTGTACTTCCTGTTGTTTCCCTGCCTTGAGATGATCAATTTTAGTTAATGAAAAATTATATGAGATGCTAAAACCACGATTTCTGTATCTGGACTGCTTGCTCATTTCATTGCTTGTATGATTCCTATAAGGTATTTGAGTTTATAACTGTATTTGTTTTCTATGGCTGCTGTAACTAAGTACCCAACAGAAAGGTCTTCACAATTCTGGAGGTAGGAAATCCAAAATCAAAACATTGGCAAGAGCTGTGCTCCCCACAGAGGCTCTAGAGGAGGACCCATTCCTCACCTCTTCTGGCTTTTGGTGGCTTCAGGAGTTTCTTAGCTTGTGACTGTATCACTCCACTTCTCCCTCCATCTTTATATGGCTTTGTCCTCTTCCCCAGGCCCCCTCCATGTCTCTCCTCTGGGTGTTTCTTATAAGGATATTTTCCATTGGATTCAGGGCCCACTTGTATCATCCAGAATGATCTCATCTCCAGATCTTTAACTTTTTCCAAATAAGGTCATATTCCCAGGTTCTAGGCATTAGGCATGGACATGTCTTTTTAGGGGCCACAATTTAGTTCACTGCAATAAGCAAACTGGAGAATCCTGGAGGACATTTAAATGGAATGGGGAGTTGAGGCTGGTGCCATCCTTCAGGTTAAAGAAGTGGAATGAGGGTGAGATCACAGAGAATGATTTTGCCTCAAATATCAGTGCATCAAGGGAATCAAACAGCCTTAAGCCCTGGGATCCCCGGTATCAAACAGCCTTAAGCTCTGGGATCCCCACGCTTTTTCAAGTTGAATTAGGACAGACTTAGTTGCTGTGACCCATCAATTTCACCTTGGCTTAACTATACTGGTTTAATTGACCTTGGCCACAATTACTTTAAGTATGCAATGTACTGTCTGCTTACTGCTTTCAGTTGCCTAAAACCACAAGAGCCATCTAAAAACACCAAATATGAACATGTTAATTAACTTAGAACCAAGACTCTTTTCTCTGTTAAGTGGGGAGATGGTGGGACAGGAGATGTAAAACTAGGTCACATATAAAACTAGGTACTCAGGAGCTGGGACTAGTTACTGTGGGGCAGACAGCTCTGCTGGGTCCCATGGGCATCATCAAGAAACTGATCCTTTCCGAAAGCTCTTTGTTGTCTAATTTCATGCGAACATAGACTGGTAGGGTAGAAAGGACCTCGGGGATATCCCAGCTAGGCTAGAACTAGATCTGAGGCTTCAGTTGGGAAAGTCAGAAATGTGGGGGAGATTGAAACAGATCAAATACCAGGAGTACAAGCAACGCATAATCCATTTAGAATCTAGAAATTTTGCTAGTGCTTGTTTGCAAGATTCTTTCTGTATTGTTTTCTTTCTAGGGAAGATGTGTGTGTGTGTGTGTGTGTGTGTGTGTGTGTGTGTGTTGGAAAGGGGCACCCAGAAAACCATACCCAGGCCCCCAAATATACCCATTCCCCCAAATATCCAAACCTTCCTCGGGCAATTATATTGGTATCCCCAGAGACACATAGCTGGAAACGTTTCTTGTTCCCCCGCAGAGATCTGGTGGGGATTTTCTTTGCTGGAGCATAGTAACCAGGGCAGCGAGAAACCCAACCAGGAGGCTAGTCAGAAGCTAACCCAAACAGCTTTGCTTAATTCTGGGCTACTCCTGGGGGCTGGGTGGGGGGGTGGCTGGCAAAGAGAAGTGTCTGACATTCTTGTGTGCTGACATCAAGCTGCAAAGCTGCTGCCCTCTGGTGAGTCAACAGCAAAAGGCCCACATCGTTCGAGAGCAGCTGCCCAATCAGAGAATGTGGTGCCACGCCTCAGAAATCTTTCTAACTCTCAGCATTCTGCAGCCTTCAGACAACTCCTTTCAGAGAAGAATGCAGAAATGATTTAACTTACAAAAAGCATAGAATCTACAATAATAACAACAGTAAGACAAAGTCCATATTTGCTTTTAAAGCAATTTATGACTATAGACAGCCAACACCCGGAATTTTACTCATTTAATAAATATTTAAACTTTTACTTTTATGCCGAGGCTGGAGGTGTCCCACTGGTGCATTGGGGTTTTCTGGATCTTGAAATTAAGGCGTACTAGAATGACATTGGTACTTGGGGAAGGCATAGACTTGCAACGGCAGTTATTGGAGCTCAGCCAACGTATCCGTAGCTTGTTAGCTGTTATAATGAGAATTTCATGTATATACATATATGTAAATTCTACGGTGAAAATGAAAATTAAGTGAAAATTAAGTGTAGGTTTCTCACCTTATTAATGAAAGTTATGCTGCTGTTTAATAATTTCTCTCAATTTCTTTAGATTGAGCAGAAATCAGTGGGGAAATATCACGCATGAGGCAAGAGGCGCATTATTTGCTAAGTGCAGCATAAACCTGCTTTCAGGAAAGAGCAGAGTCCCTTTTACAGCATCGCCACCATATGGCGTTGCCATATCGTGGAGTCCGTAAAGGAGACTGACATTGTAAAAGATTAACTGGGTTTTACTTGGCAAGGTCAGGCGTCTTGATGGCAGGCTATAAAATAGTTAGACGAGGAAAGAGAATCTGCATTTGGAGGCCATCTCACATTTTGGCACTGGTTTTCCTTATAGTCCTGGCATCTGGTTTGGAGTGTCAGAAGCAAAAAGGTTGTCCTGGCCAAGTGAGGATGCTCCCTTGGCTTTGGGTGTGTGGAAGTCTCAGAAGTAATGGCTGGAACTGCTTCCCACAGGAGTGGAGATCTCTGTCATTTTACCCTCTTACACACTAGATCTGAGGAGTTGAAAGGAGGCTAGAGCACACATACCTGTTCACCTTCCTTTGTTTGTTTCTTTGTTCATTCATTTGTTTATATATTTAACAAAAATGTTTTTTGCATATCTTAGGTGCCAGGCATTGAGGGCACACTGTTCTTGTTCAGAAGAGGAAACAAACAAAAACATAGATAATTGCAATGCAATATAATTAGTGCTCTAATTACAGCAACATGTATTGAACTTTTTTGTTTAAGTTTATTTAGTTTTGAGAGAGAGAGAAAACACGAGTGGGGAAGGGACAGAGAGAGAGGGAGAAGGAGAATCCCAAGCTCCACAGTGTGGAGCCTGACGGGGGGCTTGAACCCATGAACCGTGAGATCATGACCTGAGCTGAAGTCAGACGCTTAACTGACTGAGCCACCCAGGCGCCCTGTATATTGAACTCTTATTAAATAGCAGGAACTTTGCTGGGAGCTACAAATGAATCGCTATAATACCAAAATAGGGTTTTGTTATTATTCCCTTTTGTAGGCACAGGGGTTTTGGAGACATTAAGTCCTGCAGGTTGGAAGCGGTGAACAAAAAAAGTTTAAGTCTAGACATTTTGACTAGCAGTTGGGGTCCTTAACCACTCACTTCCAAATTTGGGAAAGATGACTAAAATGACAATACCTACAATGACTCTTGAAAGCCAAGTAACTCTTTAAATGAGGGTGTGTGTGCGCTGGCTGAGGCATCCTGGGCTGGTAGTGATTTGTAGGCAGAAGCAATTGCTCCCGTGAAGAGGGCCATGAGAGGTGTGTTTGTCAGGGGAAATGAAAGTGATTAAATAGTGTCGGAGGTTTGCGTGGGTGATCTGGTTTTCTATTAGTGTGTGACAAAACACTCCAAAACTTAGTGGCTTCAATCACCATGATCACTGATTTAGTTCACAAATCTGCAATTGGGGCAGGGCTTGGGGAAGACGACTCCTTTCCATTCTGTGCAGTGACTGCTGGAGGTGCTCAAAAGATGGCTGATGGCTGGGGCTCCCCAAGCATTTCTATCTTTATGTGATCTCTTCTCATGGTCTCTCAAGCATGGCAGCTTCAGGTAGTTGAACTTCTGAATGGCAGCTTAGGCCTCCAAAGGTGCATGCTCTAAAAGAGATTGCCAGACAGAAACTTCATTTCCTTTTTTTTTTTTTTTTTTAATGTTTTTTATTTATTTTTGAGAAAGAGAGAGAGATAGAGTATGAGTCGGGAGGGACAGAGAGAGAGGGAGACACAGAATCTGAAGCAGGCTCCAGGCTCTGATCTGTCAGCACAGAGCCCAACATGAGGCTCAAACCCATGAACCATAAGATCACAACCTCAACTGAAGTCGGAGGCTTAGCAGACTGAACCGCCCGGTGCCCTGGCTTCATTTCCTTTTATGACCTAGACTTGAAAATCACATAGCTTAACTTGTGCCAGACTCAGCGGAGGCAACCAAAGGGTGCTGCCCCGGTTCAAGGAGAGATGACATAGATTCCACCTTTTGATGGAGAAGTGGTGAGGTTCTGGAAAAGCATGCAGGGCCAGAAAATTGTTTCAGCAACTTTAGGGGAAATAAGGTGGGATAAATGCAGCAGAAAGTAGTCATTAAAAAAACAGATTTGGAGTGTGATGGACTTTGATTTCATCTATGGACTCCACCACTTAGTAGCTGGGTTACTTTGGCCAAGTTGCTTAACTTGTTTTTAAAGTTTATTTATTTATTTTGAGAGTAAGCAGGGGAGGGGCAGAGAGCGAGGGAGACAGAGAATCCCAAGCAGGCTCTGTGCTGACAGCGGGGGTGGGGGGGGGTGGGGGGGGTGGGGGTGGAGGGGGTGGGGGGGGCTGGAACTCACGAACTATGAGATCATGACCTGAGCCGAAACTGAGTTGGACCCTTAACTGACTAAGCTGCCCAGGGGCCCTGCTTAACTTTTTTGAGTCTCAGTTTCCTTCTCTGTAAAATGAGGATGCCAGTACTTATCTCATGGAGTTGTGAATGATTAAAGAACATATGTAAATCCCTTGGCTTTGGGGGCTGGCACAAAGTGGGTCCTTCAGATACAAAACCTGGGATTACAGATCGGCCAGTAACAAGATAGATAGCTGGAGAGGAGGAAGGGCCAACGTGGGGAGGGCTTTTATAGCGAATAGTAAGTTGGTAAAATAATAATAGCAATGATAGTCAAGTGACTGAACACTAGGCAGTGCTAAGGTCTTTAAAAAAATTTATTTTAACATTTATTTTTGAGAGACAGAGTGAGTGGGAGAGGGGCAGAGAGCGAGAGAGACACAGAATCCAAAGCAGGCTCCAGGCTCTGAGCTGTCAGCACAGAGCCCTACGTGGGGCTTGAACTCACCAACTATGAGATTATGACCTGAGCCGAGGTCAGAGGCTTAACGGACTGAGCCACTCAGGCGCCCCAAGTTCAGCAGCGCAAAGGTTTTTAAAAGGAGTGTCTCATTGATCTTCACAACAAACCTATGAAGAATGACTATTGTTACCCTATGTTATAGATGATGAAACTGAGGATCAAAGAGTTTAAGAAAATTTCCCAGATTGGCAAATAGCAAAGACAGGATATGAACCAAGGTAATTGTTTTGACAGGGCCTGTATAGGAGGACAGTTCGGATTTTGGCTACTTGGAGCCACTGAAGAATTTTTAAACTGGGCAGTCCTCTGGTTAAACCTGCTCTTTAAAAAGCAGGCTGGTTTATGGATCAGGGTCTCCAATCAGGTGAGAAATATGGAGATTTCTGATATATTGCAGACACACGTAGTGTGGGAAAGGTGGAGGAGGTCCTAAGAAGTGAGTGGCAGTCATTCTTGATTCCTGATTGGATGTGGAGAGAAAGGGAGGGAATTGCTGTAGCTGTTAGTCAGCTTGGGCGCAGGCACTGGCCTGTGCACAATTACTCAGGGCTCCAAGTGGAGAAAGAAAACAACCCCAGGGTGTCTTCTAACTTAACGCATATTTCCTAAGTCCTTGCGCTCTCAGTCTAGACTAAAAACAAACAACACAGACTCCTCTTGAAGCTCTCAGATCTCTTACCTTGCTATTCTAGCTTTCAAATTCCGGGCCGCTCTTCCTTTCCCACACCCCAAGCCCTCGTACTGGGGATTACAATGATCGTTTTTGTGTACCAGGCGATTGTTCCTTCCACATCAGGGGCCTTGGGAGGATGACCAAAGGCTGCTTTCTGCTGTCCTTGCTTCCTTCATCCAGTGCTGGAGCTACACATGCAATTTACTGGTTCTCGTAGGATGACTGACTGGGACAATGATACGGTCTTCAGGCAGCGGGGGGTAGGTCGGGCGAGGGGTTGGTCTCCGTCGGAGGTCCTTATTGATTGTGTCATGTAGTTTCATGGTGAAGTTCCTTTGGAGGGACGATATGTGCTTTAAAGGACAGAGAAAGGATATGTGTCATTGGATACAGCATTCCATATCTCTGATAAGGGACTTTAATCTATTGCTGGGTCAAAATCTGAGGCACAAACTGGCCCTTGATAGGAAAGTTACCTAAAACAAGCAATAAACCAACACACAACCCCCAAACCTAGTTTTTCTGACGATGAAAATATTTTTTCAAATTATTTTATTTAAACTGGAATAATTTCTGAGATGAAAACAATTGGGGCACCTTGGTGGCTCAGTTTGTTGTGTCCAACTCTCCGTTTCAGCTCAGGGCATGATCTCAGTTTGTGGGTTCAAGCCCTGTGTCTGGCTCTGTGCTGACAGTGCAGAGCCTGCTTGGCATTCTCTCTCTCCCTCCCTCTCTGCTCCTTCCCCTCTTCTTCTCTTTCTTTCTCTCTCTCTAAAAAAAAAAAAAAATGCCGTGACCTTGTCTGATAGACTTATTCATGGTTATCTACTTGTTTGTGCCTTCTGTCTGTTTCTCTCTCTATTTTCCTTATAAAAGGATTAGTTTTTGAAAGGTAACTTTATTCTGATGCTACATTTTGAATAAATTATTGCCTCCCCCAGTGGACTATGGAGGTTGACATTTGATCAACAGCTTTTGTCCACTGACTGCCGTTAGATACAGAGGGTGCCCCATTTAACCCAGTGTTTCAGGCAATATATCACTTGGGAAGAGAGTATTACGCTAATTGTTTGAACACTGTCTATGCACATTGCTTGGTCATTCAATAGCTAGTTGTTAACTTCTCCTTTTGCTGTCAGTCTCTGAAGTTATAAGCTGGTTAAACTATACCAGTGCATAGAGCCAACTAGATGCTCACACAGTTTGGTCACAGTCCTGGTTTAGGATCTTAGATCTAGCTTTCTTTAATGAACAGAGAGGCTTAAACTTGGCTTTGCGCCCTGAATTACTCCTTTAGAGAAATCATCCACTATGCTTTGATTACAAGTCAACTTTTTCATTTGTAAATAACAAAAAAGAGTTATTTTACAATTGAGAAATTTCCTCTAAAATGGGAATTTCCAATGAAACTCATTAAATTGCTGAATGGCAGTGAGTGAATAACTGATGAGGTCATACTTTCTTGTTATGAGCTACTACAAACACTGTGAAGTGGCAACAGATTAGAGTATAAAAATTAGAGAAGGGTCTGGTTCCTTTTTACAGGTCTTTTGCTTGTTAAAAAAACAAACTCCCAAACCACTAAAAATCAGACCAAAAAAAAAAAAAAAAAAGAAAAAGGCATAGTTTGATAATCTAGGCTACTTTTTCATTAATTAAACCTTGCATTTAGGGGATGACTTTTCTTTTTTCCCAGAAGGAAACTTCTAGCTTGGGACAGCTTCAGCAATTCAACCACATTTTCCAGCATATAAAGCAAATAAGAGGCAATCATTTTTCAGTCGTAAAGATAAGCCAAGGAATGGAAATAGTTTTGCAGGTCACGTCACCTGACAGAAACTTTGGACTGATCCTTTCCTGGTTCAAGAGTTCAGCCATAAGACCTACTTTCCCTATCAGCTGGGCTGAAGATGATAAGATTTTGAAGCAAGCAAAGTTTCTTTATGAGCTCTTATTTAATTGTCTTGTGACAAAAAGGTTGAGAGGAATTGTCCGCATCGAGTTACTTCCGCTTGGTATGTTCTTCTGAATAAATCACTGTCTCCCGTGATCGGACACAGTAAATGGAGTTTGATTAAACACTTTGCATTAGATTTCTAGTGCCTAGTACAGAGCCTTTATCCTTTATCCCTGTGAGTACTTATTGAAGAAATAATTGTGAACTTAGCCTTAGATTGGTAACTGGCTAGGGATAAACATGATTTAAGAGAAAAATAAAATAGTTAATAACAAGTATTGTACCGTATGCTCATCAAGTGCATTAGATGCAGATGATAGAGATAAGGGTGAGGTTGCGATAGCAATTTCTCTGAGGGGCGCCTAGGTGACTCAGTCGGTTAAGTCAGTGTTGGACTCTTGATTTTGGCTCACGTCGTGATCTCACAGTTTGGGAGTTCGAGCCCCGCGTCAGGCTTTGTGCTGATAGCTGCAGAGCCTGGTTGGGATTCTGTCTCCCTCTCTCTCTGCCCTGTCCCCCCCCCCCCCCAATAAATAAACATTAAAAAAAGGAGATTTCTCTGAAATTGCCTATGAAATATTTTCTGCTATGAGAATTAGCTGAGTGTGGCTTCTTCCCAGGAACTTGTCTCCAGTAGAGTTCATTCAGAGGTGCTACTCAAAAAGTAAAGTGGTGAGCCTATATCCTCTGCAAGCTTCAGTGGATTCCAGCTCTTATGCTCCTTTGAAAGGGATGGGGTGCTGGACTGTCCATACCTGATCTCGCTCACTTTTCCTTCTAGTCTCTTCTTCTGTTCTTTTTGGTCTGTGAACACCGATAGCAGGACATTTTCTGCAGCTTCCATCCCAACTTCTGTTCTAGTCCTGACTCTACCACAAAGTCACTGTTGACCTTGAAGAATCCAAATAACCTCTCTCAGCTTTTCCTTCTTCAGTCGTAAAATAAGCGGCTAGATAAAATGATGGTCAGGGTACGTGACTAATTCCACAATTCTCTTATTTTGCGAAGAGACCCCGGTTAGAATAGATCGAAGCCGACACTTGATCCATTGTTTCTTATTTTCTCTACTAAGATGCAGATATTATTTTTTCTTTCATTGTTGGGCTAATTATGTGATATCAGGTAACTAAACACTTTATATTCATTACTTTGTATATCCACCGAGTGTCTGATATTAACCAAGTACGTTCTTGTCTGTGGCTGTGAATCTGAGAATCTCTTCTGGTACTATCACTTAGATGAGTAAAAGTTGAAAACCATCAAGTTTCAATCTCTGATGGGGCTGTGGTTCTAACAGATTTTTCAGGCATCTTGGAACACAGCGGTGTGTACACAGATGAAGACATACTTTTTGGTATTTTCTTCTAAGTGGTACAAATATCTGCATCTCATTATGGCTCTTATCATTTATTGAGAGCTTACTCTATGCTAGACACTATTGCTAAACATCTGTAGTCTTATTTAATTATATAAAATAATAGTAGCTATTGTAATAATTATTTTTGTTTTAAAATTATCATATGTAGGGGCACCTGGGTGGCTCAGTTTGTTGTGTCTGACTCTTGATCTCAGCTCAGGTCTTGGTCTCAGGGTCCTGAGTTCAATCCCCATGTTGGGCCCCATGCTGGGCATGAAGCCTACTTTAAAAATATAAATATATGTATAAAATTGTATGTAAGTGAATTAAATATATATGCATAGAATTAGAAAACAAACATCCTATATGCATGTCTCAGTTTAAGAAATACAGCTTTTTCAGTCCTTAGATGTCCCTGTGTGTCCTCTCCAGTCACATCCCCCTCTTACCTCTGGAAGTAACCACTATCCTAAATTTTGCATAAACCATTACCTGCTTTTCTTTAGTTTTGCCATTTGTGTTTGTATTCCTACGTAATATACATGGTTTAGTTGACTTGTTTTTGAACTTGATGTAACTGGAATCTTATAGTGTGAATTCTTCTAGAACTTACTAGTTTCTCAATATTTTATTTTGAGACTTATTATTGACGTGTAGCTGTAGTTTTATTCATGGTTATTGCTGAATAATATGCCATTGGATGATTTTGCTACAATTTCTTCTACCATTGGTAGATGTCTGAGTTGTTACCATTTTATTTATTTTTGCTGTTATGAGTAATGTGGCCTTGGATATTTTTATACTATACAACAAGTGTTTTTCAGAGAAAACAAAATAAAATTTCTCTGTTGTGTGAGTCACATCTCTGTTGGTGACAAGTGACTAAACCCATCTTGAACTAGTTTAGGTGAAATGAGAAACGTTGAACAATCAACCCCCCATGAGAGCTATCAGGATGCAGAGGGACTTCCTCAAAAATTGAAATAAGAGGTCAAAATCTCCCTCAAGGATCCCCCTCAAGCTCTTGCTTCCCTCTCTGTTGCCTTTCTTCTCTTTCACCATAGATTGGCTTCTTCTAGATGGCAAGAAACAATGTTGTCAACATTTCCCTAGTTCTACATCAAAAAGATCTCCTACAGGCCTTTGGACCTAATGTAGTGTCAGATATGCAAATGAATAACTTCTGACCCTGCGTATTCTCACCTCCACCCCCACTGTCGTAGCCACTTCTATCATGACTTAGTTATTCTGGGAAAGTTCCCTTTTAAGTATTAAACTCCTCCAACTTCTTCTTTTATGATCTCTCATTACCCTGCTTCTTGGTATTAGATCTTATAATGATCTTAAATGCATTAAAAGGCTTAATTCTCGCTATCCCTCAACTAGTTCCTGCCTGGATCACTTTGTTAGTTCAGGTCGTCTGAGAGGCAGATGCTAAAATGAGATTAGACCTGAAAAGATCTGTTGAGGAAAACCTTGTGAGAGAAAATGGGAGGGAGCTGGAGGTCGCTGGGAGAGCTGTCGACCCCCAGGCAGGACTGATCCCTGTGAAGAAGAGAGGGAGAGAAGATGAGGAAGAAAGACCTTAAGATTTCAATTCTGAGGAAGTTCTGGCAAGGCTAACTGGGAGTCGCATCAGAGGTCTTTCAGGAACGGGCCTGCCCTTAGTAGCCCTGCTGTGCTTAGTCATGGCTGGGAGCAGCCACAGAAAGCACGGCCTCAGAACAAATGTGGTGATGGATCTCAGAGGGCAGCAGCTGGGACCATTGGTCTATTATGCTTCCCACAGTGGCCACCATAATTACTACCCCAGCAATCTTTTTTGGTACATTCATGGGATAACGGTTTTCTTTTTCATGCCTTCAAATGCCAGGCCATTGAAAGGGCTGATTATTCAAATTCATGTGGCATCTCTGACTGAATATATTACATTTATTACATTTTATTTTTTCAAATTTTTTAAATGTTTATTTACTTTTGAGAGAGAGAGAGAGAGACAGAGCATGAGTGGGGGAAGGGGCAGAGAGAGAGGGAGACACAGAATCTGAAACAGGCTCCAGTCTCTGAGCTGTCAGCACAGAGCCCGATGCGGGGCTCGAACTCACAGACCGTGAGATCATGACCTGAGCCGAAGTCGGACGCTCAACCGACTTAGCCACCCAGGCGCCCCTATTACATTTTATTTTTAAATGCTTTTACTAATTAACTCAATTCACCCTCACCATCCTGGTCGCTTCTTTTGTCTTGTTCCTATAAATATTATTATTGTAATTTGTGCCATGATGGCTTGGATCCTGAACCTCCAATCCTCAATGAGCAACCCATAGTAATTATCGATTTCCTAATTGCAGAAATGTATTAGACAAAGGAAATGTCATTGCTAAAACCAAGGTTTGGACCCCAAATGCTTTTATGATTTTTCTCAATGGATCAAATGGACAACTCATCTGAGTCATAAGGACTCCTTTTTCTTGGTGGGTTGAAATTGGACTGGAAGAAGATTTACATCATGTTGTTTATGACTTGTTCAGAGTGGTTCCTGCTTGTCCTTTTAAGTGGGAGGGAGAGTGGGGAAGGCATCCGTTGGAGTGACCATATACTATACAAATGGAGAGGGAGCATGAATAATACTGCCAGGACAACATAGTCATAACCAGGATGGTCCTGGGAAAATTGAGTTATATGCTCATTGTAGGTTCTCTCCTCTAGGGAGCAAGGAGAGTTTATACCTCTCACCTTGCCAAGCGCATGGAAAGAAAGAGAGCAGTGAAATGATTTAAAAGAAATGTCTGAAAAAAGAGTGATGCAGAAAGATATAACTTTTAGCCTTGTTTTTCCTTTTCAAAACTTCACACCCCTTATGACTTAAGGCTCACTTAGGTGTCTTTATTCCAGAGCTCTTCCTCACTGGGGTGAAGATGGGGTGAGGGTAGCAAAGGATGGGTAGGGGATGTTCTCCCTTCAAGGCTCCACTAGAATTATTTCTAGATGATTACCAGCTTGGATCATATGTACTTGGGGATCCTTGGTGGTTTTCCAGGGTGAACAGGACACATCTTCTTGGAGGGCATATTTCTTCCAACAATTTGAGGGGAAATTTCTTTTATGCTAAATCAAACTCAGATATGTGATTATTAGAATGCAAAGTTCATCTGGATTTTATTTTTTATTTTTATTCATTTTTAATTTTTCTTAACGTTTATTTATTTTTGAGACAGAGAGAGACAGAGCATGAATGGGGGAAGGTCAGAGAGAGAGGGAGACACAGAATCCGAAACAGGCTCCAGGCTCTGAGCTGTCAGCACAGAGCCCGACGTGGGGCTCGAACTCACGGACCGCGAGATCATGACCTGAGCTGAAGTCGGACGCTTAACCGACTGAGCCACCCAGGCGCCCCCATCTGGATTTTAAAAACATGTAAAGGGCACCTCTGTGGCTCAGTCGGTTAAGCATCTGACTCTTGATTTTGGCTCAGGTCATGATCTGACGGTTTGTGGATTAGAGCCCCAGGTCTTGGTCCCATGCTGTTAGTCTGGGACTCTCTCTCCCTCTCTCTCTGCCCCTCCCCCACGTGTGTGCTCTTGTGCTCTCTCTCTCTCTCTCTCAAAATAAATAAGTAAACATTTTTTGAAAATTAAAAAAATCCACAACATGTGAAAGATATATTGTCTTTGGGGGCCATTTTATACTCCTGTTCTAATCCCCCTAAACTATTAGTTATATCTTGTTGGAAAAGTTTGAAAAGAACTACCCAAGAAATTAGGGTGTGTCATCAACATTCTCTTCCTCTCTTTCCAAAATTGGGATGAAATTGGACGTTACCAGCTTTTTAATGTTGTGAGAGCCATCTGATGATGTCATTGTAATTGATCATTTAGACTGGGTTACCCAATGTGTAATAAGACTCAAGGCAACCAGAGCTCCCTATGATAACGGAAGAGCTTTAAGGAGGTGTGGAGATGAGCCAGGATTTTTCCCTTTAACAGTCTTTATTGAGTGCCTCCTATGTATTGAGAGCTGTTCTGGAAACAGTAATAAAGCAGTGAACAAGACAGATAAAGGCCTCCTTCTCCTGGAGTATAACAGACCTGAAGCATTCCAAAAGTGCTTTACCTGCTGGGAAGAAAATAATGCAGGAAAGTGGTTACGACCTGCTTGGTGTGGGAGACATTGATGACTTCTGTGAGGAAGTGACATTTGACCTTAGACCTAAAAAGGAGAGGAAGCAGTCGGAGGAAGATGAGGGAAGTAGCAATGGCAAGTGCAAAGCACCTGAAACAAACTGGCCCTTTTGAGGAACAGAGAGAAAGCCAGTGTGGGAATGAGGAGGAAATCGGTTGGAGAGAAGGTCAGAGAATAGGCCATATGGGGTTCTATAAGTCATGAAAAGGAGTTTGGCTACTATTCTAACTATAGTGAGAAGTTACCAGAGGGTCTTAAGCTGGGAAATGTCAGCATTGTCCAGATTTAACCAAATAGTAAAACCATCTCTTCCTGGATAACTTGTCTAAGAAGGATATTACAGCTATAGATATGCATGGAGATGAACCAAGCATGCAAGAAGGGCCTCGGTGACAACTGACCTCACTTAAACATGAGAGGACAAAATGGTGGCCAGGAGTGTTAAAAGGATTTAGGGATTATGGCTTTTAATAATGAATCAAAGTTCTGGGGTGCCTGGGTGGCTCAGTCGGTTAAGCGTTCGACTTCAGCTCAGGTCACGACGTGAGTTCGAGCCCCACGTCGGGCTCTGGGCTAATGGCTCAGAGCCTGGAGCCTGCTTCCGATTCTGTGTCTCCCTCTCTCTCTGCCCCTCCCCCATTCATGCTCTGTCTCTCTCTGTCTCAAAAATAAATAAAGGTTAAAAAAAAATTAAAAAAAAATAATGAATCAAAGTTTTAATTTTGTCAAGAAGAAAAATGTTTTTTCTGTTATGTATTCCAGAAGGAATTCCCATTCAAAATAACTGAAAAAAGTCTTGGTTGTGTACAACAATAAGCCTTTTAAGACACATATGGAAAATTCATCTATTTAGAGCTTGATTTTTAAAGACTCAGACTTTATTGTATATAATATGCAATGAGATTTTATTTCTAATTTAACCTACTTGAGTTAAAAAAACACAAGAAGCTTAGGGAATATGAATAACAATTAAAATGGACATTTAAGTGGCTTTAATGTCATGTATTAGCACAGTGTTTTTTTGATATGACCGCCGCTCCACCCCAAACATTGAAATGACAGGGGGTGGGGGTTGGGGGGACCTCAACCTAGAATGAAAACAGTACAATCATTTTTCCAAGGAAAGAGAAGTGAAATAGGAAAAACAAAAACAAAAATCACCAACACATTTGGAAGGTCATGAAAGGCAAAGAAGAGTGTGCACATCTCAGACCGATTTGCCTCAGCATGTGAATCATTTAACAGGAAAAAACACTGGACTGACTCAGCTTGAGCAGGCTCTTGTTGTCCCTGCTGAGGTCCTCGCTTGGTGTGGCCCCTGACACTCTCCTCAGACCTTGCTTCCCTCCTCTCTTCTCACTGTAGGGAAACAGGAAGTCATGTTGATTAATAAGACTGCCTGGGATCACACCCAAGGCAATGTCGAATCTTTACCTCTTCTGGGCTTTGGAAGAGGTGCAAAGATCAAGGGCAAGCTTTTGGATAGAGTGAGAGGCAAGGCCAGAACTCTGAAGAATCAACTCACAACTAACATTGACATAGACCCCTAGAGTGACCGATATCTGCCAGAATGAAATCTCATCAGTGTCTCCCGACCCTCTGGGTGAGCTTTTATCCCTTACAACAGTGATCCAACTGGAGCCTCAACAGAAAAGGAGCTTGCCCAAGATCATAGGGTGAGTGTACTCGGATCTGGACCTTCCAACCCCTAGGGCTGTGCCATCTTCCATTTGTCATGCCTCCTTGACGGTATAACATAGGGAGCATTGCCCCAGGTGGGGTCTCCTAGCTTCCTTGTTACAAGCCATTGCCCCCCTTTGCCTTTCAGTTGTATTTTGTGGCCACATACAATTAGCTCTTATAATGGGATCATCCCACTCCACTGTACTTCACTCCTTCTCAGGGAGAAAGTACTAAAGATTATTGCCATGAGGGGCATAGTAAGCTAAATGGGTGTCACCCAGTCTGAAAAATCTTAGCGATGTCAATAAGCCACTTGAGACAACAAGGAACCTGATATTCTGTCCTCATTCCTTATCAGTCCTTGGCTTTGGGAAGAGGAACTTTCTGGAAGGAGAAGGACCTTTGTGGAGTTAAAAAGAGGAAGAAGAGTTATGAATTCAAGCCTCTGAAACAAATCAGTGACAAGTTGTTCTGTGGGCTGACAGTTTTCTCTTTACCTTTCCTTTCTAACAGCTATTCATCTCATTGTCAGATACTTTGACTAAAAGTCATGGTAAGAATCAAATGTAATCCCTTAAGTACACTCACCATAAGTTAGCTCCAGCCATACCAAAAATTCTCAGAGTAATTCCATCTCAAATGCTGTGTGTGATCAATCTAATAGGTATGTGAAGTGACCCTACAGAGGAAATTCATTTGATCACCGTGGCTTTGGTTTTCTTAGCATACGCAGATCGCGTTCATTTTCATCACACTAACTGCTTGGTACAGGATTGTTTAAATGGATTGGGAAATCTCATGAAAACTATTAAACTAAATGGTTCTGCTTATGGGCATGCACTTGAGTATCTTACCATTTTCCAGAAGCAATCAGAAACTTGCTTTGAAAAAGCATGGGCATTGGAGGTTGGCTGCTGGCGTGTGGATCCTCATGCTACCATTGTTTTGTTCTATGACAATAAGAACACTACAAAACATTTCTGTGCCTCAGTTTCCTCATTAAATATGGTTATAACAACTGTGCCTACCTCACAAGATTACATGTGAGGCCCAAACAGAGTAATATATAGTGTACCCTGCCTGGCATCAGGTAACTGTCTCTTAAAATGACCATGAAGATAATGTGGATGTAGCTTTAAAAAAAATTTTTTTTTATTTAGGGTTTATCTATTCATTTAGAGAGAGGGAGACAGCGGGGGAGGGGCAGAGAGAGAGGAAAAGAGAATCACAAGCAGGTTCCACACTGTCAGCGGGGAGCCTGATTTGGGCTTGAATGAACTCACAGACCTTGAGATCACTACCTGAGCTGAAATCAAGAGTTGGACACTTCACCAACTGAGCCACCCAGGAGCCCCTAATGTAGATGTAGCTTAACATATAATTATAATTTCACCTATTTAAGGCCAAACGTTCTAGTTCGGTGGAGTTTGCCAAACACAGTGATATCTTTGGGATCTCAAGACCATGGCTTCGTTGCTCCCTCACTTTCATGCTACTTCCTTTGAATGGGCAAGCAAGTCTGTTGACCAACTGGAGACTTTTCAGCAACAGTTCTGCTGACTTCACTTTCGCGTGCCCTCAGGGCTAGCAGCCATCAAGCCAGGGAGCAATAAAATGTGTTGGTGGGAAATAAACGAGGAAGAACAAGAACAAAAAAAAGTGGCCTGAGCTCATTCAATGACAATATTTATTATATGGAACAATGATCATGGTTTAGACGTGTTTGTTCTCTGTTACACTGTAAATATGGAAGAAATGTCATTGCTCAATAGCTGTCTGGATCGCTTTTGGGGTGGACTTGTGAGGTAGAGCTGTCTCAGGGTGCCTTCAAATTACAGTGACATTTTTGCATTGAGGCTTTCTTGATGAGTGCTGGATTGGGTCAGTCACGAGTGGAAAATATTGCCACCTATAGGCCAGTTGTTACGATAAAATACCTCATCATGTTCTTGGCACCATTTATCGAACAAAACCTTTCAGTGGGCTTAAGGTTGAGCAGAGAAGTTAAAATGGCAACCCAATCCCAGTAGATTGCAAATCTCAGGGAGACAGTGTGGAACTTTAGCATGAGGTCAAGCTTTGAGCTCAGTCAGACTTCCAACCTGATTTCAACTTAGTAACTGTGTGACTTTGGGCACTCGTATTGAGCCTCTATGAGGAAATCATCTCAGAAATACGGGTAGTAAAACCTTCCACGTGGGTTGTTGTGAGGGCTTAATGGGATTGACATTATAATGATCTATGTTGTAGATACTCAATAAATATCCTTGCCTTGTTTTATTCGTTGCCTGCCTCTTTCCAGTTTCTTACATGCCATTTGGTAGTCCAGATTTTCAAGGTGAGTTATTTTGCAGATAGCAGATAGCAAGCCAGATACTGGAGAAGGCATAAGCTATTTGAGGACTTTGGATCTTTCTGCTAAATGGAGGCCAGGGCCCAGAGTCAGTATTTAGACTTTCCAGTACATTGGTCAGCTGTTTCAGCAAGTCAGGTATACTGAAAGCATGGGATACTGATGAGTGTTTCCCGGTGAGCTGCTGCATATGGACGTGCTTTGTAAAATGTCAAGGGCTCTAGGATCGTACAGTTGTCACTATCACAGTTGGAAGCATTTAATCCTTTTTCCTTCTCGTTTTACAGGTTAGGGAGTTGAGACCTGGAAAGATGAAAAGTGATTTTCCCAAGCGCCTAGATCATTGTCCTCTTCAGCATCACAGTAGCAAACATTTGCTTGCCTAGTGCCAACTACCGATCTAGGCACTTCCCACGTAATTACTGGTAATCGCGAAATCTTCATAACAACCTCATGAGGCGGTTTCTATTATCCCCATTTTACAGATGAAGAAACAGAAGTAAACAGAGGACACAGAGCTATTAAGTGATAGGGATTTGAACCCTAGCAGTTGGACTCCAGAGTAGTCATTTTGACAACTATGTATACATATGCACATTAAAGAAAATAAAACTGGGCCCAGATGATGAATACAATTCTCTTTATGTTTGATCCTTCCTTTTTCCACTTCATAAAGCATTTTGATTAGTTTATTAGCTTTTGAGACTGTTCTAAAGGATGCAACAATGCACAGAAAATGTATTGGTTGCATAAAAAAAAAAAGGAAATAACTGCCAAAGTCAACCAAAAGAATCTAAAGGTAGCTTTGAGACAGTCTCCTATGAGGTTGATGATGGCAGAGGTGAAAAGTGGGTAGTGGTTTGTTCCAAAAGAAATACAAGACATATCTTTTACAGCCTAGATGAGGAGACCTATAAAAACAGAATAAAGTTCAGTAGAAGTTGGGGGAGAGAGAGGAGTTTACACTGACAGGGTAAGGGTTTCAGGTGAGAGATGGAACTGAAGGAGGCCTCAGGGGTGTGAGAAGCTAGAGTTGGCAGATGCTATGGTGAGGACGACCAAGGACCCACAAATAACGTCGGAGGAGAAATAGACAAAGAAAAACAAAAACACCAAGGCTACTCAGATTGGAGAAGAAAAGAGCTGGAGAGATATGAAAGCTCACTTTCAATATTTTAGGGTTGTCATATGGCAAAGGGATTAGATTTATATGTGTTGTTCTAGAAGACCGCAGGAGGGCAAATGTATGCAGGTAGAGGGAGGAAGATCTAAAACCAAAATGGGGAGGACCTCTCAATATCAGATACAATGCCAGCATTTCAGCAGCCACAACAGAAGGGATTACTTTCACAATTATGTGGCTCTTGGTCACTGCAAAGACATGTATAAGCAGAGGCTGCATTACTGGTAATCTTGTAAAGGGAAGCAAAGCACACAGCACAACAATAAATATTATACTATGTTCCCACATCATAAAACTTATGTATGTAACATATGCAGACGAAAATACACCAAACTCATAAACACTTGCCTTATATAGTCATGTTTTTTTTCAGTTTTTAAGGAATATATATTAAATAATTTAGGACAGCCTATAATAGTTTCTTTTTTATTTGGAAAGACTTAGGAAGTTTAATGACATTTTCTGAGGCCACAACTAAAAGCCAAGAATTGAATCCATCTCAAGTCCAGTCTTTATTTCTGGAAACCAGAATCCCACTTTTTAGAGAATTAAGAAGAGAATGAGTAAACATAACGTGGAGGTTGTGGGCACAGAATACGAAATTGTAGATTAGGAGCTTTTCAAGTAGCAAGCAGCAGATTTGAGGAGTGAGACTCGCAAGTGACAAAGGGCACCGTTGAGTCCGTTGGAGCTGGATGGTGACAAAGCAGGGTTATTGGAGATGGATGCCACACCTTGGCAAGTGGCAGATGTGGTATCGAGATAAAGTTGCTGCCTGTCTCTTTAAAAGCCCTTTGTAATTGACAAAAATGCCCCCAAACCAATATTAAACTTTTTTCTATGGTTGAAGCTGTTTCGATTTTTTAGTAACTTCTTATCCTTTTACAGGATTGGTTCCTTTGCCATGAAATTTCCTTTTTTTATTTTCCTGTGTAAGCTAGAAGTCATGTTTGGGAATAGATCCTGTGGTCCTGGCTACTTGAGAGTGGAATGGAGTCTAGCCATGTTTAGGGCCAGAAGTGGTCTTCGCTGAGTTAGAACCTGATAACATTATTTGTACAAGTGTAGTCTGCCGCCAAGATAGAGGGAGGTGTTTTATGACCACAGGCTTTATGAATTGTAGCTATAAAATAATCAATCTTTTAAAGCAAACATAGCATAATGTGCATATCCAAATGTGAATTGTCCTTCAGAGCTGTGACCCTTGGAAACTTCATACCTACTGGTATAAAACATATTTAAACCTACCAGTGGAAACATCTTTCAGAGCCAATTTATTACACACACACATACACACACACACACACACATTATTTTACAGTATATTTTGGGGGCACCTGTGTGGCTCAGTTGGTTGAACACACGACTCTTGATTTCAGTTCAGGTCATGATCTCACGGTTCGTGGGGCTCTGTGTTGAGTGTGGAGCCTGCCTGGGATTCTCTCTCCCCCTCTCTCTGCCCCCTCCCCCACTTGCACTCTCTCAAAATAAATAAACATTAAAAAAAATAGAGTACACTTTATTTTTAACAGAAAATATTTTATCTCGCTTGATAACCAATTTTATTTCCCAGAGGGACTGGCTATGAACACCTCTTGGCTATTGGAAAAATCAAATCCGTTATTAAAAGACAGAGCGTTTACCATGGAAGAGATAGAAACGTAACAGGGTTATGCTGACTTTGAAGACCCTACACAGAACTGCAAAGTATTTGAAATACATTGAATGCAATACATTGACTGAATGATTTGCTCATTATTTGCCAGTTGCTGGAGAGAGGTTGGAGCTATGGCTGCTGGACTAAGTTGAGAGATACCACGAAAGAGAAGAGGATCCCGAGAGATGTTGCAAGTTCTGACAGGTAGCAGCTTCACCTATGGGGAGACGGGCTGGGTGAGTCAGGAAGGACGCCCTCAGGATGTGGATCATCGCTGGTACTCTCATTGTTCTTTTTCCGTATTCTTCACTATTCTTATTATCATTTTACTTAGGTTCAATGTAATTTTGTAAGGCTAACTCGAACCACCATGTAATTCTTAAAGGGGATTTTGATAAGGTTTCCAAGCAGTGTTGCACAGGTTTCTCATGTTCCCTGCCCTCATTACTTTACAATCTGATTTGAAGTCATTGCCCATCCTGGAGTTTCAGCAGACCAACTGGGCTCCAGGTACAGAGAAAAGGGCAATCTTTAGGTAGCAAAGGGCTTCCCTGTCTAGTTTCTGGCTCAGAGAAGCACAAATATCCACTTTTCATGTGTATCAGATCCAGAATCATCTGTAAGAGCTGGGCTGACTTCAGGAGCAGATGATTTTTCCCTTTCATCTCTAACAAATAATGGTGCTTAGAGCAATGCGTGTTTACCGGTAACAAATTCCACCAATGGGTGTGGTTGAAAAGTTGAGTGCTGTGGACCGAGTGGCTTCAGCTATTGTCTACAGCATTTCCTCCCTTGTCTGGGAGGTTCTGGCTCCTCCGGCAAGGGCAGTTGCAGGCCCAAATAAATGTCTGGGTTTTCTTACTCAAGGATGAGGAGGTGAGGGCGGCGGGGCAGTGGGGGCGGCGGTGGAGCAGGCTTTCTGGCAGGGATTCCACTAGGGGGTAAGTCTATCTTTAAAACAAAGTAAACTGGGGCCACCCGTCTCAGCAGCTAAATGATTTCCTGGTTGATAGGAGGTGAGGACAAGATGAATGGCTCTGGGAAAAGAAACTGTGAGGAGAGAAAGGAAGAAGAAAAATGAGAGAAGCATTGAGGAAGACTTATGAGCCAGAAGAAACGTAAAGGTAGACGATTTGCTTTTTCAGTTTGGAGCGGAGACAGGAAGATAATCCCTTTGTCCTCAAATAGTAAAAGCCCTGGGGTCTGTTCTTCCCTGGGAGTCCCCGGCGATGATACTGAGCCCCTAGGGAAAGACAGCCAGCTTGCCTGAGGTTTCCAAATCCTGTCTTGTGGTGAGAGGCTGAAGACTGTCAGGGCCAGAATCAATACCTGTCGTGTACACATCAGAGGTGGTGCCCTCAGATAGGATTAGGCTGTCTGGCCATCGTTTGTCATGGGTATTTCTCTGCAAATGTTGTATGGTTATCAGTCCAGTTCACCTGATTTTTTTCTTTTTTTTTTTTTTAAAAACAAAACTGCAGGCCATCTTTGAGAAGACCTCAGCCTAAACGGTGGAAATACATAGATTCATTTGTGCCTTGAATTCACACGTAGCAAAAACAGCACACACCAGCAGCGGCTTGTCCTCTGTCCCCATCCATTAGGATTATGATAAATGAGGTCGGAGGAAGGCTGGGTCTGGGTGATTCCATTTGTGTGTTGGTTTCTTCCTGTCCTCTGGGTTTTGGGTCACCTGCTGCTCTGTGTCAGTAGCAGAGTACTGGGTCACATCCAGCACTCTCTAGGTTTTATGGGTCACTCTCTTGAATGAAAGCTTGATTTTCCACAGAAGAGAATGCTGTCTCCGGCAATTGTTCAAAATGTAGCATCTCAAATGTAGACCCTTCAACTGTGTTTACATGCCTTGTGCAGGCTTTTTCTTTTCTTAGCTTTCAATTCTTCAGATATGGAATATGCTGGAGATGTGACTCCTTTGTTGTTCAAGGGTGATTTGCATATCATCTTGACTGATGTGCGTGAACAACTTGCCTGTGACCGGGGCTGTGGTGGCAAGGGCTGTAGAGACATCTGTGACTTTTGATGGAAGGAAGCAGTTTCTTACTGAGAGTCACTGACTCCTTAACTCCCTCTAGTCTGTCTGTGAGTTCCATGTTGCCTTCATGACTGCTCAGCTCAGCTGAATACTGTCCTCTTGCTATTTAATTAAGATTTTGTTGTTTTTTGAAACCCTATAAATGTGTAATCTCTGTGTCTCTGTCTCTCTCTCTCACATACACATGTAACAGTGAATGACTCATAAATATGAAAAGTAAAATTTTGAATTTTAACTCCGGAAAATCAACCTGATTGATAAAGTACTGATATAATATTTCCAAAGTGGAAATTCATGAAGAAAATAGATTCTTAGGCACTTAGTAATACCAGGAACATTTTACCAGCATTGTCTCATTTAACTTCTAACAACTTTTAAAGACAGGGTATGCTTTATTGTAGCAATCAAGCAATTGTAACTTGCCAAGGCCACGGTAAGCACGGGGCCAGGCCAGGGGCCTGCTGATGTCCCACACTGTTAATTATTCTCTATGCTGAGCTTTAGCTACTTTGCAGCTATTTATTGCATTAAATTCATAATCCCGCTTTCATCATAGTAAAAACAGTAATAGTCACACAACAGAACTATTTGCAGTGGCCTCTGGCCAAGGCCATTTGATCCAGAGTCAAAACCTCTTATTTGTACAGTGCTTTTACTTTGTCAAAATCTAATAAGGGTGGTTTTCATACCTGAGGACAATCAAACTGATGTCTATTTAGTATAGTAACATATCAAATTATTAATGGCATATATATTTTAGTATGTTTCTATGCTTATCATTCTGTTTTAGAAAGTTGGGGGCTCAAAAATGCTTTAGAAAAATTTCTTCTCCAAGGACAGGAGATGGCTAGGTGTCCCTTTTAAAGGCAATGCTTCTTAGTGAGAGAGTGGAGATGAGAATTCATGTCCCTAACTGAGAGTTTATTGTCCTTTCTAATAACACCACACAATCTGGTGTCTATCTAAAGGCGTGGGTTCCTTGTCTATTAATAGCTCTACTATTAATAATGTGCAGTGACTGGATATGCCAAGATTTTGCTGGTGTTTTGGAGAACTGAAAAGGTTTCCGAGTTATATCTAGAAAGTCTTTGGAATTTTTTCAACATGCTATATGACTGGCAGCTGAAAATATGACAAGTAGGAAGGAAACGAGAATGCATTGACAATCTGTTATTTGCTAGACCTATCAGTAGGCACTTTTTCTATAATAACCTTGTGAAACTGATATTAACTCTACTTGGTAGGGGATGGAAGGTCAGAGAAATTAGTAATTGCTCCCAAGTTGTACCCTAAGAGTGTTTGAATCTAGTCTGTCCAATACCGAAGCTTTTACACTTTTATTTCCTTGCCGCCATGTAGTTTGAAAAAATCAAATACATAGCATTTCGTGCCTGGACCACCTCAGCAAGAAAACTGGGCACTCACTGAAGTAACATACACTAAAAATAAACACCCCTCTTCCTCCCACGAGCTTCCCAAGGTTGCAGAGAGGAACACTGGAGGTCTCCTAAGCATAGGAATGCTGCCTACAGTAATCTAACATCAGAGAATATCATTCAGATCACTTTTTTCTTCTTTTCTGAGTTTGTCTCTCGGATCCCATATATACTTTTGAAGTTTTTGTGATGGAAATTTTCAAGCATACACTACAGTAGAGAGAACAGTATATTGAAGAACTGGGTACCTGGACCTGGCTTCAATAATTTCTGCCTTAGGGCACCTGGGTGGCTCAGTTGGTTAAGCATCTGACTCTTGATTTTGACTCAGGTCATGATCCCAGGGTCATGTGATGGAACCCTGAGTTGGGCTCTGTGCTGAACGTGGAGCTTACTTGAGATTTTCTCTCTTCCTCTCCATCTGCCCCTACCCCACTCTCTCTTTTTTTCTTTCTCTCTCTCAAAACAATAATAGTTCATGCCCTAGTTTTATGCTCTCTATATACTCTATATATGTTGGCATAAATTATGGATGGTGTGTCTGCATTTGATGGTGAGTAGATAATGGACCATACATATGCTTTTTACCTTTTAGGCCCTAGTCCTTTTTTTTTTTTTAAAGATTTTTTTTTTTTAATGTTTATTTATTTTTGAGACAGAGAGAGACAGAGCATGAACGGGGGAGGGGCAGAGAGAGAGGGAGACACAGAACCGGAAGCAGGCTCCAGGCTGTGAGCCATCAGCCCAGAGCCCGATGTGGTGCTCGAACTCACGGACCTCGAGATCATGACCCGAGCTGAAGTCGGACGCTTAACCGACTGAGCCACCCAGGCGCCCCTAGGCCCTAGTTCTTATCCCAGTACAGGATGGATATTTTTTCCTCCATTACAAAGTCTTAATGGGTTATCAGTAACCACATCTTAAAGAGCATAATGAGAGACACCATAAACCAGCTATCAAAATAAGGTACAGTAGGAATATAAATATTTCACCTTGGAAACAAAGCAAGGTCAAGAGAAGAGCATGAGGACTCTGAAGATTAGAAGCATGAAAACAAAAGGCCATTTGGAGCCATTCTATTCCCATGGGTGCATGGGTGTTGCTTCCATTCACGGTTGTTGGGAAGGGCACTGGTAGGGCTGGGCTATCAGGATGAGATCACTGGATTACCTGAGACACGACTGTCCTTTGCCACATGGAGCATTTGTCTTCAGTATTGAAGCTCATCTGCCTTTAGGGAAATGGAGACTCAAGGAAAGAAATGTGTTATACTGTCATTTTTCTTAAATTTTTCAATGTTTATTTATTTTTGAGAGAGATAGAGTGTAAGCAGGGAGGGGCAGAGACGGAGGGAGACACAGAATCCGAAGCAGGGTCCAGGCTCTGAGCTCTTTGCGCAGAGCCTTACGTGGGGCTGGAACCCACGAACCATGAGATCATGACCTGAGCCAAAGTTGGATGCTTAACTGACTGAGCCACCAGGTCCCTGATATACTGTCATTTTTCAATTATCCACATAAATGCTTGAGAACAGAGGCATGGATTGTAGAAAATGAGGAAGGTATTGCCATACTTAGATTTGTCTGTGAGGTGTGTCTATCCTGGAAATTCCCTTTAAAAAGCATAGAAGGCCATTCTGTTATAGTCCATCTCTGTTGGAGCTGCCTTCTTGTGCCACCAACCTTCAGCCACACACCTTCCCTGCTCCCCTCTCTGTCTCCTCCTCTGGTATTACCTTAATGGCAGGGTTTCAGAAAGCCCTGGTTCTTATACTATATACACATTTAAAATATTGGCAAAATTGGAATTAGGCAGATGAGATTCTAAGAGTTCAGCTGGGATTTTCCAAAGCAATCCAGTTAACAGACTTGAAAGCATTTGTTACAAGTCTGCTCTCAGATACAATTACTGAAGACCTTAGATATCATAGACCTCCTGGCCCATTTTCCTTGGCAACAGGGGTTCCAGCTCTATCAAAAACTTCCTTTCAGCTCTGGTTTTCACATGATAATAAGTCTGTTCCACGACTTTGTTCTGTCTGCTGGCCCCTCCCACCCTGGTACTGGGAAGGTTTTCTTCCTGACATTGTCCTCACGACAAATTGTCGGAAGAGAAGATAAGGTTTTCTTTAACAGCAATAGCCTAGTACACTGCACAGGTGTCTGTATTTATGCATCCCATGCAGGGGGGAAAAAGCTTGTTCTAACCTGCTTGCGAATTCAGAATCCAACCCCAAACCAATTAGTCCTTCACTTCACTTGTGTAGACCCAGCATACTTTTCTTTGAGGACTCAATTTTATTAAAAAAGCATAGCACAGGACTTAGGGACACAGTGATTTCCCCATCTCAAATCACCTGGTACTGTTTTTATTTCACTGCTTCTGCTTCTTTCCTGCATAAGTACGTGTGATTTTCTGGATTTGTCCCAATTTTAGTTCAAACAGTGCAGTCACCACATTTACAGGTGATACTAAGTAATATAAAATATTTTGCGTCCACACTGAAGAGAATTGCCTCTGTGTAGATGAAATAATAAATACAATAAGAATAATAAAAACCGGTATTTATGAGTGATTTACTACATTACCTCTTCTATCTTCAAAATATCCTTACTAGGTAAATTCTATTATAATCCTCACTTTACAGAAAGGGAGCATCGAAGCTTAATGGGTTTAGTTGACGTACCTCACAACAGAAGAGCGGAGCTGGGGTTTGAGCACAGGGAGAATGGTTACCCTGAAACACAAGCTGTGGCACGTGGGCATGCGTGCACACACACACACACACACACACACAGACACACCAGCTGCTGAACATGGACCCAAGGCAAGATAGCCTTGAGCAGAGGAGAGTTGTGCCTGAGAGTGAAACTGTAGGGATAAAAATAGGGAAAGGCGTGAACATGGTTGGTTGGGGTTGATCAGGATGGGCCCATGGGGCAAGATCACTTTGAAGGAAGTTAAGGAGGTGAGAAAATAGCGGTAGATATGAGAGGAGGGGTGGTCAGTGGATTAGGTAAATAAAGATAATGGAGGAGATTTCAAGTCCAAACAAGAAGCTGGGGACAGATGGGGACAATGGAAACATCTCTAGGCTCCCTCACATACTTTAAGAGAAATGGTGGTCAGTTGCTTTGCTTTTTAATAGCAACATGCTTATCATATAGACTAATGGGAGGCTTATACAGCATCCTGTTTCTGGAGGCTTCCATCTCTCTGATGGGTTAGAATTGGGTTTGTTCCTCTTTACCCACTGTTTTGATCCGCGGCGTTTTCTTCCCATTGTACTTTTCTTCTAGACACCTGAGATTTATTGAAAGAAGTGAAGCCCATCTATGCTTTTGAATTTGATGTCTAATATTAATTGCCGCATCTTACGAATTATAAATTATTCTTTTTTCAAAGGCTTACTTGAAACATATTAGAGATCTAATGTATATAAAGATAGGAACCTTGTATGCAGGTATCCTCTACAGTCAGTCCTATGAGATTTTATGATTTAACATGTGCTTGACATATTCAATGAAAGGGTTTATCTGCCATGGTTTTATTGGAGCAGATAACTTATCTTTTTTAAGGTACATTTTACCGTGGAGCCAGGATATTTGCTACTAAGGTAGAATGTCATACTTAAAACAATGTCCAAATAGGAAAGAATAATATTTGCACACAGGCAATGTGGTATATAATTGTATTTAGGGCTGAATTATATTCTGAAACACATTCTATAACATAAAACCTAGCACATTTAAAAATCATTTTTACCAAATTCTTAAATAATACCTGTTTACCTTTAAAATCTTGATCTGTTTCTCTGAAGACAAATTATTATTCTTTTAGTTGTTGAGCCTTCTGATCAAACAAATTCTTTTCCTGTTTCACTATAGTCATGTAAAATATTTTACTTCAAAGGAAAAATGCTATGAATTTATAGTGATTTCAGAATTTAAAAATCTGTTTCCTATTTTGTTGATTAAGACAGAGGAGCATTGATTGTGAATAAGGAATATGCTATGTTGAAAACAAAATTAAGGATCCTGATGTTTCTGTGCCAGATAGCACAAAAACTAAAAACACCACAGGAATTTTTCAACATTATTAACCTCTTGACAATGTGTGGGTCGTATAAAGGACAAATGAATGTTTTGAAGGGACCGAGAATGCCTATTTTAACCGACTGTCCAATCACTGTAGATAAATATTTGTGTTCCTGGAGATTATTAGATTTTTATCAAAGCAAATTGAATTGGAAACAGGGCATGTATTAAGTCATTGGTGCTTATTGTCTAATTCTTTTTCCCATAGAAGTTTCTATGCACTGAAAGAGCACTAAGTCATCGGTTAGACATACCATGTAATGATTCTTATCATATCCAGACAAAATAAAAGCCTTTTAAGAAGCTACTTCACAAGACAACTGCATAGCTTTCCTCACAGGAACTTGTTAAACAAATAATGATTATTAAAGCTTTTGGGTCAATCGCTTACACCAGTTTAACAAGAACAATTCCAAAACGTCTAGCCCATTCCACATTCCATGTGACTAACTATGGTATCCAGAGCTTGGAAAATATCCAGGCAACTCAAAGTAGCTTTTCTCAAATGCTTTCTGGACACTGGATTTTAAGGAAAGTGATATAATTAGGTTTACAGAGAAGAGTCTTCAAGGCATGCCCCTTATCAATCCTATAAATGGTCTCAATTATACCCGAAAGTTGTCTAAAAGTACCCAAACGTGAAAACCTCGCAGCTTTAGTCCCTATCTATATTGGTGTTGGCAAACGCATAGATTGATGTGGACATTTATTTGTATTTAGTGAGACAGATATACTAGCAGTTTTTGCACAAGCCTCCAATAGAGGCCACGGTGAGTTGGAACGATTAGCTTCTAAAAATGTGTTCAGATTAACCATTCCTTTATGCTTATCATCATGGCATGTTTGGGGTAGAAACAAGAAAGAAGATTTATAGTGGAAAGGTAGGCACAAGAGAGAAGGAGGACAGGAACTGAGTCAGACAAGAAGGACTTTGGCGGGTTTGGGATCAAGGCGGATAGGAGCAGCAGTTACAATATCCGGCACGCAAAAGCTCGAGTGCAGGGAGAGAGAGGGAGAAGACCAGCTGGTTCTTTAGGTCCCTGTCTCTTGTAAGCAGGGTCTGGAATCCAGAACTTTGGAACTGAGTCAAAAGCTCAAGATAAGGGATTTATAATAAAGTGTCAGTAACTCAGCAAACAGAACCAGAGGCCTAGGACACCAGCACTAACAGGCCAGTAATGCAAGGGACCTACATTTCCTGCTTAGACCCCAAACTTGTAACGATTTCGGGAAGCTCAGCATTTTATTCTGTTCATTCAATTTATATTTACTAGGCACCTATTATGTGCCAGGTGCTGTATGAGCAGCAGAGGCTATTCCTGAACTAGATAGACAGATGATCTCATTTTTTATTTTTTTTATTTTTATTTTTTTAAATTTTTTTTTCAACGTTTTTTATTTATTTTTGGGACAGAGAGAGACAGAGCATGAGCGGGGGAGGGGCAGAGAGAGAGGGAGACACAGAATCGGAAACAGGCTCCAGGCTCCAAGCCATCAGCCCAGAGCCCGACGCGGGGCTCGAACTCACGGACCGCGAGATCGTGACCTGGCTGAAGTCGGACGCTTAACCGACTGCGCCACCCAGGCGCCCCAGATGATCTCATTTTTTAAAGGAGACATACAATAAGCCGGTAAATAATGAAATGAACAAAGAAATCTAGAAGAAAATAAATGCCACAGTAAGTCTGAGAATGTGAGGAAGCTGTTTTAGGGAAGAGGGGTAGAGAGAGGGGTAGAGAAAACCTCTCCAAAGAAGTGATATTTGACCACCGAGAGTAAAGGTTGAGAAAGGGTAGACATCTGAGGAGCTGGAGGGAGAACCTTGTGGAATGACCTGGAGGGGAAAAGGACAAAAGGAAGAGGATTTTAAGAATAGGGAGCAAAGGAGAGGGTGGAGTGAAATGGGGGATAGAGAAATTGACAAGAGCTGGATCATACAGTTGGAGGGGAAAAGCATTTGGCTAGGGTAAGGCATGGGCCAAGTAGTCGAATGACTGCTTTGAAGTAATTCACTGTTTCTATAGTTGTAAACCAGAAAACAGGTCAGGAACGCCTGAAAACTCTGCCCATACATTGTGAAGAACTTCCTGAGGAAGTTTCCTAAATTGGACACCAAGTATGAAGCGGACCCCTGGTGCCGGATCTTGGTGTGCAAGTGAGTTTCTGAAGGGCCCGGGGTTAAAAATTAACTCCAGGGCAAAGCACTGCAGTCCAAAACACTGGTGGTAGTAGCCAGAGGGTTTTTTCTTTGGATGACGAAACTGATGGGGCAGGATGGTGAGTCACCCAGCGTGGGCTGGTGTGAAGCAGGGAAGCAGAGCATAATGTGGGTTAGCCTGGGAGGCACATGAATAAATAGTAAAATGGAAGAAACGCAGAAAGCATCATAAGCATCATCGTTCGTGTGATTTCCTTCCCTCTACAGAGTCAGAGAAGTCACAGGTCCCCTGAGGAGGTCTTTCAATTGGTTAACCACATACTATGCCCTTCCTGTGAATTTTTTAGTTAGTACAAAAATATGCTGATAATAATAGCTAAGAAAAGTAGTGGCAACATCTTGATTCTTCTTCCGGGTTAAACCGGGTCTCCCCCAAAGATCTGCCGAGGTCCTTGTCCTCAGTACTTCAGAATGTGATCTTTTTTGGAAATAGGGTCATTGCAGATGTCATTAGTTAAATTAAGGTGAGGTCATGTTGGAGTATGGTGGGCTCTTAATCCAACCTGACTGGTGTCCTTGTTAGAAGAGGCAACTTGGACACAGAGACGGTGCAGAGATGGCCATGTGAAGACACAGACACACAAGGAGAATGCCATGTGAAGAAGGAGACAGAGGTTGGAATGATGTTTCTCTAAGCCAAGGAATGCCAAGAATTCCTGACCATCACAAAGCTAGGACAGAGGCATGGAGCAGATTTCTCTCAGCGCCCTTAGAAGGTACCAACCCTGCTGATCCCTTGATCTCAGACTTTTAGCTTTGAGGACTGTGGAAGAATAAATTTCTGCTGTTTTAAACCACCCAGTATTTATTTGTACAGCAGCCCTGAGAAATGACTACAGTGCCTTCTCATTCTTCTGTTTGACTGTCTTCCACCATTGTCCCTTTTGCACTATTATCTGTTAAGACCAAGTTACTTTTCCTACCACTTGTGCTCTTTCTGCCAAGAATATCCTCATTCCCTTCTTTGTCTGTTTTAAAATAATTTTAAATAATTTTAAATAATTATTTTGAATAATTTTAAAATAATTTAAAATAACTCAAAAATTTTTAATGTTTGGGGGCACCTCGGTGGCTCAGTCTGTTGAGCAATGGACTCTTGGTTTCGGCTCAGGTCACGATCTCCCGGTTCATGGGTTCCAGCCCCACGTCGGGCTCTGCACTGACAGTTGCAGAGCCTGCTTGTGATTCTCTGTCTCCCTCTCTCTCTGCCCCTCCCCCACTATCTCTCTATCTCTTTCTGTCAAAAATAAACATTCAAAAATTTTTGATGTTTGGTTATAAACTATTTCAAGCATACACAGAAAATAATATAACAGATTCCGTTTTCTCAACATCTCGATTTATCAGATGACAACTTTTTTTCCATATTTGCTTCAAATCTTTCCTTTTTTACCCTAAAAAGGAAATATTACTGATAAAGTTAATGCCTCCTCTCTTCCTACACACTTCCACTTCCCTGTTCTCCACAATGGTTGTTCTTCCTTAATCGTAAAGTAGCTTGCAGAACATCTTGAACATCACCCAGGCCAACTCAACAACTCTGTCTCCTGTTCCCACAGTATTTTATACACAACTTATGTTAAGTAATGATCATATTGTATTTTTGTTTTTTTGTTTTTTTTTAATTTTTTTAAATGTTTTTATTTATCTTTGAAGGAGAGAGAGACAGAGCGTGAGTGAGAGAAGAGCAGAGAGAGAGGGAGACACAGAACTTGAAGCAGGCTCCAGGCTCTAAGCTGTCAGCAAAAAGCCCGATATGGGGCTTGAACTCACGAACTGTGAGATCATGACCTGAGCTGAAGACAGACGCTTAACTGACTGAGCCACCCAGGCACCCCGATCATATTGTATTTTGATTGTAGTCTTTTTCTCTATAAGAAAAAGCAAATGGTCATTTTCTTTTTTTAATTTTTTTTAATGTTTATTTATTTTTGAGAGAGAGAGAGAGAGGGAGACACAGAATCTGAAGCAGGCTCTAGGCTCTGAGCCATTAGCACAGAGCCTGAGGCAGGGCTCAAACTCACAAACCGTGAGATCATGACCTGAGCCCAAGTCAGAGGCTTAACTGACTGAGCCACCCAGGCGCCCTGTCACTGGTCATTTTCAATCATTATCTGGTGCCTACACAATGTTTAGCTCTTGGTTAAACAATTTTAATTACATAATGTCTGCATGAGAGCATCTGGCCCTCAGAAGAGCCCTGTGCTTATCAGGACTGGAATTGTCAGTCTTTTTTTTTTTTTTTTTTCCTGGAAATTGAAACAGAATTTTGCTTGTGTCATGCGCTAGGTGATGTGACTTGTCCACAATTCTCCCTTCCCTCCTCATCCTTGCTGTGGTGTATCCTGTGTGGAGTATGTTCTCTGCCCCCTGGGGTTGGGCTTGACCATATGATTCGTTTTGGTCAGTGGAATGAACGTAGGCACAAGCGACAGTGTGTCAGTTCCAAGCTGAGGCTTTGGGAGGTTTGTGTGTTTCTGCTTTCCGCTCTGTGGCTCTGCCATTCTCGAGGAAAACAGATGAAAACATGCCGCAAACGGCGGCCGGTCCCAGAATACGGAGACACCTGACTCTACCCTGAAGGCTGGCTGGAACCAAGCCTCGTGGAGCCCCAGCAAATGTACAGACTTGTGAGCAAAAGTCAATGCTTTCTGATGTAGGTCCCTGAGGTTTGGGGTGGGTGTTCCCATCAGAGTGGGAACCTTGTTGTTACACCTGACTAGTTGGTGGTAGGGCCAGACTAGAACACACACTGTCTGACTAGTAATCTGGTGTCTTGCTACAATTATCCTGTTATTCATCTAGGGATTCAACAAATATTTATCACATTTTACTATGGAAAACAGCACCACACACCACAAAAACTGAAAACAAAGAGACTATAGTCTCTGGCCTCACAAAGAACAGATTTCTAATAAGGAAAATAGACAAAAACAAGTCAATTTAAACCCGAATATGATGACAAATTCTTATAATAGCACAAAAGTCTTTCTGAGAGAGAATAATGGGTGGGGTGAAGGACTGGAGAGGATGACCTTTATGGTGGCTAAGGTAGGGCTTTTGGAGATGCTAGTGAAGTTGAGCGAGCATATCTTTCTCTCCCTCGAATGGTCTCAGATAACAGCTTCACTTGCTTCATTTTCCTTTATTTGCATAGTGTCTGTCCAACTGTGTGCCCGTGCTCTGGGCTGACTAGGTGTCCTTGGTTTGCATCCTGTGTTCAGAGAGCTATTGGGTTGTTTCGTAAGTTCTTACAGAAAGAGCGAGAAGGGCTTCATTTTCCCTTTTCCGAAGGGAAAAATCACATCCCCTCCCCAGAACAACAGGCCGACGTCCCTGGCTGTGAATGCAATCTGATTTCTCTCAGGTGAGAGGTATTCTGTAGATGGAAAGTCAAAGGAAAAATGTGACTTTAGCAACACTGTAGGGACTGTGGTCAGTGCTGAGCTTATAAAGGCCTTTGTTTTCCATGTTTTGATTGGCCCCGGGAGGAGCCCGGAGCAGCCCGCACACCCATCTGTATCCATGTTAGTGGGACTGAAAACTGCTGACACAGGATTGCAGATCAGGGCCTGCGGCTTGCCAGGGTAAACTTGTGCAATGCACTGTACATCCCTCCTAACAACACTGCCTCTTTTGTCGCTTAAACAGAGGCTGTTAAGAACACGGGTCATTAAAGAGAGCTTTAGGAAAGCAGGCAACATTCTCCAATATTGTGGCTCTAGGCAATCCTCATAAAGTTTCAGCAGCTCTTGACGAAGTGAAGCATTCATGAATGACTAACAATAGTTTGAGAATCATAATCCAAATTGATCAGAAGCAAGTAAATATTTCAAAATATAGCTTCTGAATGTCAAAACAAGTCTATTATTGTGGAGACTTGGATGAAGATTATTATTATTTTTTTTTTGAATGTATATAAATATCACAAGTAAGAAGGTTTTCAAAGCTTAAATTGGCCTGGGAATCTCTAGCTTACAGATGGAAGCACAAATTCAGACACTGGTTTTGAGGATTTCTTTTTCAAATTTTCAATACATAAAAAGTGCAACTGTAGGAATAAGGAGGGGGAAAGGTTCCTATTCTACCAGCCAGAGAAGAATGTGGTTAACATTTTAAAGCTGTTTCTGCTAGCATTTTTTCTACAAGTACTTCTTAAATATTTGAGCTCATACATACATGTAGTTTTATTCATACACTTTCTTTCACTTTTGTTATTCTTTAAATGTTTTTTTTTTTAATGTTTATTTATTTTTGAGACAGAGAGAACACAAGCAGGGGAGCGGCAGAGAGAGGGGGAGACGCAGAATCCAAAGCAGGCTCCAGGCTCTGAGCTGTCAGTGCAGAGTCCCACATGGGGCTTGAACCCGCACCTGGGAGATCATGACCCGAGCGTTAGTCGGACACTTAACCGACTGAACCGCCCAGGCGCCCCTCTTTTGTTACTCTTTAGAAGAGATCACAGACTGGCCGACTGTGGGCCAAATCTGGTGCGCTGAGTGGACACAGCCACATTCATTCATTCACAGAATTGTGGATGGCTGTGTCATGCTGCAGGGGCAGAATGGGGTAGTCTCAACAGAGCCCATGTGGCCCACAAGGCCTAAAGTATTTGCTGTCAGGGCTTTACAGAAACAGCTTGCTAACCCCTAGGATAGATGATTAGATTCACACATGAACAACTGTAAGGCTCTTGTAAACATATACTAAAAGGTTATGTATCCATTGATACTTCTGCCAGCATTTGTCTGATGAGACTACCTTCTCCACCTAAACATGAGTTCGTACTGACGTTTCCAATTGCAATCCATTACCACTCGTATCATGTTAGCGACCCCCCCCCCCAACTCTTGCTTATCTGGATGCACACGCTCCAACAGCGAGTAAACTTGCTCCCACCATCTGCCAAATCCAATATACATGTATAGCAGTATCAGAATCGTTAACCCCTGGGGCGTCTGGGCGGCTCAGCTGATTAAACAACCGACTCTTGACTTCGGCTCAGCTCATGAGCTCGCAGTTCATGGGACTGAGCCCCGCGTCGGGCTCTGGGCTGACCGTGTGGAGCCTGCTTGGCATTCTCTCTCCCTCTTTCTCTGCCCCTCACCTGCTCACACTCTCTGCCTCTCTCCCTCTCTCTTTCTCAAAATAAATAAATAAATAAACATTTAAAAAACAAAAGACTCGTTAACCCTTGTTCCTGTGGCAAAAGACTTTATCAACTGGAGTAGAGTCCTTATGCACAGTACCTTTTACTGTGAGTCAGAGACCCCACTCATTTCCAAATGTATTTGGTTTGTCCACTGATTTTTAACTCTTATTTTATTACATTTCCTGTCTAGGTTTGCCTCTTGTTCCTGGTTGTCAGTCATGATGTTGACATAGTGATAAAGGGAACAGGTGGTATATGTGGGAGAGTTTCAAATTCTTTGAGGTCATAAAATGTATGTGTATGTGCGTGTATTTATAATAAAGCCTTGATCAAGCAGAAAAGCTGATATTAGACTGCAGGTAGAAAATGGTATGAAAAATGTCTATGCATAATTAATCCCACCAATATGTGTAAAAAGGTAAAGTTGGATGAATGTTGTGGGCTTTATAATAAAATATTTCTCTCCCTTTAAATCTAATGTTCTCAGGGCACGTGTAGGCTCAGTCCAGTGGGTATTCAACTCTTGGTTTAGGCTGAGGTCATGATCTCACGTTTTGTGGGATCAACCCCCGAGTTGGGCTCCGCCCTGACAGTGTGGAGCCTGCTTGGGATTCTCTCTCTTCCTCTCTCTCTCTCTGCTCCTCCCCTGCTTGCTCTCCCTCTCTCTCTCTCTCTCTCTCTCTCAAAATAAGAAAATAAGCTTAAAATTTTTTCTGATGTGCAGGGCACCTGGGTGGCTCAGTCGGTTGAGAGTCCGTCTTCAGCTCAGGTCATGATCTCACGGTTTGTGGGTTTGAGCCCCACATCTGACTCTCTGCTGACAGCTGAGCCTGGAGCCTGCTTCAGATTCTGTGTCTCGCTCTCTCTCTGTCTCCCTGCCTCTCCCCCACTCATGCTCTGTCTCTCAAAAATAAATAAATGTTAAAAATCTTTTTTAATTTTTGATGTTCTCAGCAAAATAAGTGCAATTTCTGTACCATTAATGTTCTGCCATGACTATTACTTATATTAAATATTATAATGTAAAGATAAGTGTGAGATTTAGTCTCAAAAATCAAGTAATGCAAATATCAAAACATAAACGTTACAGACTTCTCATGTTGAGTCACTTTATACAATGTTCCACAGACCTTCAATTAACAAACAGTTTGGTTATCAGTGAGGCATGTGGCTTTCTTTAGGTAGTCTTTACATTAAAAATATTAATAGTAAAAAGTGAGCACATGTGATTTTGAGATAGCACATTTTAAAATTATCCCCCAAATTTCCTGCTTTTCTTTATGTTCTTTTTACTCATTCTTCTTCTTTTTGGTTCAACTTACTTTCCAGTTCTGTTGGCTGAGTGTCTGACTATTTCAAAATAAAATGTTATCTGTTGCATCAGATTCACAAACTTGTTGAATTTAGACATTAAAATGTTTAGCAAACCTGAACTAGAAGATGACACATTTTGGTGCTTGAATTTATTGAACATTATGGCTAAAAACGCTTTTTAAACAAAGCAGACCAATAAGTAAAAAAATACCAGTTCAACACATAATAGTAACTTACACTATTGACATATTATTTTTGGTTCACAAAACACACATATATTAGACATAGAGAGCACTTAGCAAATGTTTACTGAATTAAGTTATGCAGGAATGAATGAATTATATCTACCTCAATGCATTCCTGTGTATGTAATATTCCCTCCTCCCCTTAACAATGAGGAATTTGAGGCTCAGAAAAAAGATTAAGTAAATTACTTGAAGTTACACTGCTAATTAAGTGCTAAAGTCAGATACAAATTTAGGTATTTACTATCAGAAAGGTAAGTACCATGTCTATGTTACCAATGATAATATCAACAGCCCCTACCCCAGTAGTAAATAGTAGCTGCTCATTAAATACTACTGATGAAAAAAAAAATTTTTAAATGATGGTGCTAGGTATTTGAAGGGCTATAATTCCACAAAGGAAAATAAAGTGGCATATAACCTGATAAGTGTTCACATAATAGCTGAAGAAATGACTAGCCGATGATAGCACAAAGCCACATCAGAACTGACAAACCCTGAAACTAAAGAGCTTTGTAGACTTCCTTCCACCTTATTTCACTACCGTATAAAGTGATAGACTTTGGTACTTTCAGCATTTTCGTGGCATTTGGTTTGTTCCTGCAGGAATGCTTTTCATACATTATTTTATACTTCCTTTTATATTATTTATTTAAAACCCCCCTCTCTTTCAAGTATATAACACTAAATTTTCTAGGCCTTAGACCCAAGAGTTTCTCTCTCTCTTTTTTTTTTTTTTTTGTATATATTTCTGAGTATATGGGAAAAGTTCTATTCCTTTTTTTAAATTTTTGATGTCTTTATTCCCCCTGCCCCTGATTTTAGAATCAAATACTGACTGTTATCTCATTTTGAAAGATAAAAATGCCACAAAGATAATAATTTAGAAAATGAAAGTTTGAAAAATCACTTCAATTTCTCCTCTACCCACCTCTTTGTATGTAACCACAGTTAACACATGAGTTGTTTTCTTTTTTTTTTTTTTTTTTTTCTATGCACGTACTATGACTGGGCTCATGATCTATTCGTTGACCTAAGTTTGAAACCACATTGATTGTATTAACAAACCCTGCTTCCTACCAACTGACAGGCAGTGCCTAGTTGCTGATACTTTGTTAAATAGTAGTCTTGAACAAATTATCAGAGGGGAGCTTTTCCCAAATCCCTCCCCTCCCCCCCCGCCCCCTTGATTTAGTATCTCAAGTAGCTCATTAATTCATTCCTCCCCTTTCCTCCACTGGTGCTGCCCTAGTGCACAATCAGCTATAGGTGGGGTCTCCAGAATGGTCTCATGTACTTTACTGTCCCATTCTCTGCCTAATTCACCCTCCTCAGTGTCTCAAGTGTAATCTTCCTACAATACAAACCTAATGATCTCCACCTTTTTTCTCCACCTTTGCTATATGCTTGTGTTTTACATCTTAAGTCCAAACTCCTTGAGAAGCTCATACAGACTGTATCAGAGCCTCTGGGATTCAAACTCACATCTTCTCCATCTCCTCTCTGATTCCAACCTAGATGTAGTGGGTATTCCGGATTTGACTTATATTACAACAGAGTCTCATCTCAAATGTGCTCCCTAACTTCTCCAGTGCTATAGCTGGGCATGAGATTCTAGTTGTTAAGCCCAAACAGGAAGCCCCCAAATTTATGAAAGTTAACTCTAAGAGCAGTCCTCAATCAACAAGGGATGGAAACCTAAGGATCAGTGTTTTCCCCAACTGTTCTTCTAGAGGACAACTCGGAGATACATTCTGTATATTCCTTAGACACCAGAATTAAACCCCGGTATCCAAAAGCTGTGATATCAGAAAGGCAGCTTTATACAGACTTCTTCCCCTTCCCCCATTTTCTCTGGTTCCCCACTTGTACTCTGGGATTATCTCCTTGACCAGGACTTTGCTTTCTGGTACAACTCAAGCCAAGAGATATATGTATGGGAGTGATTTATGAAAAGGAGACCTGGGAAACTGAAGTCTTGGGCAATTTGAGGTTGCTAAGACATTGGCAAAGTATGGGTCAATCATGGGCATTTCTTGCCATTCACATGCCTAGTGATAATAGTGACAATTACAGCAACAGCAGCCTGACAACAGCAAGATAGTCAAGAGCTCAGCCTGCTCAGGGATGAAGGCTACATCACCCCACTAGGATAGAAACCTGGACAAGTAGGAGTAATGGCTGAAGGAGAGGGAAATTTAATATGGGCGGTGGAGGAAGGAGGTGATAAAATAAATATCAGTTATGACTTCGGGACCAGTTGCAGCAATAAAGACTGCAGCTTATTGTAGTAATCTTTATCTATTAAGTCATGTGTAGAAATTGTGGCTGACTACCACCTTGAAGACTCAGCGGCGGTTGGGGCTTACCTAGGGCACAGGTATATCTGAGGGGTACAAAGGACAGACTGTGCGGATTGCTTCTGGACTCCTGACTCACATCCGCTTAGCCTCGTCTCTGATTTCAGTGCACATTCAGTGGGTAGTTTGGCTTACCTCATGCTGACATCTTTTCTCAAGCACTGGCTGTTTTGCACTTTTGCCCCCGGGACTTTCCAAAGCCACAGTTGCCTTTGGGAAGTCCTCTGTTCCAGCAGGTATGCTCAGTCTGGAAGTATATAGGGATTTATATATCCCACAGTAAATTTCAACTAATGTGGGTTATAAGCTGTGGATAAAAATCATCAATTCTCAGGCAAACAATTCCAAAAGGTATTCTCTATCCTCTTTAGAAAATTCCAGTCACAATCGAGTGCCAGTTGCCTATAATTATTTTATTTTATTTTATTTTATTTTATTTTATTTTATTTTATTTTATTCTGTTTTGTTTTTATTTTATTTATTTATTTTTTTGAAAAGTAGCAAGTATACTTGAGGTGGATACCATTTATTTGAATGTACACATTTTGGTATGTTTGAAAACAATGGTGATGTTCTATAATTATATATTGCATATTTTTATTCATTTTATTCTTTGTGTGTGTGTGTGTGTACAATAGTTATTTTAATAATGCATCTGTGCATTTGCTTTGTTTCCACTTTCCCTCGTTCTTCCCTCACTTCTGCTCCCTGCTTACAACTTCTTGCCTCAAGCACTACTTTTGGGAAAATTCAAGCTAAAAAAAAAAAAAAATCCTTACATTCCCATATATCTCTGTCCTCTATTTTCTATCCTATTTTATGCTGTCTGTCTTTGCTGCTTCCTTGGTATACGCCAAGGAAATAAATGGAGAAATTCAACAAATAATTGAATAGAACTTCCACAAGATGTAAGCTGCCAAATTGAAAAGGTCCACTAAGCAGTCCAGAGAATGGTTGAAAATAGATTGTTTTGAAGTTTGTCTCCATTGAAAAGTCTGTTTTTATCTCCACATCTGGTGTACAGCTGGTATCCTGAGATTTCTCGTTATTATCCTCTTGTGCCAAAACTTCTATTTCTTATAACCCATGCTTTCTTTCTTGGAGCACTTCCTCAATAGTCTTAGAAAGGATGCATAGGAGGTAATTTCTTTTTTTTTTTTTTTTTTTTTGAATCCTTGAATGTCTGAAGAAGTGTTTATTTTTGCCTTCTATGTGATTGAATGGATATGGAGTTACAGGTCAGAAATTATTTCCTTTAAATATTTGAAGGCAGTATCTTCTGATTTTCAGTGTTATTGAAAAATGCCAAAGCAGTTTTGTTTATCATCCTATATATGTGACCCTCCCCACCCCCGGAAGCTTGTAGAATCTTCTTTGGTTTCCAGTGTTCTGAAGATTCAAATGAACTGTCTTGATAAAGCTCTGTTGTTTGGTTCTGACCTCTATGCTAAAAATTTCCACGGATGTTTGACAATCCTTGGAAGGCCTTACTTTTTTCAGTTGTCTTTTAAATAAATTAAAAGAAGAAAAGATGGGGACGCCTGGATGGCTCAGTCTGTTAAGTGTCTGACTCTGGCTCAGGTCATGATCTCACAGCTTGTGGGTTCGATCCCCTCATCATGAGGCTCTGTACTGATGGTGGGGAGCTTGTTTGGGATTCTCTCTCTCCCCCTCTCTCGCTGACCCTCCCCTGCTCACTTTCTCTCTCTCTCTCAGAATAAATTTAAAAAAACAAAAGAAGAAAAAATATAGTCTTTATATTTACTCACATTTATCACATTGATTGCTCTTCATTCTTTTCCTATAATTCCTGAGCTTTCATCTGACGTCATTTCCTTCAACCTGAAAAACTTCTTCTAGAGCAGACTTGCTGGTAATACATTTTCTAGTTTCCATTCTTCTCAAAAAGTCCATTTTACCTTTCTTTTCAAAGGATATTTTCACTGGATATATAATGCTGGTTTGGTAGATTTTTGTTTGTTTACTTCCATATGTTCTATTGTGTTTTGTGTCTGTGGTGAGTGATGAGACGTCAGGCATGATTTGTATCATTGTTCCCCTGTATGTAAGGTGTTCTTTCCCTTTGAGCTGCGTTCAAGACTTTTCCCTTTACCTTTGTTTTTCAGGAGTTTGGTTATTGATGTACTTAGGTCTAGTTTCCTTTATATTTATCCTGCTTAAGAGTTGCCAAGACTCTTGGGTATGTACATTAGTATTTTAAACAAATTGGCAAATTTTAGGCCATTATTTCTTCAAATGTTTTCTTCTTCATTTTCTTGTTCCTCTCCACGTAGGGCTCCAATTATATGCATGTAGACTTCTTGATATTATTGTTCCGTAGCCATAAAGGCTCTGAAATATGAAGGCTCATTTTTTCCCCAATATTTTTTCTTTTAGCAAGTCAATCTTAAAGTTCACTCTTCCCCGACCCCTACTTTCCCCCTGAAATCTCCAGTCTCCAGTTTTTAAATTCGTTGAGGAGTTCTCTGCTTCAGATTTTATATGCTATAATTCTAGAATTTCCATTTTGTACTTATAGCTTTCATTTTTCTGTTGATATTCCATATCTGTTCTCTCTTGACGACCATATTTCTCTTCAGTCTTTGAGCATACTATGATAGCTGCTTTGAAGTCCTTTTTGCTAATTATGACATCTCAATCGTTTCAGAGTTTGCTCTGTCTTGACTATTTCGTCTATTGACTGAAGGTCGCAGTTTCCTTTTTCTTCTAGTGCTTTTATATACAAGGCATTGCAGATAATTTGTTGTAGAGGTTTTGGGGTCTGCTCCCTTTGTCTGAAGAATGCTGATTTTTTTGTGGTGGGGGTGGGGCAATCAGCTGAAATCTCTGCTCAGTTTTTCAGCCTTTAAAAAAATTTTTTTAATGTTTATTCATTTTTGAGAGACAGAGAGAGAGAGAGAGAGCAATAGTGGGGGAGGGCCAGAAAGAGAAGCAGACACAGAATCCGAAGCAGGCTCCAGGCTCTGAGCTGTCAGCACAGAGCCTGTCGCGGGGCTCAAACACACGAACCGTGAGATCATGACCTGAGCCAAAGTCAGAAACCCAACGGACTGGGCCACCCAGGCACCCCTCAGGTTTTCAGCCTTTTAACAGTTGCTCTCTGCTGGGCTATTTGGAGCCTCCTCCATATGTCCACAGTTCAGTGGTTAGTCAAGGATTTGAAGGGAGTCTGTATGGAGATTTGGGGGCTTTCTTCTCTCTTCCCTCATTTCAGTCATTTTGGCATCTGTGAATTCATTCTCTGACTCCTTCAGTCAGAAAGACAATGGCTCTCTTTATGAATTTTAGCCACCCTGAGCCACATGAATTGAGAAATGCCCTGAGAAGAAAAGCTTTCTAAAAGTAAATCTCACCCAATGCAACCGCCTTCTTGAAAGGGTTGAATCACCTCCATCTGGGACTCCTTTTGGATGTTCTCAAGTAACTTCAAATAATTGTTTTTTATACTAGTTTTGAGTTTATAATTGTTATCTGTAGGAGATTTGGTCTAACATAGGTATTCAGCCACTTCTAGAACCAGACTCTCCTATTAATTAGCTCTTACCTTGTCATGTATTTCTTTAAAAAACTTCAGTGGTTATTCCTTGTCAAAAGAATAAAAACAGATTCTTTAGGCTAAATACACTCCATTTTTTTGTTTGTGTTTAAAAAAAAATCTTCCCACCATAGACCCTATATTCCGGCCAAACTGAACTGTTCTCCAAACATTCTATTTTGCTATGCTCCTTTGTTCCCACAATCCTTTAGAAAAGCATTTGTTCTAAATTTGCATGCCCCAATCCTTACCGTCCTTCAGGATCTAACACAAATGTCAACTCCTCTATGAAAGCTATTCTTATCTACCCAATTTGAAGTGACTTCATTCTCTACTAAATACCTCTTTATATTTATTTCACTCATTTAGTAAGCCACTCAGATGGCAGAAGCTATGTGAGCATGAGCAGTTAAAAGATGGATCAGACATAGTCCCCACCCAAGAAATCTCTGCTCCTACATGCAGAAGTTGCTGTGGAAGCCCTGAAGAGGAAAAGCCAACTCAGTCTAGGGTATTAGGTACAGCTTCTTGAGTCAAGTATTCCTAGATCTGAGTCTTGAACAATGAATTATCTGGAATAGATACATGGGCCAGGAGAGGAGGAACATTCCTGAAAGAGAAAACTACAAATTTGAAGGCAGGGAAGTATGAATTCTGGGTATCACTGAGAATTCTGTCCTTAGATGATCTGATCTCCCAGTAGATGGTAGGAGTCCCTCTCAAATATCTGACTTTCCACTCCTGGCTTCTGCAGGGTCAGCCCTCTTCTGAGGTCCTGCTCTCTCAATCAACCAAAGTTTGCACAGTATAGGTAGATGCAGGAATCATTTACACAGGAACTTTTTCGTTCTAATTAGTTGGTTGTGTGTCCTGTTATGACCGGTGTGTGGGCAAGGACAATGCTAAATGTTTTGAGTCCTTAGAACCTAACGGTGCTGCAGCACTATGTAATCCATCATTTAATTTTATTGAATGAAGGAGGAAATTCTTCATGAACTTTGTACCAGCTTTGTTAAAGTTATGACAATAAACTAGCTCGCCCTCCACATGCTTTGGGTTGTGAAACTAAAGGAGAGATTTTAAAACTTTGACGAAATTCAGTACACAGTGCAGTTACGATGATGTGTGAATGTGTATGGAGGAGGGCAAGAACAAAGAAAATAAAATATAGGTTGCTTAGTGTAGTAAAGTTACCAGATAATTTTCACTTCCTTTGCTTTTTAAAAGTATTATTTTTAAGGGACATATGAATTGAATACAAGGTTGAAGGAAGAAAACTTGGCAGAAAATGACAGGTGAGTAACAGCAATCACTTAAGAGCTGTGACAAAGAGAGTTGGAAATAAAGTGGTTTCTGGCTTGCAGAATTTGAAAAGAGCCTCGTGCGAGAAGGCTGATCTATGAAGGATGATGACTATCTCCATCAGGGACCAGACAGGAGGCAACAGGCTTAAATTACAGAATGAGGGATTTAGATAAGAGAAAAGGAAAAATTTTCAGACGGTGCGATTTGATAGACACTGGAATGTGTAGCTGGGGAAGCTTGTGGAATTTCCTTCTCTAGAGGTCTTTTAAAAATAGAACAGTGTTTCATCTGCCTGAAGGATGGACTCTGTTTGACCTTTCAAAGTGTCCATTGAACCCAGAAGGTGCACCATACCTTAGAGAAGAAAGCAAGCCTGAATGACCAGGGGTCTCTTGAGTAATGAAAATAGGGTGGATAAGTTTCATATTTGATGTGATTTACATAAGTCACGTACGTAAATTATGAATGTTAGAGTTCTTCTTTCTTTTCCTTTTGGTCAAATGTTTTCATTTTTAAGGCCTGGAGATTAGGTTTAAGTAAAAATATTATAGGGAAAGAAGGAAGAACGCTCATCTTACTTTAGGGCATATTTTTATAGGGACATAGGCAAGAAGAAACGGACATTTTGGACATCTTTGATTTTGATTTCACTTCCTATTCTAAATTAAAAAACACAGACTTTTCAGTTGGATTTAATATTTTGAGGGCAAAATTTAAAAAATTAATTTAGTCTAAATGTTTCTTACAGTGTTTTTGGTAACTCAAACTGGAAGAGGTTCTCTGTATTTAATTTCCTCTCAGGAAGTTTACCTTCAGAAGTCCAAGTGTGAGGTCAAGCTTTGGGTTGCCGGAAATGGTAATGTCCTTTACTGTCTGAGCACCCAGACAACACTTAATAAAACATCCTATTTTGTGGACATTGGTAAGGATTAAAGAGCTTTAACTATTTCCTCTTATTTTATGATTGATGATTTCTGTATTCAGTCTTCTAAAACTCAGAAATAAAATTATATATAAATAAGAGCTGGAGTCTCTGGATTCAGCTATAACTTCAGATTTCCAGTTATAGGTGATTTCCACCTTTTTTCCTTTCTAAACCCCAAAATGTTGTAAGGCCCAAAAGGGATGTAATCTTTAGAATTCATTATTTACCTCAAGCAACAACAATTCCAGGGCGTTCTGAACTTGATTTATAACTCTGTTTTAGTTGATATGAGGACATTTGTAGGATAAAGCAGTGAACTGTAATGTTTCATAATCGTATAGCTGTATTTGTCAAAATGCTTACTCATCGAATATCCGCTTTGTTCTTAACAAGAGATTCATCAATGTCATGACCTTACAGGTGAGAAAATGGAATCTCCGTAAGGAAATGTAACTTGCCCAAGATCACAACACTAGAAAACAGAGTTCGAACACTCCTGATTTCAAAGCCTGTGTCTTTTCCACTGCATCATGCTACGCGGTCTATGAGAATCTATGATTTTCTGGTGTTTTTTTTTTTTTTTTTCCCCCACCACTGATGAGATCTTTGTCTCTGATTCATTCTGAGCCAACACACTGTATTAGAGACCAATATTATTATCGTCAAATAGAAAGTTTTGTTAGTGTTCTCATGGAATAGAACATCAAAGCTTTTAAAAAATCCTGCCACTCCACATAGGTTGTGCAAATTTCTGATAGGGCACTCCACGTGGATCTTATAATTTATTCTAATTCATGCTAGCTTTTGTTTATTAAGCAACATTTTGTTTTCATTAAAAACTTACATGAATGATTGTATCTGTCTGTGGCAGAATATTAAATACAACTCCTATGATCCCTGGCTCTCTGTCCTGGGTGTCTTTTGGGGTACGGTGGCTTTATTTCCTTCCTAACAGTTCGGAAGTTTGTTTAATACTGACTCAGAGGAAGCATTCTAGCTGAGTCCTCACATGGTCTTGTTTATAGCTCCGGAGTGCACATAATAGATAAGCTACTGATTTCCACAAGAACCCCCACATTTCCTGGGTGTGTGGGCGTGTGTGCTTGCGCCTGTGAATTACAATTGTGCAATCTCCCTGCTAGCTGCATCAGGTTGCAAAGACATTTCAGATCCCTTAAATATTTCTCTAGCAAGCCTGATTTCATAAACCAAAAGCCATTGTATTCCATGAGAGATGTGTTGGTAACTAATAATTAACACTGAAAAACCCAGGAGTTTGTAACAAGATCAAACTTGATATCGAGGAAGGGAGTAGGCAAATTTGCCTAAGGAAATATTGTGAAACAAAGCTGCAAATGGCCATAGATGAACACTGTTCCATCCGTGGGATTTCTTTCCTTGATTGTAATTATAATGATCCCTTACAGAGAGCCCGGTATGTGGCAAGAACTTTTTTAGGTCAGCATCATCTTATTTTATTCTAAGGGAGCCCTGAAACATAAATATGGCTAAAGCACTTTTATGGAAGAAAGGTCACCAGAGAATTCAATAATGTATCTTGTGTTACACTGATGGCAAATGATAGAATGATGAATGGGGCCAGGACAGTTGGACTCCAACAACCAGCTAGAGTCCACAAATCTCTCTTTGGTTCCTTTTTTGATGTGACTTTTCATGAAACTTAATTGTAGGTTGCATAAGGTATAGAATTGATTAGAAGAACTGTCTCTGAATAGTAAGGGACTTTAGGCTTCAGATGTTTGGTAGCTGAAATGGTGGTAGGCTGAAAATAGCTTCGCTGAGCTCTTGAATATTTCAGGGAAGGTGGTCCCAGGCAGAAATGCCACAAAGACCTCAGGTCTCCAGACCTTGCCTGGAGATGGGCAAACACGTACGTGACTGCATTTGTCATCTGTCTTGGGGATAGCACTGAAGGGATTAAATCCAACAGGAGCAAGTTTTGAACACTAAAAATCCAGAAGCAGATTTTCTGGCACCAACTTTTTGCATCCAAAGTAAGCAACCTGGATTATCTCAAGATTGCCCTTACCAAGACATCCTTTGTAATGCTTGTTTTTCAAAGCCATCATAATTCTTTCCCTTTGTTTTGTCATTGCAGCTGCTGCTGCTACTGAATTTGAGGCATGCCACGCTCCACTTCTGCAGTGATGGCTTTATTTTTGCAAAGCGATCTGGCTGGAGTTTGTGGGGATATAGAATGCAGGCACTGAGAAACCCAAGTGAATGTGTAAGAATGACCACAAGGCACCCAACGTGGGTGTATTTATCTGCTTGTCTCATTACTAAGAGGTTTTAGTTCTAAAAAATATCCGGAAGGATTTAGCTTTGGGGAAGTGGGGAGGGAGAAGGAGTGGAATGAGATTTTTGAAATTTTAAACAATTTATTTGAGCTTTCAACAGATATATTCCATTTTCTTTACATCAGAACCAGGATTTCTTAAGGGACAGTTAAGGAAAGATTTTACTCGCAGTGTACATAGGCATTAGAAAGTTGATTTTACAATTTATTTAGTATAGTAACAAGGCATTTTATTGCAAAGAAAATGGGAAAATGCAGAGTTGAAATATTAGTTATTAAAAAAGCAGTGAAGACTTTTTGTGGCCCAGAAATATGTTTGTCTTGGTGGCATGCTAATTGCCAATTGCAAGCTAATTGTGTCGATGCAGTTTTGTGTGATGTTCTACTCCTTAAATAGGTCATGTGGCTTCATTGACAGAGAATAAGCGAAGCTCGTTTTCACTTTCTTTCAGAGACAGCATAGGACAGACTAGATATTCAGTTCTGGAGTCAGACTACTTGGGTTAAATCCAAGCTCAGCCTTTATCAAGTTTTATGACCTTGGGCAAGTTAGTTAACCGCTCTCTCTCTCTCTCTCTCTGTTTCTTTACTTGGAGAAAGGGGGTGATAATAATGCTACCTATCTCATGGGGTTATTATGAAGATTAAAATGAAAGAATTATAAGCACCTGGCATACAGTAAGAGATCAATAAACATAATTCTTTTAAAAATTTACAGATAGTGGGGCGCCTGGGTGGCTCAGTCGATTAAGCATCCAACTTCAGCTCAGGTCATGATCTCACTGTTCATGAGTTTGAGCCCCGCATCCAGCTCTGTGCTGATAGCCTGGAGCCTGGAGCCTGCTTCAGATTCTGTGTCTCCCTCTGTCTCTGCCCCTCCCCTGCTCTGCTCTCTCTCTCAAAAATAAATAAACATTAAAAAAAATTTTAAATTACAGATAGTAATATTCACCTTTATTTTGTAAACAGTTCTGTGAGTTCTAATACATGCATAGATTATTGTAACCATGAACATACCAGCACAATAGGATGCAGAACAATTTCAAAAGAATTCCCTCATGCACCTCCCTGTGGTCACATACTAATGCCAACCTCTCTCCCCAGATCCCAGCCCCTGGCTACCATTGATATGGTTTCTGTCCTTATAGTTTTGGCTTTTTTTTTTTTTCAGAATGTCATATAAATGGAATCATACTGTATATAATCTTTTGAGATTGGCATCTTTCACTTAGGATAATGCCCTTGTGGTACAGCTTGACTTATATAGGAACTCATCAGAAAAGCTGACTTTATAGAAAAGGGATTAAATAAGATTTTTTTTTTAAGGATCATTAAAGAGAAGAAGACCTATACATTAATATTATCCAAAAGAAGACTCTGGCCTAGTATGAGAAAGGAATTTTTCAGAGTTATAAAAATATCAAATATGATGCATCTTTAAGAATAAATTATTTCCCTATCTTTCAGGGTATAGGCAGGCAGGCTGAAGGGCCATTTGGAAGGCCAGGTGAAGAAAACGCAAGAGTCAAACATAAATTAACCAAGATGAAAGTGATGATAACGGTGGCATATGGTGTTTTGTGTATGGGGCTTGGAGTGGGACAAGGTGTTGTAATGTCACAACTAATCCCAAATAATCTGTAAATGTAACCATATTAGTTCCATGCCTTGTAGGTGCCAGTTAACTGTTGTTGGGTGCAGAGGGAACTTGGTCCCTTGTCACCTCCCCAGCTGAGCTGCATGCGTGGGAAGGTTAGGCAGCAGCTAGGATAGAAAAGGGAGAAGAGGTCAAATCTTGACCTGGATTGGAAGAGAGCCATGAAGTGGGCATGGCAAGACTGAAGGAAGAGAAGGACCTGGGCTGAGGAGGCCGAGCAGACAAAGCTGCAACTTTGTACGGCATGTTTGATCCCAGAGGCTGCAATTATCATGATATTAAAAAATATCATGTATATTCTCCTAATTTACACAGATGCACACACATATATAATATAGTATTATGTATGTGAATGTATGTATTTACTTATTCCGATTTTTTAAATAAAAATTTTTTAGCATTTATTTATTTTTGAGAGAGAGAGAGAGAGAGAGAGAGAGACAGAGCATGAGCGTGAGAGGGGCAGAGAAGGAGGAAGACAGAATCCAAAGCAGGTTCCAGGCTCTGAGCTGTCAGCATAGGGCCTTGAACTCAGGAACCATGAGATTGTGACGTGGGCCCAAGTCGGGAGCTTAAAGAGACTGAGCCACCCAGGCACCCCTTACTTCTTCTAATTTTTAGTATTGTTTTTAATTTTAGAGAGAGATAGAGACAGAGAACAGAGGGAAAGAGAGAGAGAGAGAGAGAGAGAGAGAGAGAGAATCTTAAGCAGGTTCCACACTCAGCATGGAGCCTGACGTGGGGCTCGATCTCATGATGCTGGGATCATGACTAAGCTGAAATCAAGAGTCCCACACTCACCTGAGTGAGCCACCCAAGCGCCACCCCTTTTTAATTTGATTCATCTTCCTCCTGCAAATCAGTTAATTTGCTCCTAAAAGCCCGAAAGTATACTTTACCAGCTATGATTTTTTGGATACGTATTACGGTAATTATGTGATATTTGATTTAATCCTTGATTCACCACTCTGCGGGAATTATATTTTCATGTTGTCGATGAGGAAGCCAAGGTTCTGAGAGGTGAAGTGACTTACCCAGAGAAACAGATAGTAAGTACACACAGAGCCAGAGTTTGTTCTCAGGAATTTCTGTTTATCTTTAGAGTCTGGGTTTTTGCCTTCACTCTGTTTTTACATGTTAATGAGAATGATTGGATTTTGGTCTTTTTTTCTACTTGAAAATCCTCGATCCAATATTAAATAGAAGGGAAAACAATTTTACACTTTAAAGCACACTCTATCATGATACTTTCTATGTTTGCTATTATTAATGGTGAGAAAACATTACACCCAGTTACTGACTAAATTTAGCAAGGATTTTAGGAAAGGAAAGCTAAGCTGTGCAAAGATCTTAGAATCAGAGGACCTGAGCTAAAATTTTAGTTCTGCTCATTACAGCTGCCTGATCTGTCTCAGCTTTGTATTCTTCTGTGAATTCAAAATAATAATGCTACGGTTCTTATGTGGTTTAAGTGAGAAAATGTATGGGCAAATGCCTGGCTGTGCTTATCATCACATGGTAGGCATTTCATAGGAGTTTGAGAAATTAGAAAGAAATATAATTAAGTGCTTCTAACTTCAAGACTTAAGTATAAGGAGAAAGGGTATGGCTTTGTTTGGACTGTAGTCAATTTGGGGCTCTGGTTTGTGCTTGGTGGTTTTAGAGTAGGATGCAAAGGATGAGTTTGTTTACATTCAACTCAATCTTACGCATGTAGGTATGAATCTAGATCAACAGGGAACACATTGGATGAATTAAATTTAAGTATTGGATCTTATACGGATTTCCAGGATAGTTCACACTCTTATATAGATATAGCCTTTATGCTATTCTTTTCTTCTTTCAATTGCTTTCATGCGAAGACTAATAAATCCCTCCGGAGATTTCATGACTAAAAGTGAAAGAACCCAAGCTGGGCTGAGAAGTTATTCGTACCTGTTTCATTTCAACATATATTCTTTCCACTCAGACTTCTTTGATCTAAGAGAAATGCAAACGTGAGCAGTCAGGGAATCTCTGTTCCACGAGGATTCAGCCTTTGTATAACTTTATGGCTGTGGTTGCCCTAAGGTTGCATTCTTCTATTTTGAGCCTGACATCTTTTACCATTTTAGTAGCACATTTTTTTTTTTTCTTTCTTCACTTGAAGTTCAGTTCTTCTCATCAAGTATATTAATTGAAAGTTTGCTCCCCCTTCTGTTCCCCATGCTGGGGCTTGTTGACAGAGGGAGGAAGCCAGCCACACCAAGTGAGGACAGCAGAAGTTTGGGAAGCCAGTGAGGAGGCAGAACCCAGATGGGCAGAAGAGAAGAGAAGAGAAGCCAGCATGGGGGAAAACCGAGGATTGACAAGAAGAAGGACGGCGGGGTGCTCAGCCGTAGGTAGCCGCAAAGTTGCTAAAGCAGGAGGAGGGAAAGAAAGCAAGCACTCGAGATTACTGCTGGAAGCTTGGCTGCTTCCCCAAGTGTGTTTTCAGCTGTGTTTCAGTCCTCCTAGCTGCACTGGTGAGTGCTGGTTCCATCTTTTTAAAGGCACAGATCACAGCTTCTGATAGCAGAGAAGAGAGTTCATACAATGCTTACTTGCTGAAGTATTTTTAAGGATGACTCTGTTTCTGCTCCATCTGTTTACAGCTCTGGTGGGGATTTTTTCTCTTCTATTCTCGGTTCCTCAGTGTGCTGGTGAAGCCATGGTCGTAGTGGCCAAAAGACGCAGAGTCATGAAGTTAGATTTTAGTCTATCATACACTTCAGCCAAGTTGACCAAATAGAGTTGGAGTCAACTACAAAATTTTTAATTCTCTTAATGATGCCGGAACTTAAACAAGACCTTTTGTGTGTGTATTTTAACTCCCTTCAGCATAGCTGGCAGGTTACATAATACCCATTTGTCCCAAAAGTGGACATCTTTACAACAGAAATTACTGAAAAAGACATGGCAAACATTTCTAGCATCTTCCCAATTAATTGGTTGGTTTATTTTATAGTATCCTGGGCATTAACAACATTTCTGTTTAAAAAATAAAAAAATACACCATTTTATGTCTTAACAAGAATTTCTCAGCTATCTCTCACCTACATTTGAACCTTGTAAGAACCTCACGGTATAGATATTATCTTGGTTTTGCAGTGAAGTATCAGAGAAGTTGAGTACTTTGTCCAAGAACACACAGCCAGTAAATAAATAAAATCATATTCTGAATCTCTGGACACCAACTTAGGGGCATTGCTGTTTTAGAGCACACATTTTGTGTAGCTGTTTTTGGTATTCTGTATCTAGTGATATAGATGATATAGATATGAATCTGTTGTTCGTGCTGTAGTAATCTCTTGCCCTCTCCTTGTTTCTCTCAGTTCCTATCCTAGTTTAACAACCCTATGTCTTTTTTCAAAAGAGTAATTTTTATTTTTTATTCTTATTTTTCAAATTTAATTACAGTATAATTAACATGTGGTGCTATGGTAGTTTCAGGTGTCAAATCTAGTGATTCAACACTTCTCTACATGACTCAGTGCTCATCACGGTATGTGTACCCTTCCCCCACCTGTTTCACCCATCTCCCCACCCGGCTAGTTAAGAGTCGGGTTTTTTGCTTGTGCCTTTTTTTCCTTTATTTTTGTTTCTTAAATTCCGCATAGGGGTGAAATCATATGGCATTTGTCTTCTTCTGACTGACGTGTTTCACTTAGCATTGTACCCTCCCCCTCCATCCATGTTGTTGCAAATGGCAAGATTTCATTCCTTTTTATGGCTGAGTAATCTTCCATTAAACATATCTACCACATCTTCTTTATCTATTCCTCTCTATTAATGGACACTGGGTTGCTTCCATAATTTGGCTATTATAAATAGTGCTGCAGTAAACAGGGGTGCAAATATCTTCTCAAATTAATGTTTTCATGTTCTTTGGGTGTATACCCCATGGTGGAATTACTGGATCATATGGTGATTAATTTTAATTTTTTGAGGAGCCTCCATACTGTTTTCCACACTGGCTGCACCAGTTTGCATTCCCACCAACAGTGCACAACTTTTCCTTTTTCTCCACATCCCTGCCAACATTTGTTGTTTCTTATGTATTTTGGCATTAGCCATTCTGATAGGTATGATAGGATATCTAATTGTGGTTTTGGCCTGCATTTCCCTGATAGTGAGTGATGTTGAGCATCTTTTCACATGTCTATTGGCCATCTGGATGTTCTTCGGAGAAATTTCTGTTCATGTCTTCTGCCCCTTTTGAAATTGGGTTATTTAGGTTTTTTGGTGCTGAGATGTATCAGTTCTTTATATATTTTGGATACTAACCCTTTATTGGATATGCCACTTGCAAATATTTCTATTCACCAGGTACAGAATCCTAATCATATGGTGTAGGCACAAAATTCACTAGTAAGAGGGTGCCTTGTTATTGAGAAGGTCAGAAATATACAAGAGTATATTGAGAACTTTATTGTGTGCCAGGAAGTATCTTAAACCTTAAAAAGGAAAAAGAAAAATGATTGCCTTGCTATTTGAAAAATAATAAAGATCCCAGTTGACACCATAAACCACACACCAAGGTGAAATCCAGATGGGTTAAAATGTAAATAGTCATTTAAGGGGCATGTGGGTGGCTCAGTAGGTTAAGCCTCTGGCTTCCGCTCAGGTCATGATCTCATGGTTCATGAGTTTGAGCCCCATGTCGGGCTCTGTGCTGACAGCTCAGAGCCTGGAGCTTGCTTCAGATTATTTGTGTCTCCCACTCTCTCTGCTCAGAGCTCATGCTCTGTCTGTCTCTCTCTCAAAAATAAATAAACATTAAAAACATTTTTTTAATGCAAACAGTCATTTAAAAAAGTATAAGAACATGAATATTTACCTCATCTAAGGAGAGAGCAGGAATTTTTAAGCATAAAAGCAATGAAAGAAAGCACAAATGTCTATAGATTTGAGTACTTAAAAATTGATTTTTGAATAGTCATAAATAAACAAAATGAAAATCAATCAACAAATGGGAAAATATTTGACATCAGACTAAGAAAGGCAGGCCTTTTTAATATATAAAAAGTTCTTACAGATCAAAGACAAAAATCACTAAGACTGCAATTAAAAATAGATAAAAAGTATAACCAGAAAAATTCAGTGAAGACAACATATAAGTGACTAATTTTAATGAAAAGATTTCAACTCATTTTCTAAGAAAAGCATCAATTCAAACAAGATAGCCTTTCTCTACCAAAATAGAATGAATGTTTCAAAATATATATTCCATTTTGGTAATGGTCTCATGAGATGGACACATATTGGTTGGGTTATAAGTTGGCACAAACCTTCTGAAAGGCACTTAAAAATTTTTTTTTAAAAACTTCAAATAAATTTGTACCTTCTGACCTCATAATTCTCTTTCTGGGAATATACTCTGTGGTTTTAGTAAAAAATTCAAACATATAATGTATATATATATCACAGAAATATATATATATATCAATGTATATATAAATTATATATATATATATATATATATATATATATATAGCTTTATGTGTATATGTGTGTGTGTGTGTCTGTGCATATATATGTGTTATATATATGCAAAGATTTTTATTTATGTATTTTAGGAAAGCTTTTTATATGGAAAATTTTGCACTAATATGAAAGTAGAGAGAATATGACAGTCAGTCTCTATGTAGCCACTACCTGACTTCAGAAATTATTAATATTTCTCCACTCTTATTTCATCTGTTTCTGTGTGCTTTCTGTCTCTCCAGGACTATGCTAAAAGCGAATGCAAGACCTCTTATTTTATTTGTGAAAACTTCTGTATGATAAAAGCCTTAAAAAGTTCAAAGGCCGCTATTAAGTCTAGGGTATTAAACAGATTGATGTTCACATTTCTTCATCGACTAAAGAATGTCTTTTAATAATTGCTTTGCTCACATTAGAATCTCAAAAAGTTCTGCACATTGCACATGTCGATATTACGTCTCTTAAGTTAATGTATAACAGTTCCTTCCCCTTTCTCTTTCTCCTGTTATTTATTTGATAAATAAACTAGGTCATTTGTCCTGTAGAATGTCATACATTCTAGATTTAGCTGATGTCTGCCTCATGGTATCATTTAATGTTTTTCTTTTTCTTTCTTATTTCCTGTAAACTAGTACTTAGAATGAGGCTTGATTACAGACAGGCTCATTTTCAGTTTTATTTTTTGGCAAGAATACTGTATGTGTGGTGTTTTGTACTTCCTGTTATATTATAACAGCATGCACATAATTTCTGGTTGCCCCACTTTCAGTGACGCTAAGATTTGTAGGTTCTGATGAGCCCTCTTTTATCAAAGTCCCTATTGACTTTTTATATAATTTTTAGTTATAACATTTATTAATGACTATTGCCTAGATGCATTATTTCATTAGAATTTACAAAATGGTATTTTTCTAATTCTACCTCTTGCATTAACTGGAAAATTTTTATACAGAAAAACTCCCTATCCAACAGTTTGATTACTCTGAAACAGTTCATGCTGGAAAGACATCTTGATTCTTTCCCTTATTTATCAATTTTCAGAGGAATGTGTCAATGCTCCTGCTACCTTTATCCACATTGGTTCATTACAGTGCAAGCTGGTAACAACATAAAGGTCCAACAGTGGAAGATATCCTATGGTATATCTATGCTATAAATATTGTGCAGTCTTTAAATTTCAAAAAATATTTAATAACATAGGACAATATTCTGAATAAATATTAACTGAAAAAGATCCAGAAATGTATATATAGTGGTGTGATCTAAATATTACCTAAAATGAATGCATCATAAAATACTATCTCTGCCTCAGATATTAACATGATCACCATAGGATAGTGAGTTTTAGAGTCTTGCAATTTTTGTCTTTATTTTCCATAGACCCTTCTAGAAGATCCACTACTTTTATCCTAAAAGAAAATGTAGGGGCATGTGGGTGGCTCAGTCGGTTAAGCGTCCGACTTGGGCTCAGGTCATGATCTTGAGGTTCGTGAGTTCAAGGCCCGCGTCGGGCTCTGTGCTGACAGCTCAGAGCCTGGAGCCTGTTTCAGATTCTGTGTCTCCCTCTCTCTCTCTGACCCTCCCCTGTTCATGCTCTTTCTCTGTCTCAAAAATAAACGTTAAAAAAATTTTTTTTTAAATAAAAGAAAATGTAAATTTGTTTAAAAGAAATGTCGTTGGATAAGTCATTATACTTGAAGAGATTCATGGGATGCTAATCTTGGCTCCAGCTTTGACTTCTATTGTAACTTTGATTATATCTCTTTCCTACACCTAAACAAGTTTTTGTGGTGTTAACCAAACAATTGGAGTGATTTAAAATGTGCTCAATTCTGCAGATTCTGAGACATCTTTTTCATTAAACACAACACATAATCAGTAGAATGGAATCTACTAAATTAAGCCATGCTCGACAAAATTTGACCAATTCAGGAGACAGCCGAACTAAAACTTCCTGTTTTTGTTGTTCTCGTGTGTGTGTGTGTGTGTGTGTGTGTGTGTGTGTGTTTTATCAACTGGTCCATAACAAAAAAACAGATGAGCCAAAGTCTGTTCTTGCCAGGGTCCGTTTAATATATTCTAAACGTGTTTGTTGCTTAGTTTCAAGATGAATGAAAGGAAACCAATACTGGCTTTGATTTTGACAAGTTCTTGGTAATCCCGAGAAAGTACTTGATTCTCCAGGGACCTCTCTGAGGCTTAGTTTTTACCTCTATAAAATAGGGAGCAGATGGTTTGATTCATGTGGTTGTTTCCAACGTAATGTATATAAAACTCCTGGCATGATCTTAAGAAATTAGCAGTTGCCCAACAAATGCTACTTTTCTCTTCTTGCTTCCTAAATAGAAAGGGAAGCAGTCTTTTCCAGTTTTACTCTTCTAATATTGGAGAACTGAGATCCTGGGGACAGGTTATCTAGATCCAAGTCCAGCTCTACTCTTGGTTTTGAGCCAGTGAAATAAATAAATCTTCTGTGCCTCAGTTTTCCTTTTCTGAAAATGAGGAGAAGAGCAGTACTTACGTATGGGCTGCCATGCATAGTAAATGGGTTAGTAAATGCATATTGCTTAGAATTTTGCCTGGCACAGGGTAGGAACTATATGGGTGGAAGCTATTACCTTTATTATCTGCCTAGAAAAATGGAATTTCCAAGCTCAAGATTCAAGGTACTTCCCCTTGGATGATACATGAGATACACTGACCACTTCTTGCTTTTTTACTTCTCTTTTTCAAGGTCCTTCTTCCTTCTGTTGATACATTTAACACTTACAGCCACACAATTCAGATTTTGCTTAATTAGGTCAGGGTTTCCTCCTGTGATTATAATTGATTAAGATTATGTGATATTTGTCCCTTTTCCTTGTCCTTTTTTGTTGTTGGTGTGATGGTGGTGATGGTGAGGGTGTGTGTGCGTGTGTGTGTGTGTGTGTGTGTGTGTGTGTGGTATAGCCCTGAGATATGGTAGCAGCCCTGATGGCTGTGGGTGTACTTGCAACTTTCCACACATTCATTTTATTACTAGTTTTTATTCAGAAATTTCTATAGATCTCTGCTTCTGTTATGGGACATTTTATCAGCATATCTCCCAAAAAGTAAGCACTGCACCATGCTTATTGAGGGGTTTGAATGGAATAATCTAAGTTCTTCCAATATTTTGACAACAGAGTGTTATTAGACAGGTTTAGGACAGGGTGCTGAATGACTCAAAGATAGGGACAAACCACATGGCCATATTACTCAGGAATGAGACCACCTAATCAGTGCACAGGGAGCTCTAAATCCCACAAGGGAACATTACCCTCAGATTACATAAGGACTGTGTTAGAAAACATTTCTCACTCAAACTGAAGAAAATAAAAACAGATCCAAAGTAGATGTAAGGTAACTTCCGTGGCAATAACCTAAGAGATAGATTTTTAAATGTGCTGCTAATGAGACAAAGATGTCCTTTCTATTAATTAATTAATAGGCACTAGGATGTTTCTCAATTTCCATCAAAGTGGTCAGCATGTGTTCCCTAGGAAAACAGGACAGTAGTATTGCAACCCACCTATAGGAATGTTGTATTGTCAAAACCGATAAGAGTTACGGACATGGAGTCCGGAGAAATGAGTGCCCATGAGTAAAGCCTTGTCACTGGGCAGTTAGCAGTTCTCAGAGTAGACAGCAGTCTGTGTCTGAGGCCAGGCCCCTATTGTCTGGACAGAAATCTCTAACAAGTGATAGGACAATCCACTCAGATATTCCACTGAGGCTATTAAGAGCATCTATGCCTAAGTGCTCTAATTCTGTGTTCACAAGGGACAGACTGAGGCATCCTTTGTTCCACTGATTGTTCATACCCAACAGGAAGAAGTGATTTGGGCACATACCTCGTGCCAGTAATCTTCTTAGATGAACCTTTTATCTGAGGCAGGTTGCACAGGGTCTTGTAGACCATGCTAAGGATTGGGGGGGGGGGCTGGGAAGCCATTTGTGGGTTTTAAACAAGGAAGTGAGAGAAAATGTGGCACTATTTATAGATTTATAAAATATGGAATCAGAAGAAAATAATCTATTCAAACTATTTTAAATGTTAAAAGGAGAGTCACTTACTTTGCACTTCTGAAAACCTTGAAAACACTCTAAGATGTTGTAGAAGTCAGGGTTCTCCAGAGACACAGATCAATAGCATATGTTTCTATATATATCCCCAAACCTCAGTCCTTGCTCTTAAGGCCTTCAACTGATTGGACAAAACTCACCCACATCATGGAGGGTAATCTGCTTTACTCAAAGTCTACTGATTAAACATTAATCACATCTAAGAAATAGCTTCACAGTATCACATCTGGATTGGTGGTTGGCCAAACAACTGGAGACCACACCCTACCCAGATTGACACATTAAAATTAACCATTGCTGACAAAGAATTTATGATGTTACCCTTAGTTGAGAGGTGACTTTGTTAGTTTAAGCAAAGTCAGTTGACCATTTCTACCTCAGGGCTGAAACAGTAAGAAAGAGGGCCCCTCTCCTTACCTGCTTCACGCTTGAAGGGAGGCATAAAGTAGCAAGAGCATTTTATAACTGCCCCCCTGCCCCGAAATTCAAGGTGACAAGTACCATTATTTGAACACTTCCCTTTTTTGTCCAATTATCACACGATCCTTTCATTCACAACTTGTGATAACGGCTAAATACCCTTTAGCTTCACTGTTGACATATTGTGGAACCCCATTAAATTGATGGTTTGTAGATTAATTGAGATTTTCCACTTAGAAAAAAAGGAACGCCACCATTTCTAATGAACAGTCTTTCCTTTTTACAAGGCAATGTTTCAAACCCCAGTGACCAGGTGGAAAGAAGAAAGAAGAAAAGGGGTATTGGGATGGATTCTGGAAGCTTGCTAACAATCTTGTTTGATGACAGAAAAGGGAGAGTTTTCTTCCTGCTTTCTAGTTTTTAAAGTCTTTTCCTGTACATTTTGGAGCCATGATGCTAAATACACCAACCTATAATGGTCCCATACTCAATACAGATCATCTAAAGTTGACAAGAAAAAATTCTACTTTCTTAGAAAAATGGACTCATTATTTAATTACATGAAAGTTAAAGATCACTTTGTGATTATTTGAAATAAAAATAATCATAACAATTTCCAATAGTATTTATAAATTTTCATTTAAATTCTGACTCTAAAACTCATTCCTATCAGGTTTTAAAAAAAACAAACATCCCCAAAGGCAAGTCATTTATTATCAATTACTAGTGTCCAAGGCCAATAAACATGAGTTGGATTCCCACATGAACCATATAGTTTTAAGGCCCATGTTTTAGACTGCATCCCAACATTTTAAACTATATCTCTAACCCTCTGAAATATCGTCTTACTCACTAAGGGGAATGGGCAAGAGGTGTGGGAAAATCAATATACACACATGCTCCTGTGAGAAAACAACTCAGAGTTGCAGGTTGTTGGGGAGTGGTAGTCGATAAAGGATGTCATCACCTCTCCATGGATGGAAGTAAAGGAACAGCCTCTTTCTGGATGCATCACATTCGTTCTTTAAATGAAATTTCAACTTTCTTTTAAAACTAGCCAGGAATAAATTTATTGTGCATATCAACGTACACAATAAAAGTTGTTATTGTTGGTTACCAGACTTTTAAGATCTTTTTCTTTCTCATATATATATTAAAAACATTTTTAATATTTATTTATTTTTTTGAGGGAGAGAGAGACAGAGTGTGAGGGGGGAGGGGCAGAGAGAGAGGGAGACACAGAAACCAAAGCAAGCTCCAGGCTCCCAGGTGTCAGCACAGAGCTGAACACGGGACCTGAACTCATGAAACGTGAGATTATGACCTGAGCCGAAGTTAGACGTTTAATCAACTGAGCTACCCAGGAACCCCAGTCTTTCTCACTTATATTACTCACAAATTCTAGAGAATGAAATGTGAAGTTTTAACTAATTTATTATTAAATTATTTAGTAACTTTATTATAATTTTTAGCAAATTTATTTAGATTCATCCTCTCATCCTGAATATTACTCATCTATATGCAGCATTTGTGTAAATGAATATTCTTCCTTTGTTTATGGGATCCAACCAATGATGGTTCCATGGTGACACTCGTGCGGCGAATTAGGAAATTTCTGTGAGTCTAAGATTTATTGAGAGCTCTCTGTGTGACCAACACTGAGGACAAATATTCAAAGTAGCCTCTAGCCCTCAAGAAGTCCACACTGTCATGGAACCCCCAGGTAAAGGAACATTTGTAAAACATTTTGATCAATGATATAAAAGAGGTTTCCTCCTGTGCCTTTTCTCACACCACCCACATATACTTTGTTGTAGACCCAGTTGTTTTCACCTGTCCATACTCCTTCTCTAACAGGGCCCCAATTTTCCCTGGTGAATCATGCCTTCCCAATTAGGACCTGTCATTTGAAGTGTACCAGACTACCACTCAAGGTGACTATTTAACCAAGGAACAGGTATGTGACCCAACATAGGCTGACACTCTCTCCCAGGATCCTGTATCCTAGGGAGTGTCTTAAGAAGGGGAAATGATTGGAGGCTTCATTGCCATGGCAGTATCTGAAGAGATTATTCAACCTGCCTTTATGACTGGTGAGGCAGTCATTGTGTGAGAAGTCTCATTATTTGTTTGTTTTTGTTTTTGTTTTTTTTGGTTTTGTGAGGTACTTCATCCCATATCTTTCCAATAAATTCCTTTCAAAATGTGGTTTACGTTGTTTGAAATGAAAGAAACTTTGATACGGTATCATTCAATATGAATAGCTCTCTCTGGCCCTCCTTTTTTTGGCCACACCTCATATATACTTCATCCTATTTTCTGTCATTCTCTACATTTTGACCCCAGGGCACAGTGACTGCCATCTAGGGGAAATTCTTGGCCCAAGTGAGGCAGACCTAGATTCTCCCTTTATTACATTAATCACATTGGGTAGGAATCTGAAGAAATATAATCTGTACTACCATTTCAAACTATCATTTGAAGAACTATCATCTACCTCACATATGTTACCTCATTTAATTATTACAGTATTTCTATGTAATAGGCATTATTCTCTCCTTTTTATAGTTAACAGAAGTTCAGACAGGTTAAGGAATTGGTCCAAGGTTACATAGCGAGAATGTATCAGAGCTCTAATTTGAACTCATACCTACCTGAGCTCAAAACTCAATTTTTCCTTGAGGCTTCTCAGCTACCCACCCCCGAGATATCACAGTTTTGATGCGTCAACACATTACTTTATCTTTGTGGGACTTGGTTTCCTTATCTATAAAATAGGAATGTGAAAACCTACTACGTCGTATAGTTGTAATTACTAAATGGGATAATGTAGAGAAAGCCTTTAGTTTTTATAGGTGGCCAAAAGTGAATGGTTTCTAGCTTAATTTCCAACATATATATATATACATATATATCTCCAGATATATATATATATATATATATGGAGATATATATGTATATATATATCCATATATATCCATATATATATATATATATCCCTATATATATATATCCATATATATCCATATATACATATATCCATATATATATATATAATACATATATCATATATATATATGTATATATATATATATCTGGATCTTGGAGATTATGGTGAATTCAAAATCTTGACCAAATCAGTCATTTCCAATTATCCCTTAACCAACTTCTCCCCAGAGCAGCTGAAAAATTTTAATTTTATTTTTCTCTCCTTTCTCCTCTTATCCCCACACCTTCCCATCTCCTGGAAGAAATGCTAACAAACAATGAAACTCTTACAGTAGGACATCAATGGTAAGGCCCATTGTGAACTCAGACTCTGCGTAAGTGGGAGACGGTCTTCAGTACCTTTGCCTCCAGCCTGTATGTGTTTCTTATGTCATTTTTTCGTTTAAAAATGTAACTCATTTTTTTGATAATACTTTAGAGTATCTCTAAACTTCGATCTCTAAAGTTTTTAGCTTGAGAAGGAATTTTCAGTTTAGTAGTTGAAAAGAATAGGCCCTCTACCTCAGAGTTTTGCCATTAGGGTTAAATAATACACGACACTTGCTGTGCACAGAGTAGGCACTCAATAACTGAGCTCTGATTATTATGACACATTTATATTTTCAGTATTTTGAACATAACCGATGCCTAGGCAATGTTGGTTGTATTGACTAGAGTAGTCCACAGAAAAAGGGTGTTTCATGGAATAGATGAAGAGTTGAAAAGAAAATATTTTAAGTTACACAATGTTTAAATGCAAACTGAGGGACATTAAGTGAAATTCAAAGTAAAGTTCTTTTTTAATCTGGTCCACTTTTCTGGTGTAAGATTGGTTTCTGGCAAATTAGAAAATACTGACTCAAATGAAGCTTTTGGTTTTAGCCTCAAGTTTAAGTTTTTACTCATTTTCCTTATTACCAGGAAGCAGTATCTGCATTGAGCGAGTATGAGGAAAGTCCTACTTTCAAAATATATGTGTCATTTTTCCCACAACTGTACATGAAGCCCACATCCTTTCCTTCTGACCAAGGTGATGGTCAAAACACCCCAAGAGAATACGTATTATCAGCATATCTTTTTTAATACTTTTCAAAGCGACATGTTGTGAGAATCAAGTGCTTAGGGCTGGTAGATGCGATATCACAAGCCCGTAGCCCTGGGAGCATCAGATACTTACGTTGAGTTATATTGGGTTGTGGTTTGAGTGGCTGGAGGAGGGGCAGGGAAGTAGGAAAGCTAAAAAAAACTGGGAGGTGGGCATGTAGAACGCATTGGAACTAAAGTTAAGGCAAAAGGGAATAACCGAAAGCATGGTACATCAAGGCCTTTGGGGGGAAACTGCAGAAGGGGAAAAACTTATAAACATCAAGACCTATGGTGGTGCGGCAGCCAAGGATGGGAGTGGGTCACAGAGCCAGAAGTTCAGAGACGGGTAAGGACTATGAGGATGTGTTAGAATCAAAGAAACCTGATGGCCTCAAGTCCCATTGTGTTTGCATATCACCACTAAAACAGATCAACTAAAGACTCTGGGACAGAGTCCGCTCAGCCATATGGAGGAAGTCTCATATCGGTTTTAAAGTGATGAAAGATTTTCATAAGTAAGAGGTTTCGTTTTCTGTAATAATATGTTTCTGTACTACCTCCCATCTGAAATCTATAGCGGGGGAAAAGAAAAAAATTGGAAGAACACAAGAGATCTACAGCAGTCCATCTCATCTTAATGGTCTTCCCAAACTTTGCTCCCTGCTCTAGCAATAAGGAACACTTTACCGAATATAGCACAGTAGCGCCAATTCTGGGGATGGTACTTTTTTGCAGATTGACATTGGCAACAGTTATACAAATACATTAAAAAAATTTTTTTAATTGTTTATTTATTTTTGAGGAGAGAGACAGAGTGTGAGTGGGGGAGGGGCAGAGAGAGAGAGGAAGACACAGAAGCAGAAGCAGCCTCCAGGCTCTGAGCTGTCAGCACAGAGCCTGACCCGGGGCTCGAACACATGAGCCGTGAGGTCATGACCTGAGCTCAAGTCGGACACTTAACCGACTGAGCCACCCAGGCGCCCCACAAAGACATTTTTATTTCCATTTATAACTGATGGGAATGTTGACTTATTTAAAAAATAGAAATGGAGTAATATGCTTCTATTACTTATTAAAAATATATAAATTAGAGAACATGGTTTTAAAAAATACGTTACACCGCATTTAGGTTATTCAGATTTTAAAACATTTTCACCATGGTTCCTGACCCACTGCTAGTATTCATGTAGTGGCAAACATTTTTTTTTTTTTAATTTATTTTTGGGACAGAGAGAGACAGAGCATGAACGGGGGAGGGGCAGAGAGAGAGAGAGGGAGACACAGAATCAGAAACAGGCTCCAGGCTCCGAGCCATCAGCCCAGAGCCTGACGCGGGGCTCGAACTCACGGACCGCGAGATCGTGACCTGACTGAAGTCGGACGCTTAACCGACTGCGCTACCCAGGCGCCCCGTGGCAAACATTTTTAATAGAGAGGAGAAGAACATGGGGGGTGTGGAGGGGAGGCAACTCAGAAGCAAGTGGTATTTTACACTTGAACAAGATACAAAGTACTGAGGAAAGATTCTGCTGCCTTCAAATGTGTCATTCTGTCGGATTTCTTTTGGATGATGTTCTTTCCTATCTGAGAAAAGTATTTATTGGTAGCTACCCAAACTATTCCATTGGCCTTTTAAAAAATTTTAATTGTGAAAAATCTAAAGCATACACAAAAGTAGAGAAAAATGTGTAAGTTCTCATGAACGGATCATCCAGCTTCAAGCGTTATACATATTTTTGCAATCGTTTCATTTTGACCCTCACTTTTGTGTGTGAGGAGGGCCTAGAGCACTTAAGCAAATTCCAGACATTGTGTCATTTTGCCCATAAATACTTCAGTATGCATTGCTAATTAAAAGACTTTTATGTACAAACCATGCCATTATCACAACTTAACAAAATTAACAATTTTAATATATTCAATATATATTTCATACAGTCAATTCACAATTTTAATATATTCAATTTTAATATAGTCAATATATTCAAATTTACATCATTATCTCATATTTTAACAATAAGTTCCCTGTGTTATAATTATGCAAAAATAATGTGAAAAGTCACTAGAAATCATAAAAGCCACTTATTTGAAGGAACATACTAATAATATATGATGATGGTGATGACAGACTTGTGATCTATTATGGTAAAAATAATTATTGTCTCTGGGATTAAGCTCAAAAAGTCCTTAGTTTTAAGTTGCATAATACTTTAGAGAGTCAATTTAAAAGTTTCGCTATTTAAAAAAAATTTTTTTAAGTTTTTATTTATTTATTTTGAAAGAGAGAGAGGAAGAGAGAGAGGGAGAGAGAATCCCAAGCTGTCAGCCCAGAGCCTAATGTGGGGCTCGATCTCACCAAATGAGAAAACAACCTGAGCCAAAATCAAGAGTCAGACACTTAACCGACTGAGCCAACTGGGTACCCCTGAAAGTTTTTCTTTTTTAATTTTTATAGTAGTTGGCTTCCTGAGAATGTTGGATAGATTATTTTTGTTCTTTTGCATTGCTTTCCATTTTATAATATTTATTTTTCTGGTTATGAAAGTAATTCATGTTCCTTATAAAAATGTTGGAAAATCAATCATAACTTCATGACCCAGTGATGACCGTTCAATATCCTGGAATATTTCCTGCAGTCTTTGGTGTGGCTATTGTAACCTACTTTTTACAATTTACATTTTATTTTATGCATTTCCCAAGCCATTGAGCAACAATTATTATTTTTAAAAATCTTTGTGTGAATCTATGACTACTCCATGGCATAAGTCCCTACAATGGAATTACTGTGTTCAGGAGTATGAATACTTGTAAGCTTTTTAGTATCTATTGCTTAATTATCCCTCAGAAATTATTTTCCTTTTCCAGAAAATGAGCACTTATTTTAATTCAACTTCATTAGCATGAAATACTAAAATGCAATCTTTTTGATAAATTGATGTATGAAATACTACATCTGTTTTCTTTTTTTCTTTTAACTTTCTGTGAGAATGAATTATGTTTCGGTGTTTTTTGAAATATTTTTTCAAATGTTTATATCCATAACTGTAAGTTTTTGCCTATTATAATGTGTGACCAACTTTCTCTTTCAGGGCTCATCTCACTGAGTTGTTAATATTTTGTCTATAGTGAAGATATAAACATTTTGTGTGTCTTATGTTGGGAAATATTTTTCTTTTTCTTCTAATTTCATTTGTTTTTTCCTAAAGAACTTTTACATTTTTACAGTCAAGCCTATCAATGGCTTTTATTGTTATTTATTTCAAAGATTTTACTTAGTCTTTCCCATTCTCAAATAGTAAAATATACTCAAATTTACCTCATGTTGATTTATGATTTTTAAAAATACTTTATCCTTCATTCTCTCTGAATTAACTTTAGGAGTATGGTGTGATGAAAAGCACAAACAGGACTTTTGCCAATTATTTCATTTTCATATCATATTAAGGGATAACCTTTCCTTTCCTTATTAATTTTTTTGATAGTAACTTTATCACATACTAAACTTCTTTATCACACAATAAGCTTTTTTTTTTTTTTCACACATTAAACTTTTATCTCCACTTTGGCCTATAAATGGTGCATTGATTTACAAGTAAATGGGCTGTCTACTATTCTCTTTCCTTGGTAGATTGTCCTTCATTACTTTGAACATGGTAGTCAGTGAAAATGTGTTGTGTGAAATAAGCGATTAATGAGTCATTAATATACCTGAGAAGGTATTAACTTTAAGTTAAATAAATGTCTGCTTTGACTGTTTTAAATATTTAACTTTGGGGGAAAAAAAGGTGCTGAGCCTGATGGGTTTTTTAATGACCCTGCCATCTTATGATTCTTTCATGTAACTAACTTCCATAGTTATTTACTAAATCGGAGCACCAAGCTAGATTCTCACGGTCCCCAGGATCAAGATTAACATTTGGATCTAAGGCATTTTAATTCATCATCCAAAGCAATTGTGACGCAGGCTGGTATTTCTGAAACCCTCCTAACGGGCAGACATCTTTTGCAAAAAGATCTTTGAAGATTGCATTGTGTCTTATCAGTTCAGCAGGATATCCATATATACCAACTAGTTCTGGACTAGCTCAACAAAATTCTCCTAAGAATTTGCCTCTGGGGCTTCTTTCTTAGCGCCCCCCCC
>NC_064807.1:45154539-45393994 GCF_023721935.1 Panthera uncia
AACATTTTTTATTTATTTTTTGGGACAGAGAGAGACAGAGCATGAACGGGGGGAGGGGCAGAGAGAGAGGGAGACGCAGTATTGCATTCACTCTCCAGATGTTGGCTTCTTTTTTTTTTTTTTTTTAATTTTTTTTTTCAACATTTTTTATTTATTTTTTGGGACAGAGAGAGACAGAGCATGAACGGGGGAGGGGCAGAGAGAGAGGGAGACACAGAATCGGAAACAGGTTCCAGGCTCCGAGCCATCAGCCCAGAGCCTGACGCGGGGCTCGAACTCACGGACCGCAAGATCGTGACCTGGCTGAAGTCGGACGCTTAACCGACTGCGCCACCCAGGCGCCCCAAGATGTTGGCTTCTTGAATGAGCCCGCACCTTGCTGCGCTCCTCCTCCCACCCGAGCAGCGGAGCGGATCTCCAGCCTTCCGGCCACCTCCTACCTCCTCCCAGTCTCCAGGAGGCCGCGGCGTCCCTGGCACTGTGTGGCTGCGCGTCCGCGCCGGCTCGGCCTCTGGGCTTGCGGGTCTGGCCCGGGGCCGGACGCAACACACGGTTCCGGACACAACACACGGTTCCGGGCAAGGGGCACAGAGGATAGATGCCCCTCCCCACTTCCTCCCCTTTCTCTCCGTCTCCCTTTGCAGCCTAGTAAGAACGGATGAAGACAGTATTTTTATTCCGTTACTTCATTAAGTAACGTCTCTGCTTCTCACGGAAAGACCTCGGTGTCTGGCCTTCAGTTCCCTTGAAAGAAAACCCGGGGCTGAAGTAGATGGGGCTTTTCAAACGGATTGAGTCCCTGGGAATGAAAAAGGTGCCTCAGGGGGCGCTGTTTAAAGTGAACTAAACAAGCAAAACCAAAACAACAAAACACTCTCCCCTTCCCCCCAAAAACATAACCACCACTCCCCCCCCCCACACAGCCGTAACAAAAACTCCTTGTAAAATCGTTGAAGCAGACAATCTTTCAGTATGTTTTCAGCGCTAACGCGCCATGCTTTAAGAATTTTTGTTCATTTCCTTTACAATACATCACTTGCCTTTGTTTTCATCTGTAATGTTTTTCAAAAATAGGCAATTTTACCTCAACAATTCCTTTATATACATTTAATAACTTGTGTACATTATATCCATGAGCTGATTAAAGCAGCTTACATAAAAAACCAGCATTACACAAATTCTGTTCCAGAGAAAATTCTGGAACCTAGACCAAAGATTAGAGTTTTAGTCCCAGGTGTGCCACTGTTTTGTTTAGTCTTGGGCAATTCGCTTCGCCTCACTTTTGATCTCTGAAGAATGAACTAGTAGACCTGAATGAAATCCAGGTGCCTTTCCTGTTTTGAGTTTTCAGGACACCCACGCTGACTGGCTGGCGAACTGACTGTAGTCAGATCCCGGGTAGACTATAGGTTTAACTGCCTGGGATGGTGTCTTGGGTCCGTCCCAATTAGGGGTTTCCCCCCTTGAGGCTTTGGCCACTCCTTTCTTCATTGGCCTTATCAGTAGGAAGCAGGCTGAGTCATTTGCTGACGAGTTAGGGCTGCTTCCTGATGCCATCTGAACCTAAGTCCCATGAAGGAACCCAAGGTCACACCTCATTAAAAGAAGAACACGCTAAGACCATGTTTATGGTAAGCCACTCTTTACAATCGGCTAGTCTGCTAAGTCTGCTAACTATTACTGGGAACAAAACTGTAGGTTTAGTGCCAAAAAGTTAAATCAAGTGAAATAGGATGCAAAACAGGAGGTCGCCTGGAGTGAACAAAGGTGTACAACTCTCCTTATATGGTCAACTGTCTTAGATGAAAAAAAAAAATGTTCACTTAGTTATTCTCAAGGAGGTTAGAAGAAGCATTAATGACAAACCTTTGGCTTAACTCGTAGATCAGAGATCTTCCTGAATAACTTCTATCTAATCTAGGAAAAGTTTGTTGAAGCAAAAGATAGATGTATTTTCCACATTAAGACTACTCTATTTACAAGTTAATTTCCTAAATAGTTTCTTTGGTGACGTAGATATAGACAGAGTTTTATGTCTTCTAGCATTCTGACATTTTTGCTATCCCCAAACCCAGTAAACTCATATCAACAGCTTATTTCTGTTTCAAATGATAAAATAAGGTTCTTTAAGGATTTTAATAAGTTATTTGCCAAAGTACTCTAGGAATTTGATTTGATTTTAAAGTATTAAAGGTTGAGGGTCTTTATATACCTTTCAAAAAAACACGGAGAGCATTTGGAGATCTTTAATCATTAGTAATGGCTATTCATTTTAAAAGTTAATTAAAAAGTTTTAGTTTGAGCAGTTAAATGAAGTCTGGTGTCAAGGAAACTAGGATTTTTGGTTCCCTTATTGAGGAATGGTATTTGAGATTAATATCTGGGCACTAGGGGTGTTCATTACTACTATGATAGCCTTTAAGCCATTTTGTGAATAGAATTCTATTGACAGCATCTATATGTATACACACACCATACATATACACATATATAAATTATGAAAATACAGGCTATATGTAAATACATATGCACATACATAAGTACATATATATGTGGACATACACATGCACATAGAAACATATATATACATATATACATATGTATGTATATATGTCGACATATATACATATATATGTATATATGTAGACATATATATGTATATATGTAGACATATATGTCTACATATATACATATGTGTGTGTGTGTGTGTATATATATATATATATATATATATATATATATATGAAATCTTGGGCACCTGGGTGGCTCAGTCGGTTGAGCATCTGACTCTTGATTTTGGATTGGGTCCTGATCCCAGGGTTGTGAGATTGAGCCCCCTGTTGGGCTCTGTGCTGAGTGTGGAGCCTGCTTGAGATTTTCTCTCTCACACCTTGCCTTCCCCAGCTTGTGCACATGTGCATGTGCTCTTTCTCTCTCTCCCTCAAAGTAAAACAATTAAAAACAAAAAAAGATATCTGGAGTCCACACTGATACTACCAATTCAGTTGCATCCTCCAGGGTTTTTGCCTTCCTTGTTTCATATCAGTTTGCCTATTCTTCCCAGTGACAAAACCATGGTTCTCAACAATCTTGATGCATTACTTTATTCTCTAAATCCTATAATACATATAAAATAATTCCAGGACCTTTTTGCCTGTGCAATTAGAAAACAAACCTGTTAATAAGAATTTAGAATGTGTTTGCTGTTCTCCACTCCCTACTTTATGCTGGGCCCAAGGCCAAGAGTCAGATACTGTGGTCATTAGGGACTTGGGCTAGTTCTTTCACTGCTGTTCCATCCCTGTAATATTATGGGCCTTTTTGTTTTGGAAATAACATTGGATTCATTTGTTTCACTTTGCTTTGTTAGTTTTTCTTTTTTATCCCCTTTTTATATTTATGTTTATTCTTTGAGCATGTAATCACATGATTTCAAGTCATAACTATAAAAATAGGAATTCTCAGGGAAATGTCACTGCCTTGCATATTCCTTCCACCCGGTTCCCTACTCTTTGTAGGTAACCATGTACATTGTTTTCAGGTTTCTCGTTTATTGTTTTTTTTTTTTTTGTAAAGATATGCAGGTATATGTATAACTCGTTACACAAAAGGTAGTATAATATATATGATGTTATGCATTGTGTTGTTGGTCACTTCACGACGTCTTTGGGAAGTTGTTTCAAATCAGTTCATAGTGATATTCCTCATTCTCTTTTATAATTGCATGGAAGTTAGAAAGCAGCAATCAGCTAGAGATTCAGAGAGAGAGAGGCACAGAGAGACGGGGGGTGGGGGAGGCTACTGCTGGATGATGTATTTGATAGGGAAAGATGAGTAAGAAACATTTTTTGGGAAATTTTTCCCTGGGTTGTGAGGTGTAAATCCTTGCATTTTCCAACCCTTGAGAAAACTTCAGAGAAGGCCACTTTTCACGTATATTGGGCATGTCACTTTGCTGAAGTAGAATTTAAAGTGTAACAAGAAGGTGCCGCCTGGGTGGCTCAGTCAGATGAGAGGTCCACTCTTGATTTCAGCTCAGATCACGATCCAGGGGTCACAGGATCAGGCCCTGCTGAGTGTGGTGCCTGCTTAAGACTGACTCACTCTCTCTCTCTCTCTCTCTCTCTCTCTCTCTCTCTCTCCCCCCCCCCTTTGCCTGTCTCTAAAATAAAACAACAAACAAATAACAAAAATATACCTTGAAAGTGTAACAAGAACGTTGATTTTATTTTAGTTACAGGGAAAAAAATCAATGATATCATACAGTGGGTCATTTAAAAGTCCTGTTTCAACTGTGGCTAATGATATAAATCTTTCCAGGTGTGGCTGGGATGTATGAAAAGAAACAGTAGATGTCCAAATCCCCGTCATCTGGGGATTTGAAGGCTCGTCCTAGATAGGGAGATATCTCACTCAAGGCGGTGGCAACTGTACAATTAGTGTGGAGAGCACAGCCACAGAATCATCATGGCATAAACATTTCAGTGACAGCCTGGAATCTGGAGGGTTAGATCCTGACGTCAGAGCTGGGTTATTGTGCCAGAATCTGAGAACTAGAGATGAAAGGCCCAAACATCTCAAGAGTAAACAGGGAGGGACTTGGGATGATCTTCCAGCTAGAACAAGTGCGGCTGTTCCCAGCTTCTTTTGAAGTTCTGGCCGGGGTGTGGTGGGTCAGCTGAGTGTAATGAACCCGAGGCACAAACGTGTAGACATCCGAGGACTAAGAGAGAATGCCATACCAAAGGTCCAGAGAGGGAGTTAAAGTGAGTAAAATTATCAGTGTGAAGGGAAAATATTTGAATTTCATTTCTGTATTTTGGAAAAAGATCTAAGACAATGTGATCACGTAGCCTTTTATTTATTTATTTATTTATTTATTTATTTATTTAATTTTTCATGCAGCCTTTTAAACACAGCACGGAATACCAAACTCAGACAAACATCCCAAGACTAATTGCATTTTAAACATCGGGTAGTATATGTAAGCAATTTGCTTCCTCAAGAGGTTGAAAGTATGCCCGGTTTCCAGCAAAAATTTTTAGATGAGTGAATTGGAAATAACTAGGAAAGTAGAGGCATTGAAATGACTTTTTTTTTTTTTTCTGTAAGACAGGAGGTAAGAGTTTATAGCTTGATAGATTGCAAAACACATCTTCTACTTCTTCTTTCTCTCTTTACTCTTTTCCTCTTTCACTATTAAATTTGTGACAAACATCTATATAAAAACTTGGAAGCTGGGGTTCCTGGTGGCTCAGACGGTTCAGTGTCCGGCTCTTGATTTCGGCTCAGTTTGTGATCTTGTGGTTTCGTGAGGCACGTCGGGCTCTGTGCTGACAGTGCAGAACCTGCTTGGGATTCTCTCTCTCTCTCTCTCTGCCCCTCCCCCACCTCTCTCTCTCTCTCTCTCTCAATAAGTAAATAAACTTAAAAAAAGAAGCAGAGAATACAATAATAGTTTCTAGGGGCTGGGGGCTGGGGAAAAGGAGGAGTGATTGTTCCAAGTTTCAGTTATGTCGTACATAAGTTACAGAGATCTGCTGTAGAACACAGTACCTGTAGTTAACAAAACGATACACAATGATCGCACGCTTCAAAATTTGTTAAGAGAGCACACACACCTCATGGTAGGTGTTCTGACTACAAAAAAAAAAAAAAAAAAATCAAACCAAACCAAAACAAACCAAAAACAAAGAAAAACCCAAAGGAACACAAGGAAACTAGGAGGTATTGAAGGTGTTAATTATGGTGAGGATACCACGAGGTGTTTACATCTGCCTGAACTCATCAAATTGTACATTCAACATGTACAGTTCTTTGTATATCAATTGTACCTAATAAAGCTGTTAAAAGTAACAATGAAAACATAAGGCTCATTGATATAAGTGTACAGAAATAAACATGCCCCCATATATGGGCTGGACACCTCCCCTAGCACATTGCTAATTTCAATGATTGTATCTTTCATTTCTAGGAGTTTTACTTTTAAACAAATCTGCCTGGCCATTTTTATAAATCTCATTCCCTTTTATGTATTTTTGTACTAATTTCTTTCTTTGAAATATTTATTAGACTTAATACTTTCGACTACTTGTTAACATTTATTATTTCTATGGATTTTTCATCCGTAGTGGCTGGTTTTGTTGTGTGTAGACACCATGTGCCTTGCCACCTTATCTGTGGAAACGCTTCGAAGATGGAGTTTAAAGAGCTGTCCTGTAGAAAGAATTTATATTTACTGCTGTCAGGTGCTGGTGGGGTAGGGAGTGGGCCACAGGACAGAGGCACCAGCAAACCAAGAATCTTTTCATCTAAAATTTTCACCTTTTTATTTTTTATTTTTTAAGGTTTACACAGGTACTGAGACCAGAAGGTCCTAAATCTGTGTGAATGCAGAATTATGGCTAGTAGCTTTCTGGATATTTATTCTCCAACCAGATCTAAGGATGAGACAAGGAAGTAGCTCCATGCCCCTTTGAAAGTGCGATCTTTGGGGAATCCAAGCTTTAGGGTTTTTTCCCCCATCTTTTTGGTACCCTGATCCTGGGTCCAATGTGAGTAGTGTGGCAGGTGCCCAGGAGAGGACTGTTGTCTCAAGCACTTGCTTATCTCTCTGCATGTGTGTTTTCTCGTTGTTTCTGGCCTTTGGGGATTTCCCTGATACGCTTGCATGTTTAGCCATGCATTACATTAAAAACAACTACTTTATATGTTACTTTTGTGTGTGTGTGTGTGTGAATGGGGGGTATTCTCTCCTGGGAGGATTTCTTTGGACACCTAAGGCATTGTATTGTCAGATTCAGTTCTGATTGATTTTCTACCTTGTTTCATCTTTACAAGAATACCACAAAATAGCTATTATGTCCCCCTTTATTATAAATATAGAAAAGGGAATCAGCAAGAGCAGCTGATTGCTTGCTGAAGATTATACACGTCAGGAGCACAACTGGGGTTTAATACTGTGCCTGCCAGGCCACGAAAGCTCTTTCCTGCCCTGGATTTTTACTGCCCTGGATTTTTTTTTCCTGGGCCTTGATATAGCATTATATCATGCACATTATACCAGAGATTTTTGCCTGTTTCACCCCCTCGTGCACACCTCCATATAAAGCAGAGCCGGCACATAGGAGAAGGTCGATAAGTACTCATCAGATCAACAAATAAGGGGCTTTTAATGCTACCATATAAGCATCATGATAATTCTGTGGCTGTGTAATGTATCATTGCATTGATTAATTGGGGCAGTGTATTTTTAACTAATATACTGTAACAGCAGTCGTGTAAGTGCAAAAATCCTCAGAAACTGGTCAATTATTTTATTTTCTGGTGCTGTTTCTGTCCCATGGTGCCCCAGTCCTTTTCAGTGCTTTTACTGTTTCTTTTTTCTTTTTTTTTCTTTTCTTTTCTTTTCTTTTCTTTTCTTTTCTTTTCTTTTCTCTTTTCTTTTCTTTTCCTCTTTCTCTTTCTTTCTTTCTTTCTTTCTTTCTTTCTTTCTTTCTTTCTTTTTCTTTCTTTCAACAAGTCACATCTCAGGAGATGTCTGCATTTCAACTGTGTGCATGGAGCCGGTGCACACCCTGTTCCTGGTTGTGAGAGCTCTGGAGATACTTTCCCTTTCATCTACGAACTGTTCTTCTCAGAGATTAGTCACGACAGCAACGTGATCTTAGGCATTTCTTCTGCTGTGCAGCTGACTGTGAAGCCAAGTAAAAGGGCAAACTATTTATAAATCAAGCGGTTACAGGTGCAGAGAATAGATAAGAGTTTAGCTTTGTCCAGGTTGGGAGACCATTCTTACTGAATTTCCTTGTTTAGGGTATGCGAGGGCAGACTCAAATTTAGAGTCAGGGTTAGGGTTTTTTCAAAGAGCCTGTACCAGAGCTGAACTTACTCCCACCTAAGCTGCTTGCAAAGTCTGCCAGTGTCAGAGTGTCTATTGTTGGTTGATTTTCTTTTCATTTAACAACTGTTTACTAAGTAGCTGCTATAAGCTAACACCATGACAGGAGGTGATAAATTTGGCAAGGAAAACAACAAATTCAGTAATATATAAGAATACTTTCTCTGGCTTACAAATGTGAAAAGAGCTAGGTGTGCACCCAGAAGAGAGCCGTTGCCTCTCCGGTGGCCAAGTATGGCTCCACAGACCTGCCTTCTACTTGAGACAGCCCTTGCCTTCCCCAGTTATCCCCAAATGGCCTTGCCAGACTCAATCTTTCTCAACATTTTTCTCTTTCTCCATCCTTTTCCCACCCAATTTGGATTTGTAGCTGTTACTTATTAACAGGTATTATTAATATTTATAATATAATATTACTAATTATCATCTACAATTAAGCCTCATTGATTTCAGGGTGCCTGGCTGACTCAGTTGGTACAGCATCTGACTCTTGATCTCAGGGTCGTTAGATCAAGCCCTGCATTGGGCAGGAAGCCTACTTAAAAAAAAAAAGTCGTTGATTTCTTCAGGAAGGGGAGGGACAGCTCTGGGTCTATCTCCTCCTCACTCCTTGGTGACTGTCTTAATTTAAGTCATTCCACACACATGCACCTGGGAAACATCTTTCCCAGTTTTGTCCCTGAAATTCTCTCTTTTCTATTTTGTTTAAGTCCCCCCCAATTTTTTGAGGCCCACCTACTTTTTCTTATTGGTTTGTTTATATATATATATATATATATATATATATACACACACACACATTGTACTCTTGCCTATCATGGCCTTTCTTGCCTCTCGAATTATAGAAATGTAGAATATGCCAGTCCTGGGTAAATTAGCTTTGTTTGGCCACATGTCCAGTACTTTTATCATAAATAACTTTGGTATGTTTTTTTTTTAACAGTGTGTGTTGAAAATTCCTTTTCCCAACTTACTCTCTTGGGTTCAAGGCTTAGGTGTTATGTCTCTTTTTCCACTGTATACAGAATTGGGCTCCAGAGGCTCCTTTTTAGATTAAGATGTTAATTCACACAAAAATCATACTAAAGTGCTTATGTTCATAGAATAAATGTTGATTTGCCACAGGCTTAGTCTTTCTTTTTTCTTTCCTTTTTCATTTGCTTTTCCTGATTTCTCGCAATCCCATACCCTTCCGTTCTTTATTTCTGTGACCAAAAAAAATCCAAAATATGTATGTTCCTGGCACATGGCAGGCACAGTGTGTACACAAACAAATAGGACAAGGAATCTACCATGGAAAATGGGTGAACATATGGTTTGAAATATCAAGAAATAAGAGCTGACTCTTTGCTATTTTTGTCCAATACGTATTTCATGTTGGGTTTGACTCTTTGAACCATCTATTACTTTGGGAGAAATTTGTTACGGATTTAGATTTTCTGCCTTGGAAGCCATAAGCTCCTGTGACAGACGTGTTGAATTTTGTATAAAGCTCGAGTAAGACACAGTATCTGTACTGAGGCTTACTGCTGTGCATTTGAGAAAATTGGTTTTTCAGTAAAGAAGCAACCTCCTGTCACCCTGACCCCAGGCAATGGGTTTTCAGATGTATTTAGGAAATCTGGTAATCCTTGCTGCCTCTTATCTCTGAGAGTGACTGAATTGAGTGGAATGAATATTTATTGAGAGCCCACAAAGAGGAGCCTCCCAGCCTCTGCATTAAGTTTGACACAGAGGTCAGCAGTAACAGGGCAAGGGCAGGGGTGGGCGGGGGGGGGGGGAGCCATCAGAAGAGGCAGGAATAAACTCTCGGGGGCAAGAGAATTCAGGAGTCTGTGGGGTCTATTTCAGGGTATAGTAGGAAAGCAAGTTGGTGGACTATTTCTGAAAGGGCTTGGAATACTTGGCTGGAAGTGGCAAGTTACATATGACCAACACAATTAGGCCTTGGCTTTCCACCCAGCAATGAGTCAGTGTCAGGTGAGGCTCTGACGTACTGAGGACGCTGTGCCAGCAAACACGTGCAACGCTGAAGCCCAGTCTCCATCTGATCTTTGGGTCCCATGTGACTGGGAGGGAGGAGCCTGAACTGTGATGCTCCCTGAAGTCTTCAAGCAGAGTTCTGTTCAGCAGGTTTTTTCCTGGGAGGTGTGAGGAGCTGTGAGGGTCCATACCTGTGCAGGCCCCCATCCCGCATCACAAAACGTTCCTTCTCATGTTTTTATGGTGCTTCAAGAGACAAATGGAGTACAAAGGTCATGCAGATATTTTTTTTTTTTCTCTCTCACTTTTGGAAATGACATCTATGAGGGTAGGAAGTATGGTTTCTCAGGTCCTTTGACCTCTTGGTTTCAATTCAGGATTGAAATCACTTGCAGAATTTTAAAACAATTCAAAGACAAAGTATAGTCTATTGCTTAGAAAACAAATGATGAGTTTAGGAGAAATTCTTTATTGATTCCACGGTCCCATTTTAAACCTTTTGTTAAGGTGCTAGCAGTTATAGGCATATAGCTCTCGGAGGTCATCAATGGCTGTGCCTGGGTCAGTGATTTTCAAATCAGGGACTAATTGGGTGGGAGTAGGGATAAAGTGGTGTCAACGAGGGCATACTAATTGTGTCAATTTAGACACAATAAATCCTAAAATAATTTAGGACACCATAAATCCTTTAATTCATGTCTTGCCCATTCTTTTAACAGATACATCTTAACCGTCTATTATGGGTACGAATTATTGTCAAGAGATGGAGAAGTATATAGTCTTGTGTGCCTCTTTGTCACGTGTCAATACTGGTAAGTTTCAAATTCTTTCTTTCTCTGAGATTGAAAGGTTTTCTCCTGTTTCTCTTCTACACATCTCCTTAAAATGAGAGTCTCTGTGTCCTTTGAGTATGTAATAAGCAAAGGAAAGTATATTTCTGACGCTTAACTATTGCAGAACAGTTTTGAACAAACTACTCAGGTAAAGTACCATAACAAATCATGCATATAAATAGAACAAAGTCTATTTATGAAACATGTCTCATACTTGTTTCCGTGTAGTATGTGTAACAAGGCAGAAGCTGTCCCCATTTTATAGATGGCGACTCAGAGATCGAGTAGCTTGTCTATAGCTTGTTAAATGGCAAAGCCTAGACTGGAAAGGGGAGTCTGGTGTTTTTCCCATTGCCTTATACTTCCTCCACAAATGTCAAGGGCAACTGGATACTGGCATTCTTTTCAAAGTCCGATCAAAATGACTCTAGAACAATTGTGGCTGTTGTTTGAAATATTAAGTTGTTTTGTGGTATCCTTTCCCGATAAGAGAAGGGAAATATGACACCTAAACGTGGTTAAAGAAGACACATACCTTAATCTGAAAAGACATCTGTACGTATTCCGATGACCTTGTAAATTGCATTAAATAAATTTTTGAGTTGTTTATTTTATTTTTTTTAGGTTTGGGTTGCTTTTATGGATATAGCTTTTTCAAGCCTGCCATTGTGGACGTGTATTTTACTCTAAAATCTGTTTTTAGAAGAACTAGAACTTTTCCATATCGGTGTAGTAGTATTTATTGATTAGTCAGTACATGCCAGGCACTATTACATGTTACATTCTTAGGCTGTCCTAACAACCCTGTGAGAAAAATACTATTATTATTTTAATATTAATATAATAATTTTAATAGTTTAATATTATTTAATAATAATACCCTTCTTATTTTCATTATATTTTAATAAACTTTACTATTACTTTAATATTTAAATATTATTTTAACATTTAATAGATGAGAAGATCGAGGCACAGAAGAATTAAGTGACTTGCCCAAGGTTATACAGCTCGCAAGAATGAAAACTGGGGCTTGAATTTGGGCTGACTGGATTCAGAGCCCGTTGTTACCCACAGCATTTATAGGGCTTTTCCTTGGCATTGCTGTGAGGAGTGAGCGGCTGTTCATAGGGCACTTCGTAGCTTTGGTCTTCAGATTCTTTATTTGTGAAAAGAGATGGCACTAGATAATTTATCTATTGGGCTACTTAGCAGTAGTCCTTATTTAGGGATGTTCCTTATTTAATCCTCACTGTATGGACCTAGAATTCTAACCTTAAATATGGACAGTATTACCATTCTCTTCATTTGACATACGGGAAAATTAGGACTTAGGCCAAGTACCTGCAAAATGTGGCCTAGGTGGCGAAAGAACTGATTCCAACTCAAGATTCTAATCAATATACGTAACTGCCTTTCCCTTTTAAGGACTTGGGTGCCTTAAAATTCCATACCTTGAATCCTGGCTTTTTATTTCAAAGACATAATAATAATATGTTTGTTTCATAAAGCCACGGATTTATAGCTCTTCCAAGAAGTGACCTTAGTCTACAAATGGCTGCCAGTGTTTGAGAACCATTGACATAGATAATAGCAGTCTTAACAATGAAACATTGTGCTATTAATATTATATTATTATTTTTTTGAGGAGTCACATGCGTAGCAAACAGGATGTAACCGGACATGTTAGGCAAGCTGTTGCTAACTCAGAAGACTAAAGGGGATTAAATTCTCATTATTACTCACAGTTAGTCCCCAAATATCTGTGTATGTTCAGTTTCTACAGTTTGGCAGGAAGTTTTAGAGAACCAAACAGCATGCCCTTCCGCCCCTGGCATATTCATAAGCTATTTTGGGGTGAGTCATCGGAATTCTGTGGTTTGTATATCCTGAAGGGAGAGAAGAGACCCTGTATGGTTAGCATTTATTTGAAACAGTTACTTGGGGAAAAAAATTCTTTGATAAAAGGTCAGCATTAGGTAAGCGATGCCTCCGGAAGGATCTCTCCGTTGTTGTAAAGATTCAGCTCATATTTACGTCTCTGGGAATATCACACAAACTTAAATATTCACACTGTGCGTATTTGCAGCTAGTGCACACAGAAGCCTGGGTCTGGAGTTTAGTTAGGGGTAATTAACGGAGAATTCACAACTTGAATTGTAAACTCAGGCCAAATGACTCTTCTTCTGTCCTTAGAATTCCTGCTCCCTGACGTCAAAGTAATGCTCAGAGTTGATAGTGTTGTAGGTACATGAAAACAGAGTGGCCAAGCCAAACCTCTAAGGTCTGTCTGATATGACCAACATTATAATTGTGGGTCATGATTTTTTTTTAAACCACGTGAATTTTGTGAATCGCCTAATTTAATCATGGCATCTAACTGCTGGTGGATTCTGTAAATATCTTTGTGTATCCACCATGCAAAACATTCTTTTAAAAAATTGTGGATTATGATTAAGTCACTTAAAGCAGTAAAAAATAAGTGGGTAAGAGTTAATTTTTCTCCTTGTAGCTACAAAGGAGCCTGAGGGGGAATTACAGTCTTTAAAAAATATTTTTCTTGTCTCATCAGGAAAAGAAACTGATCATTATTGGAAGAAGGAAGAAAATACAGGTTAGTTGGGTACTCATGGTAGGACTCCCAAAAGTCTCATAGGGGCGCCTGGCTGGCTCAGTTCGAAGAGCATGAGACTCTTAATCTTGGGGTGTGAGTTCCAGCCCCATGTTGGGCATGAAGTCTGCTGAAAAAAAAAAATCTCATAAAGACTGTTTAGACCTGAGGAGAGTGTTACTTCCAGAATTGAAGTAAGCCTATGGTCTACAGCGCCAATAGTCCCTATGACAGGGTTACCAAGGAAAGGAAGCGGTGACATTCGATGCTTGGGTTCGGTTACCCATGTGATTATGACCACCAGATGGGTGACTGTAGACATGGTGGACAACTTGGAACAGCCCTCATATTGGGCAAGTTAAAATATTGCCCTGTTTTCTGAAGAATAGAGAGACTACTGTTTGGTCCTTAAAATGGTTTTAGATGGAAATATAAATAGAGGATTACATAGCACTGGAATACATAATGAGTAAAAGCTCTCTTTAGTTTTCTCTCAGTTTTCTGATTATGTCAAGTAGGAAGTTTTAGTTCCACATTAGTAAGATTTAAGTTCTCCTCGGAGCAGGCGACCGCCTCTCTTTCCCTAGGCTTGAATAACTACTTATTCATAACCCTTCTTTGCACAGTTACGTCTTATTTATTGCAAGTGAAACAGATTTTCTATTTACATGGAGTAGACATTTTTAAAATATGTATCCATATAAAAAGTGAGGTGATTGGAAAAAACATTAACTAAAGAATAATGCAAGTGGTTAGCTGAATAGGCAATGGGGGCTCATCGGAAGAGGTACCCAGCACATGAAACTTTTTAACTTTGGTAATTAAGAGGCAGATGGTTTTACAAATGAAAACAGAAACCTTAGTTTGCTTAGGTCCTCACTACTTGTCCTTCTCAGAGAATAGTCCACAGACCAGCGATGGTCAGTGAACTTTTGTCCACCTGGAAGGAAAGAAGTCCCGAAACTGCAAGTAATGACTTAGAAACTTTTATAGCTTATCGCCATTGTGTTGGCATTCAATCACACGAAATATTTTTCTAGTAACTTATTTGTATTGTATAGTATTTTACTTAAGCCCTAGTCTGGAATTGAGCAGAAAGGAAACATGATAAGTTTGGGAAGCACTGATGTAGAGTGTGTGTTTAGAACGAAAACATGACTAAGGAAAGTGGCAGTTTGATACTAAACGGTTATGATAAAGGAATATGTGCTGGTTTAAAGTACATGGTCTAAATGGAATCTAGAAGAATGAGAGTAAAGAGGCTAAGTCCATACGTAAGGAGCGGGACTGTCTCAATCCTTTCATATCCCCAGGATCCAGCACAGTGTCTGGCATGTAGTAAGCACTCTATACATATTTTGGGACGGATGAATGAATGAATGAATGAGTAAATGAGGTGTTTGGCAGGTGGATCTAATGCCATTACCAGAGAGTATGCTCTATTGCAGTGCAGGAGGGGTCCGTTATGCTTTTCCAGGCATCTCAAAACACTATTCAGCTCTCTTTGTTCTGATTATATAAAAAGCAAGTCACCTTCTAAGTATTAATTAGGTTATCAATGTACCCTGACTCTAAGAAGCCTTAATGTAAAATATTTTTTAATTTCAGGACATATACCACAACAGGAAGGGTAGGTTGGGTTGTGTTCAGTAATACCCCCAATGTCTCAGGGGCTTAGCCCAACAATTATTTCTTTCTTTCTCACACACACGCCCAACAAAGGTTGACACAGGGCCTTCCTTGCTCCTTGTAGTCCTTTCTGTGCATCCATAATAACCATAGCAGGCAAATAACATCCTGCTTCTTCGAGCTTCAGCCTGGAAATGACACATTTCACTTCTATTTATATTTTCTTGGCTAAACTAAAGAGCATGTCTAATATCAATGGTGGTGGGAGGGAAGATAATCCTACCATGTATCAGGAAAGTGAAAAGCAGGAAACATTTTGTGGAGAGTGTTGCCATATGCGCTCAGCTATTGTGAATGATATCCACAAGGGTTATTCCCTCTTTGGTTGATCTTCCGTGACTGCACCATCAGCACTGAGTTTCTGCCCTTTCAGATCTCTGGACTGAATCTTGAATGTGGTGACCCCGAGAATGCAGGGCTGTTTGTAACCTTTTGCTGCAGCCATCAGCTCACCTACTTTAGTTACTCTGTTCTGTTTTTTCTGTAATATTAATAGTGACCTCTGCCAGAGAATACCAACTCCTTGGGTTCAAATTCTTTCTCCACTGACCGAACTTTCCTGTTGAATATGTCTTTCCATAAGAAGGCAGGCGATTGGCCTTAGACCTTGGTCAGGGAGTATTCTTCCAGTGAAATTTTAAAATGACTGTAAATATCAACATAAATATTCTTCTGTGGGATTGTTAGGCTGAGTCAGCTTCCAGGAGGTTGATCAATCCCAAGAAAATCAAGTGTATCAAGTTTCTAGATCTACAAACAAGAATGATGGTAGGTCCTAGGTCCCTAGTCATCTGCAGATTCTTTCTTTCTCTTTCTCTTTCTTTTCTTTTTTCTTTTCTTTTCTTTCTTTCTTTCTTTCTTTCTTTCTTTCTTTCTTTCTTTCTTTCTTTCTTCTTTCTCTTTCCTTTCCTTTCCTTCCCTTCTCTTCAACTCCCTTCCCTTCCTTCCCTTCTTTCCCTTCCCTTCCTTTCCCTTCCCTTCTTCCCTTCCTTTCTTCCTTCCTTCCTTCCATCTGTTTACCTAGCTATCTACTCTATCTGTATTTAGATTGGGCTAGAAAGGATATTTCTCAGATGCATGAAAACTTTTACTAAGGGAATAGAAAACATCTTCTTCCCTTAAAATATATTTACATAATTTACTTGCAAATTTACCAGGAAAGAAAGGATCTGCTTTTAAAAAGTGGCCCTTTTGCAGCTATTGCTAGCATTATTTGGACTTCTGAAATTAGTGGAACCCGAATCAGGAATGGTGAAATTTGACAGCATGCTTGAAAAGCCCATGGTTTTCAGAATTGTAAATAAAAATATCAGTATCTGCCTCTGTCTACAGACGGATGACAGAGGGAGGTAGAGGTCTGAGACTTCCAAATGTGATCAGAAGAAACAGTCAAATATTACTGAGCTTCTTTCTCCAAAGCTGTTTTGACCAGACCTTCCCCTCAGCTACCTGTACTGAATGCATGAATAGAATCGCTTTCAGATCTTTACAACATTGTGCTGGTGAATACAGACTAATTACCCAGTTGAATGGTAAGGAAGGAGGGATCTTTTATTACTCCTCAGTCAGCTGTTGCACATCTAGACATGTAGCTAATAATTTATTAGCCTCTAATTTTGGAGACTGGCTCTAGATGATAAGCCTCATAAAAAGCTAACAAGGAGATGCTCTTGATAAGGTGGTAAATCATTAAATAGAGAAATGACCAGTTGATTTATGATTTACTGGAATACTTTAGACTGTGAAAGATAAACCTCCATTTCTGTTTTGCAAGTGATATCCCTGCTATCCTTAAAAAAAATTAAGCTTGGATTACAGAATGCAAAAAAAAAAAAAGGCACATTTCCAGCCAATTTCAGACATCTTCAGCTAGAATAAATGCTCATTACTCGGTCCTATTTCCTCTCCTGAGCACATAGGTAGTTGGTTCAGAAATATTTATGCGAGTGTTTCCTTGGGAACTGATAAAAATGGTAGAATTTATGAAGATAAGTACACAGGGACAATGTGGAGATTTAACTGAATGTAACATTTTCATGCCGTTTCACTCACTATGATATATGATTCACCTTCTGAAACAATAGCATTTTTATGTGTGTAGTTGTATCCAGGTGAAAATAGATTGTTCCTAATGTTTTCCTTTATTTTATAATTAATATATTTTTTTCTTTTTAAAAACAGATTTCATGAAAATAGCTGCTTCAACCTGTTATGGTCATTACAAAAATTACACGCATTGTACAATGGAATATTATTCGGCCCTTACAAAGAAAGAAATCCTGCCATTTGTGACAAATGGGTAAATCTGGACAACATTATGCTAAATGTGGAAACATAAATACTGTATGATCTCACTTATATGTAGAATCTAAAATAGTTGAACTCATAGAAACACTGAGCAGAATGGTGATTGCCACGTAATTGGGGGCAGAGGGGATAGAGGAAATGGGAGACAATTTGGTTAAATGTTACAAAGTTTCAGGTATGCAAGAATAAGTTCTGGAGATCTAAGGTACAGCACAGTGACTATAGTTAACAATACTTCATCGTGTACTTTTATACCTATAATTTGCTAGGAGGGTAGATGATAAGTGTTCATCACAAATTAAAAAGAAGGTACCAAATTAATTTGTTTAATTTAAACAAATTAAAAGTAATATGTTAATTACTTGATGGTGGTGATCATTTCACAATGTATATGTATATTAAAACATCAAGTTGTGCACCTTACATATATACAATTTTGACTTGTCAATTACGTCTCCGTAAAACTGAAGAGGAAAAAATAATCTAACTAATCTTCCTGCAAGCTGACTTTTTAAAGAACTCAGCTAGGGACATCTCGCAATATAACAACATCTAGGGGACTTTTTTAAATAAACATTTTTTAAATTTAAATTTTAGGTAGCCATCATACAGTGCAATATTGGTTTCAGGAGTAGAATTCAGTGATTTGTCACCTACATACAACACCCAGTGCTCATCACAAGTGTCTCCTTAATACCTTAATACCCATCACCCATCTAGCCCATCTCCCACCCACCTCCCTCTATCAACCCTTAGTTTGTTTTCTATTGTTGAGTCTCTTGTGGTTTATTTCCCTCTCTCCTCTTCTCCCACCACATTTACATATGTTCATCTGTTTTGTTTCTTAAGTTCTGCATATGAGTGAAATCATGTGGTATTTGTCTTTCTCTGTTCGACTTATCTTATTTAGCACAATACCTTCTAGCGCCATCCACCTTGTTGCAAATGGCAAGATTTTATTCTTTTTGATGACTGAGTAATATTCCAGTATATATATGTATATATATATATATATATATATATATGTATATATATATATATACACACCCCACATCTTCTTTATCCATTCATCAGTCAATATACATTTGGGCTCTCTTTATAATTTGGCTATTGTTGATAATGTTATGAACATAGGGGTGCACATACCCCTTCAAATCTGTATTTTTGTATATTTTGGGTAAATACCTAATAGTGTAATTGCTGGATCATAGGGTAGTTCTATTTTTAGTTTTTTGAGGAACCTCCATACTGTTCTCTAAAGGGGCTACACCGATGTGCATTCCCACCAACAGTGCAAGAGGGTTCCTCTTTCTCCACATCCTTGCCAACGCTTTTTGTTTCTTGTGTTGTTAATTTTAGCCATTCTGACAGGTGTGAGAGGACAATTTTTAAAAATTACCTCAGAAAAATGCAGGCAGCAACAAGAATGTAATAAACAGTTACATGCAATATTTTTTAACTTTTATGACTCAAATCCATTCAGATATTTATTCGACAATTACTGATGAGGTCCCTGCTAAATTCTAGAATGTAAAGTTAGTAAACACACATAGCTTTTGTCTTTATCAGAGTTGCAGTCTAGTATTAACTTTATTCTAATTTTCATTATGATTTTTCTTAATCTTTTGATTGTTTAATAAATTATGTTTATGACTTTTCCCAAATCTATTTTCTTGTAATATTTGTTTTTACTTATTCCAAATATAATTGCATTGAACAAATAGAATATGGTTTGAAGTATACTGACTGAAATTTACTGAAAATCTTTTTATGGTATGATATGTGGTCAGCTTTCATCAATGTTCCACGTATGCTTGAAAAGAATATGTTCTCTGATCATAATGTGTGCAGGGCTTAATTTGTCCCCATTACATAAATTATTAATTGTGTTTGTTCAAATATTCTTTATTCCCATGATTATAATAGTTTGCTTTATCTATTAATTGTGTAGAAGGTGTGTTAAAATTCCCCCCAATTATGGTGCATTTGTCAACTTCCCCTTGCAACTTCGTTAACTTTTTGGCTTTGTATGTTATGAGGCCATGTTAATAGCTACATACAGGTTTATAATTTTTATATCATTCTGACTAATTGAACTAGTCAAACTCTAGGTGACTGCAGCATTGGCTGACAGCAAGACTGAAACCTCCTGTGAGACCCTGAACTCCTGTGAGATGCTGAACTACTCAGGTGAGCAGCTCTCAGATTCCTGACACCAAAACTGAAACTTCCCTCTGAAACCATGAGAAACAACTGTTTGTTGTTTTTGCTATTTTATTTTTTAAAGTTTATTTATTTATTTTGAGAAGGACAGAGACAGCTTGAGTTGGGAGGCAGAGAGGGAGAGAGAGAGAGAATCCCAACCAGGTTCTGTGCTGCGAACGCAGAGCCCAATGTGGGGCTTGAACTCACAAAACTGTGAGATCATGACCTGAGCTGAAACCAAGAGTTGGTTGGTTAACCAACTGAGCCACCCAGGCACCCCTGTTTGTTGTTTTTAAGCAGCTGAATTTTAGGGTAATTTGTTACATGGTTATTGATAACTAACACAATCCAATTTTCTTTATTTTCTCTTTCTGGAACTCGAATTGGACAACTGTTAGCCTTTTTTTTCATTCTATCCTCCACATCTCTTAACATATATTTTCCAACTTTCTGTCTCTCTGTGAAGTAATAAGCATAATTTACTGAAATCCAGCTTCTAGTTTACCAGTTCTTTGGCTTATTCTCATCTGCTATTTAAATAATCTAGTGAGTTTTTAATTGTGGCAATTAGATTTTCACTCTTGGAAGTTATGTTTATTTCCTTTTTCTCACATAGTTTTGCTCCTTTTTTGCAAACATCTTATTCCTCATATTTGGCCAATCATAATTGTTTCAGAATACTGAGGATACTTGGATGAAGATGCCCAAAGTTCCAGAAAAGATCTCGTGTTTCATTTTGACAAGATCCTGGAGTGTTACCAACCTAGAGGCACATTTAATTAAATATATTTGCTTTCATGTTCCAGAGCTTCCAAGAGGTACAAATTAAACCTCCCACCCTGGCTTTCCTGATGGGAAACATAGAATTTCAAAATTCATCAGGGAGATATTTTCTTCACTAAGCAAAGGACTGACACAGGCAGGTTATAAGTGACATTTGCTCACCTTCTAGTGCATGCTGATGAAGAACCACGAGGGCTGTTTCCACCGCCTCTGTATCTTCAAGAAGACTGGGTCAATCCTGTTCATCAGGGCAATTCCTGGAGCTGGTCTCTACAGGTACTCTAGAAGAAATGCCCACTGGGTTTGCTTTTTCTTTCTTTCTTTCTTTCTTTCTTTCTTTCTTTCTTCCTTTCTTTTTTATAGGGCATGCAAGGAATAGCTCTGACTCTTATCAAGAATGACCAAGGACTCTGGCTGAACTGCCTGAGCACATGAAATCCACCATTCTTAAAACATACGCAGATAGTGGCTCATCACAATTTTGTATTTCATTTCACATATATCATTGGAACATAAGTTCAAAAATTACTATTATTGGTATCAGTTTTATTTTCAAGACCTACAGGCTTCAAGCACTTGAGAGAGTAGTCTGTTGGCTGAAAGAAAATGTCTCTTTATAAAGTGGCTTTTGTTTAATGATTCTTAAGCTTTATAAGGCAGACCCAGAGGTACTTACCAAGACCTTAGTGTAGTAAACTGGTGCTTCTTAAACTATTTATGGTGAAGGATATTTTTCTTAACCAATTCTTTTTCGCATTCCTCCATTTTAAGTTTCTGACTTCATTTTCTTCTCTCTCTTGGTTTGTGAGTTAAAGGGGACAGAGTTTATCAGGTATTGACTTAATTTATTGTTTCTCTTGTTTTTCCCCTTCCCAAGTATAGGTATCAAGAGCAATAAATCTCCTCTAAGTACTACATTGGCAGCATCCCTGTAGACTCTCGTAATTTTTTCTGTTGCATCTTAAATGTCTCCCCAACCAAAAGTTTATTTAAGAAGAATTTACTCTCCTGAATGCAATAGGAAAAAGAGCTGAAAAAGAGGTACAACTAGAGGAAGGAAATGGCATACGATAAAATGATCAGTTGTTGATATTATGATGTTACACCCAAGATAATCAAATGAAAATTAGTCAACACTTAGTTAAAGTGAAGAGATGTAAAATAAATATTACCAAAATGATTCCTTTCTTCCTTTGTACTAAGAATTAGAAAACAAAACAGTAGGCAGACCCCATACACGATAACAACTATAAAAATAAATCATCCTAAAATTCGTTTACCAATAAATATGCAGAAAGTATATGAAAACTACAAAATTTACTACGAGTTATAAAAAGACAATGGGGCACCTGGGTGGCTTAGTTGGTTAAGCTTCCTACTTCAGCTCGGGTCATGATCTCACAGCTTGTGAGTTTGAGCCCCACGTTGGGGTCTGTGCTGACAGCTCAGAGCCTGGAGCTTGCTTTGGATTCTGTGTGGAGACACAGACACTCTCTCTGCCCCTTCCCTGCTTGTGCTCTGTTTCTCTCTCAAAAAAATAATAAACATCAAAAAAATAAAAATAAAAAGACAAGAAAATAAGTAGACATATCATGCTCATGCATGAAAAGACTCAATGTTGTAAAGATGTGTATCTTTTCCTGTTAGTTTATATGCTTAGTGTAATGTCAGTCAGAATCTCAATGGAACAGTTTGGAAAATATGCCCAAATGATTCTGAAACTCATCTGGGGAAATAAATGGCAATAATTTGTCCTACTTCTCTTCCTGGTGGGGGTGGAGGTCTGGGCTGGGTGAGGAGTGGAGATGGGAGGAAGGTGAGGTGGTGGTCTAGGTGTAGAGGACCAGCCATCACCGGGGTTGTCTTGAGGCCCACTTGAAAAATGGACAAGGACAACTCCTGGACAAGATTTTGGGCACTTCCCACTGAGAAATGAGTGCATTTTGGTCATTCAACAAATATTCCTTGAACATCAGGCGTGATTCTAGGAACCAGGGATGGAGCAGTGGGCAAAACAAAGTCCCGCCCTTGGGAAAACTTAGGTTTTATTTGGACAAGGGTGACAGTCGACTTGGGTTTCGCTGGATGATTCTTCAGCCTTATAAGGGAGACCTGGAAACACCTACCAAGATCCTAATGGACTAAATTAAAGATTCTTGAACTGTTTGTCTTGAAGAACTGGTTGTTTTTATTTCCAATCCATGGCAGACATACTTTTGGACATATAGAATCTTTTGCTTGGATGATATGGGACTACTAAAGGTTTCTACACACTCTCAATTTTTGTCTTTATCTCACCCAGAGGCCCTTGGGCAACACTGAGTAGCACTGAAATAAAAGACCTCAGAAAATGTCTTGTGGATAGGCTTTCCTAAAGACAAGCCAGTTTCTAATGCAACTTGGCTATGGCAGTCCATTTTCCTTCATTCCATTGGCATTTCCCAGTTGTTCCCCTTCATTCACACAAGAGTACTCAGATTTATAAAAGTTACAGTCCCTCTACCCTTCAAACCTGGTCACCATGGCAGGGGCATGAAAGATGCCAAAGGTGGAAAGTCAGCCTGGGAAATGAATGGGAGTCCAGGCTCTGAACTGGATGGTCTCGGGTTCAAATTTTGGACATTTGCCTGCTAGCTCTGCACCCATGGATATTTTGAATGAGTTATGGAGTCTACTGGGAGAGAATATGGATAATCTTCTAAATGAGAGAAAGGCAAAAACAGGGATGGTCAAAACATATGTTTCTCTCCTTTGTATAAAGAGAAATATTAGGTGTTTTCATTTCTGAAGGTCTGAAAATTAATAAATGGTCTAATTTCCCATCTTAAATTCTAATTCAGTTTTTCCTAATACCCAGGTCCCTCAGGCTCTCAGGCATGCTCAGGGCCTCAGGCAAATTACGTCAGAGGAAATTGCTGTTCACTTCAAGGAAAGTTTCAGATCTTTCTGAGAAACGGCTTTCCTATCTGTTAAGGACACAATAATGATATATGGTGGTGATACCATTGCAATGTATAAATGTATCAAATTAACACACTGTGCACCTTAAACTAACATATGTCAATTATACCTCAATTAAAAAATTATATACACGTTTTAGGGTTGTTGAGAGTATTAGATTAATTAATGTTTGTAGAGCCCCTAACCCAGAGCCAGGAGTATTTCAAGCACTTGATAAACATTAGCTGTTATCTTAGAAACAAGAGTTGAAAAAGTAGTTACTGGTTTGCATGTATGATTTACTTTTACATCTAGAGTTTCTAAATTCAGGATTCCCCTATACACTTCCCAAAAAGTATTTCCTTAATTCCTTTTCCCTTCTGATTCTCATACAAAAAGAAAAGGCGAACCAGTATAGGATTGTTTCTTTGGGGTTTAGTCAACATTTAAGTTTTGAATTAGCCTCTGTGGACCCCACTTTCTCTTTCCCTTATGGCTTGCACTTAGAATTTAGTTACAGATCCTTTTAGGCTTTAAGGAGATAAAGAAGACATGTCCCTGAAAGGCAACCTGGGGCCACTGAGGTGCTTGACAGGAGGAATGCTTTGAGGAGCCAGAGAGCCAGCTTCTGTAAGCAAACAGGGTGCCCTTTCATAGGAGTCTCAGCTCTTTCTGGACCCAAATAAGGTCATTTCAATTTTCCTCTCCAGGCAGAAGCAAGCCCAGTCTGTGGCCATTCATCAGTTCGTTTGGAAATTGTTTTGGACTCTCAGATACAACTATGTCTGAAATCAAGATTAAGGCTTATGAATCTTTGGCGAATAAGATGGAAGCGAGTGCTGAAAATTCCCCGACCTACCTTGAAAGGTTAACCTGGGGAGAGATTGTTTTCTGGGTTAGGTTGATCTTTCCAGGTGTTTTGCGGAAGCCTAGGGAGCCAGTCGGCGAGTGTGAGTCATCTGGCTGCGGTTAGATTAGAAATTCCTACAACATGATATAGGAGTCCAGCAGTTGAGGCAGGGAAAGTGAAGGGAAGCGGACCTCTAGGCTTTTGTCACTACCCCCATCCCTTGGTGGCCCATTTTCCTGCTTAAGTTTTGGGCAGGTGCAGATAGAGGCACCTGTTTTCTGAATCTTTTCTTTCTCCTTTCCTTTTCTGGTCTCTTTCCCCCACCCTCCCCTCCCTTTCCTGACTCTTTAAAGCCAGGGCAAGGACTTATTTCTGTTGAATGTGTCAAAGGTCATAATCAGAAGATTGATTCTGTGTGTGCATAAAAATGGTTAAAAGAGGGAGAAAATGGAAGAGGAGAGACAAAAGAGGGGAGATGGGGAAAAAGACTGGAAAGGAGAAGGGGCCTGCGGGAAGGTGAGGAGGAAAGGGGATGCCGAGCCCGGAGAGCCCAAGGTGAGAAGTCTGTGTTTGTAACTTTGTCAACTTGGGACACACTTTGCCAAATCATGCTTTTCTGTTTGCCCATGCCATAACTAAAGAAAACAAGGCACTTGCACCTGCTGTTTCAGGAAAAGGCAATGGCTGCAATTTACCTCATTTAAATTTTAAGATGTTTAAATGTTAGAAACGTGCCAGAGCACAGTTCTCTATGTTTAAATTTGCTCAGTAGGAAATTGCCAGGGCTCAGGGGTGCCCAGGGGTTCTGTACCGTGCAGCGCCCTGCAGAGAGCCAGGCAGTTTGGGCGAGAACAGCGTTTGCCCATTCCAGGCCTCCGTGGCCTGTCTTCCCTAGGCAGGGTGATACAGACCCTAATTGAAAATGAAAAGGAGCAGCTTAAATGCTGCTTTCTTGACAGAACTCCCTTTCATTTACAGAGGTTGTTTGTTCCCGTTGAACTACTCAGTACCACCCTATCCCTAAGAGCCCAGGAGTCAAAGAACCTGGGCACATAAGTCAAGTTAGTTCTCAAAAGTGAATATAACACTGTAGGTTAACTCCACTGGAATTAAAAAAAAAAAACCCAAAGCGTCCAAGTACTTTGTCTCTCATTATTTTTACTCGGGGGACACCTAGCGGTGGTTTACTGGCTGCGTTCTTCAAAGGCAAATTGAAAGAAACCAGGAAGGATGTAGTGCTGGTGGGGAGGGACCCAGTTGTCTCAAAGCTGGCACCCTGGCAGCCAGGAGTTGCCTTCAGCCTCAAGACAGATCTGCCATGGCCCTGGGTGACTGACGGGCCCTTGCCGGAGTCTGCAGCCAAGTTCCCTCTCCCAACTTCCACGCTTGCCAACTGAAATTCCCCTTGACCTAATTGTCTCACAAGTGGTCCTTAACGAGTTCATTGTTTATTTGACGCCAATGACCTCTTTTTAAGGCTACAGAATGGCCACAATCTGGTCAGTTCATCAACTAATAAACAGTTGTTGATGGTCTGCTAAGTTTAGGCAGGCATTTTGAGGGGGTTACAAAAACGAGATAAAGATCTGCATGAAAGGGATTTTTTTCTCCCCCTCTTAACCTCTGGTGGCAAAGTGTGCCTTCCCAGCTGTGTCTTTAGAGCCAATGACCTAATCTCTCTGACTTGTCTTTCCCTCATTTGTAAAATGGAGGTGAGTGTGCTTAGTTCCTAAGGTGGTTGTGAAGATTACGTAAAAAGTCGAGGCAGCTCACACAGTCCCTAGGATCTGGTTGATACTAAATGATTGTTAAGCCCCTCCCCTCTCTCTTTACCTAATCCCAGTTGATTCCTAGAAGTTAAACACGTCTCCCTGTGAGGGTTCTCGCTTGAAATTCACATCAGGCTCACCCCAGATTTGTCTTATAACTCTGTTCTGTGCAATCAAGGTAAATCAACATGGAGTTAGATCTATAGAGCCAGTTTTCCCATTAGGATACTAGCATCAAACCCGGATGTTTTAATAGTAAATTCCCAGGCAGTTGTGGTTCGGGATCCAGTCTTTGCCAGGAAGGCTAATGATACCTATTTTTTTTTTTTTTTTTTTTTTTTTTGCATACGGCTTAAGTTTAGACAAGATGGTTTCCATGACCTTCACTGCGTTTACTATAAACTTCAAACATTTTAATATGACCTTCTGGGAGCCACATAGCTAGTCTCTACCCACTTCTCCAGCTTCATCTTGCACCACTCTTGGCCCCTGCTTATCGTGTTCCTACTCATTAATTTTTAAAACTCTTCCGCGAACCAATGGAGCTCTTTTTAAATTTTCCTTGTGAAATTAGAGCACGTGTGTTCTTCCTTTTGGACCCCTTGTTCTCCTACTTTTCATCTGGCTAACTCCCTCCTACTCACTCTTAGGGTTCCACACAATCTGGCTTTCCCAGAGCGTTCTTTCCTGACCCTAATTTCCATTTGCTCTTTTCCCTTATTCTCTCTCCTTATACTACTTCTCAACGCCTACCATAATTTCTAGCTATGTGTTTGTGTTTGTATTTGTTTATTGTCTATGTCCCCTAGAAATGTATGCTCGGTGGAAAGAAGAATATGCCTGTTTTGGTGGTTTATTTGCTTCCTGTACCTGGCAAAGTGTCTGGTTCATTCAGGGTGCTCATTATTGAATGACCAAAACCAGTCCTGCTAATAAAAAAAGGTCCTGGATCATTTCCACACACTAACACACCCAACGTTTCCCTTGACCAAGCTTTTGTTTTGTTCAGCAGCCTTCTGGGGAATCCCCTTTGCCTCAGAGATTATTTCTGGCTGCTGAGAGTTTCAAATGAACAAAAATTGGCCCCCAAGAAGAATCTTTATCTTTCTATCATTCAGAAAATAATTTTTCCCTCCTTAAAACAGGCATTTCAATTGATGTTTCTTATACATCATTTGTGCAGACTTACATTAGTTCAAATTACGTTGGGACAAATTTATATCACAAGAGAGCTTTGTGTAATGAAAACATCTTTCATTCCCTCAGTTTGTGGGTTGAGAACTAATCCCAAAATACGTCTGTTCTTTAGTCAGTAGCTAACACACAAATCCATAGTCCTTGCTCTGCATGTGACTAAGCCTTACCTACTAGTGAACTATTATGGGAGGTATTAAGGTATTTCTATAGTTGATATTCACCTTAAGACTTTCTCACATTATAATTAAAATATGAATCATTTTGTCTTGCTTTGTCTTCCCAGAAAGCAGAGCTTGAAACAAAGACTTGTGTGTAAGTCATTTATTTAGGAAGTAATTCCAAGAGTGAGAAAGCAGGAGAGTGAGACAGGGAAGGTGGGAAATCCCATATGAGGATGTGTTATTGAAATTGTTACTATCATCAGTGGGGGCCTAGATTCCCCTGAGGCCTCTTGAAAACCTTGAAAGTTCAGATTAGGCAACCTCCAGGTCCAGTAGACCTTTTCAAGGCTTTTATCAGAATTTGTCTTCTAGGTTATCTGGCTATTTCATTCAACTCTTATTTCTGTGCTGTTTCTACTTTCTGGATTGCTTCTACCCTTTTTTTAAACTGGGTTAATTCCTGGTTACTTTATCTTGTAAACTATTTTATTTTATTTTTATCTTGTAATCTATTTCCTTTCCTTTCCTTTCCATTCCTTTTCATTATATCATATTATATTATATTATATTTATTATATTATATTATATATTACATTATATTATATTATATTTGAGAGAGTGTGAGTTGGGGCAGAGGGAGAGAGAGAGAGAGAGAGAGAGAGAATCCCAAGCAGCCTCCACACTCAGCACAGAGCTCCATCCCACGACTCTGGGATCCTGACCTGAACTGCAATCAAGAGTCTGATGCTCAACTGACTGAACCACCCATGTGCCCTGATATCTTGTAAACTTCTAATTTCCACTTGTCCTTTAAGATTTAGCTTAACGGTTCTCCAGATGACCTCTCTCCCTTCCCACCCCCATCTTCATTGCACTCCCAGATCTCCTTGTGCATGACTATTTTAACATTTACTACACTGTACTGTCAATGTAAGTTATTTCCCTCTCCCCCAACCATATTTCTCAAAGGAACATAGCCTGTTTTTCATTAGCATTCATTGCCTTAACACAATACATGTTCAATAAAATGAATGTGTTTTATTTTTTCAACTGGACAGCAAACTCCTCAAGGTTAGATAGTAAGTCTTACTCGGCCCTGTACTTTAGTCTAGCATAATGTCTTTCATAGCACATGCTTTAAAAATATTTGTGTCATGCTGAGGGAAAACCCCTAAAATCTCCTTTGGTCTCTGTAAGAAAATGGGGCTATAAAAATATCTCTGACTCAAGTTGTTGAGCACCTACAGATTGCATTTCTATTTCAGAAACTCTGGCTATGAAAACATCAATGACTCAAGTTGCTTGGTGTCTGCAGACAGCATTTCTTTTGTAAATTTTAAACCCAAATAGTGACTCAGGCTGTTTCAATAGAAGTGAGAAATGAGAAACCATGTAGATAATGCACTAGATGAGTCAAATTAAATTTAGAATAAGAAACGAATATTAAAAAAAACCACTTTAATGTTTATTTTTGAGAGAGACAGAGAGAGACTGAGTGTGAGCAGGGGAGGGGCAGAGAGAGAAGAAGACACAGAATCTGAAGCAGGCTCCAAGCTCTGAGCTGTCAGCACAGAGCCTGATATGGGGCTCGAACCCGCGAACCACGAGATCATGACCTGAGCTGAAGTTGGAGGGTTAACCGACTGAGCCACCCAGGTGCCCCAAGAAACCAATTTTGAAATCCTGCTTAGTCATTGCTTGCCTGAGATTTTTTTCTTACAGTGTGCAGGGTGCCCACAAAACAAATGATGTGGGTTTGGTGAACCTAAGACAGTGACCTTGTATATTGTAAAATGGAGTGAGTACATTACATTACACTGACTTTTGAATTGATTATGTTACAATGACTATTATAAAGTTTATTTCACATAGTCCTTCTTAATACTTATTTCCCTTTTCCTCTTTCTATTTTTATAGCCTAGCTTTGGAGGGATCTGAAATGCTTTTATGATACAAACCTTTATTACTACTGGTGGGAAGGTAATATATCAAAATTTGGGGGGTCAAACACAAACATCTTTGTGTAAAAATTATTATTCTCTGGAATTTTGACCTATTCTTTCTCTTTCCTTCCAAGTTTGACTTTTTACTCTCACATAAGTCTGACTTTTGGTCCTTATAGGAAAAATAGTTGTGCATGGTTTAGAGATAATTTGAATTCTTTTAACCGGGGAGACAACTTTATATTCTATAATAAAGTTGAAGCTCATAAAGCAATCCCCAGGAGAAGTAACATGTGGACTTCATTGCACAGGGAGCTGTAAGGGACTGTGTACATATTTGATAGTGGAGGACGGTTCTGATCTTGTGGATATTAGTTGTTTGAAGATGGTGAAGATAAGCTCTTAAACTCCAGCCAAAATCATGACAGCCAATAAATAATAAATAAATAAAAGGAGAGGTTCTCAAGAAATAAATAGATTTCTTTATCTTTTGTTGAGGAGTACTTCAAATTAACAATCCTTTCAAAAGTCAAATGTTTCTGGGAGGATTAAGTGTTGGGCTGTGTGTGTGTGTGTATGTGTGTGCACGTGCACCAGCATGTTTTGATGCGTACTGCTGGGAGAGAATTATAACTCCTCTTTATCTTAATGCCAGTTGACTTAAACACAGATACATATGCATGAATGCATGTGCGTATCTATTTTATTATCTAGCCGAATTCAGCCCTTTTGCAGGAATAGCCCTTTTAGGCAAGGTCTGGGTGGGGAGGAGGAGACAAAGTTTTGGGGCATGGAACACCTCAAGAGGAAGGCGTGCCTGGTTGCCTTCATGCTGAGGGCTTTCAGAAAGCTTAAGGATATGTACGTGAACCCTCATGTACAAGGCGTGATCAAATCCCAGCCACTTGCCAGCTGTGTAACTTGGGTAAATTGTGTAATCTTCCTAGGGCTTAGAGTGTTTTCTCATTTGTAAGATGTGAATCGTAATAGAAAAATCACATAGGACTGTCGTGCTAATTAGATGAGATTAATGGAAGATGCTTAGGGCATAAGCACTCAGTAAATACTAGTCCCAGTCCTCGTCCCTGTCTTCCTCCTCCTTGTTTGTCCTCTTCCTTGTCTCCTTTTACTTCATTTCCTCCTTGATCCCCTGGTGGGTAGAAGACAAGAAGATACCAGGAATTGCAAGACACCAGAAAAAGAGGGCAGACAAGCATCACAGATAATTCCGATGAGTCGTAGTCTTTCTCTCTCTGTCCCCGCTGTCCGTCCTCTGTCCTGACGTGGAGGAGGCTGCAGGGACCACAGAGTTCTCCAGTCTGAGACCCTTAGCCCCATGTAGCCATGAGCCGTTGGTTGGTTACCGTAAGGGCTGTGGAAAGTCGCTGGCGGCACGTCACCTACGGGGATGAAAAGGTGAAAATGATCACCTCCGAGGCACCTGGTTCTCTAGACGACCCCTTTGTGCCCTTGCCCGAGGGAAATAGACCTGGTTGTGAGCATCCCTGGGCTCGCTCTACTCTGGAACCTGTGTGCGGAGGGAGAGAGGAGAGGGAGAGAGGAGTCTTAGCTCCCGTTTGTTCACAGCATAACCATTCATGCATCCTGTGCGGACTGTCTCGCTTTCTGGTCCATGAGCACCGACACTCCAGCCAAAACAGTTACAGCCAATAGCTGGTGAGCACTCACGCCGCGCAGGTGCCCTTACAAGCACATTCTCATAACCTCCTGATGTGGGAGACGCTATTATTACCCCAGTCTGACAAAGGTGAAACCAAGGCACACAGAATTAAAAGAAGCAGAATCAAGATGAAACCAGACCATTCTGGCTTCAGAGCCTCCTTCTTAACCACTGGCCCCTCAGGGCCCCTGCTGTACTCAACTCCTCTTGGCCTTCCCATCTGTGCTTATGAGCCGTTTCAAGGCTGTGATTTCTGTAAGGCAGGCCTTTTCCCTTGATTCTTCACTTGGATGCTTCCTGCTATTCTTAAAAGTTAATTCAGGCAATAAATACTTATTACACTCTATTGTATTTAATCACTTATTTCTCTCCTCCAGCAGACCGTGAGGTCTTGTTTCCTGTCCCTAGCCAATTGCACAGGGCATGGTACAAAGGAGGTGCTGAATAAGGTCTGCGGATCCAAAGAATGAATTGTGTATTGGGTTGAATTTTTTTTTTTTTTTCAGGATATGAGTGTGTAGACGTATCCAGCTACATAGGGTTGTCATAAACCTTGAGGATCCCAATGAGCTGAAACACTTCACAGCTTCTATTTATGGTGAAGAGGCTAACAATTCCCCAGGTGGTAGCTTGCTTTTTCTAAGGAAAAGAAGGAACCGGCAGCTTTAGGCAATGATTTCCAAGTCGTGTTTACGGTGTGAATTTTGATTGGCTGGCACTAGGGGGCGCTAAGGAGCCTCGCAGGGAAGCTCGGACATGAACTACAACGCCTCAGACTGTGCTGTAAATAATTTGAAAGATTGTTATTTTTTAAGATTTGTAAGTGGGTACATTATTTGAGCCAGACATTTATTCTCCAATGCATTTTGTCCACTGGTTGTCTTATTTTTCAAATGGGAAGATCTGATACTTTATTTCTTCAAGTTTCCCAGTAACTTAGTTTTCAAAATTCAGGTCAAGGCTCTAGTTGTGTAATTCAGACTCAACATCTCTGATCTTTCTCTGCCTCAACCCCCAACCCCACCTTTTTTTTTAGTATAGTGTGGTTGCAGACGCCAAAGTTCTGGCTTTTTTTTTTTTTTAAGGCTCTGGACTGAGGAGCTTTCTTTCCTTTTGTTTTTCTTTTTTTCCCCCCCTTCCTTCCCCACTCTCCTTCCCGCTCCCTCCTCCTCCTCCTCCTCATCCTCCTCTTTCTTTTAGCATTTTTGTAGGTCAAAACAGTGAATACCGGCAATTTCAGTTGGTTCAACCTAATAGTTCTGACTCTGCCTTTGACTTGCCTTATGACTTTGGTAATTCACCTATTCCCTTTAGGCCTTACTGTTTTCATCTGTTAAATGGCAGGAATGGGCATTTCAAATCATATTGACTTGAAAGACCATTTTCATTTTAATGTTTCATAATTTTGACCCCTAAAATCTCCTGTTCTGTGTCATCAACTGGTTCTTTGCCTAGCATGTGTTCTGGACTTTTATTAGCTGTTGGTTAATTGTGGACTTTTATTAGACATTTATTAATTATGGACTACTGGAGACCTAAAGTGTGCCCTGTTTATTGCCCTGAGTTTATTGTTACTTTCCTGGAATAAGTTCTTTACAGGGTGCAAAGTCACGGTTAAACCTCTTTAGTCCAATTAAAGGAATACAATAATAGAAACTTATGTTTCATTATAGTATCAATCTAATTTCTCCCTTTATAATTAGTTTAGTGAGGCAGCTTATGTGGCATCTAATTACTTCTGTGATGATCTCCTTGCAGAAAATTTTACTCTGGAAATTTTAATCTTTCTAGTAAGATTATTACACAGGAAAGTTGAACCAAACCTCAATTTTTTATAGTATCATTCATCCTGAGTGGGATGCTGAACCACATCAGTTCTGAGAGCTTTCCATAATTCTAATCCAATTAATAGATTTTTATAGCATTTCTCTATGATACTAAATTGGTAAAAACCAGAAGATGAGTCTCCAATGGTTAACTTGTAGGTGTTTGTAAATGAGAATAATACCACCTGCTAGAACAATAATTCCCCCAATTAACTTTCTTGACCCATAAATCCTGAGCAAACTCCTTAAAAAAATAATGTGATGGTTAAATACCTTAGGAAACACTGCATAATATATATGGAGTTTCATAGTGAATAAGATGTTAAAGCTTCTGAGAATACCAGCAGCACTCATTCTTATTTGGCTTTTAACTACCATTCCCAAATTTCTATGACTCTTTTTTCCCGTAATGTTGTGCAAAGCTTGGGATCCATGGAATGTATCGTATGCTCATTTTCTCTTATTAAAATTTTCCCCAAGGCAGGTGTTTATATTAACTTTCTATCACAGCCAGTATTTAACTTTAGGACCAAGAAAGAATATGCAGAATTTAACTACTCTTTGACTTTATTTACTTAGCAGTAAATAAAAGCGAAATTATCACTGGAAATTGTATTTTGGAATTGTAGTTTCTTCTATTTTGAGGGAGAGTTTTATGTCCAAAATTCTTGCTACTAGTAGACCAGATAGATTTGTCTTCTACTCTAAACATGATGGAGGAAGCACACTATTCTGGGCCAAAGCCATTAAATAACTAATCCATGTTTTCCATTTCCCTGATGCAAAAACCTTGTTGCTTGTATCTCATGGAAATGGTTCTTATTGTCATCTAATATTTTTGAATATAAATCCTGATTCTGTGCTGTGTGCCTTTTCTCAAGTTAACTAACCTCTCTGTGCCTCATTTCCCTCATCTGTTTAGTATCTATGTTTTGAGGTTGTTGCAAGGATCAGGTAAATGAATGCACAAAAGCACTTGGAGGTCTGCCTAGAAGGCCTTCCATGATGTGAGCTCTTACAGTTAATGCTTGTGATGCTATGTTTAAGGTGGTGATGGAGAGATGATATATCAACCTCTCCTCACACTTTCAAGAAGTAGGTGAGTCCTAGGCTCTGTATAATCAAGGCAAGGATTTCTGGATCATATTTTTTTCTTTGATCAAAATTTTATTTTGCCTTCTCTTCTGTATTTTTTAAAGTTTTATTTAATTAATTTGAGAGAGAGAGAGAAAGTATGAGCAGAGGAGGGGCAGAGAGAGAGAGAAGGAGAGAGAGAATCCCAAGCCCTGATGCAGGGCTAGATCTCATGAACCGTGAGAACATGGCCTGAACCGAAATCAAGAGTCAGACGGTTAACCAACTGAGCCACCCCGGTGCCCCTTCTCTTCTATATTTTTTAAGATAAATTGTTTATTCATTTATTCATCCCATATAAATATGAAATGAGTGGCTGCTGTTTCCTAGGCACTTGTGCTAATTATTGTAGATATGGTGTTGATCTAATTACTTATGGTCTCCCTCCTTGTGGGCTTCAGAATTCTAGAAGGACAAGTAAGGAGCACCTGTGTACTATGAGAAGAGAAGTGAGGGGGCAAACAGGAGTTGTCCAACTTGGGCAGGGAGCTTATGGGACTTTTTGTGGAGGATGTGACATCCAAGTTGAAATCTTAAAGGTTAATCCGAGAGAGCCATCTGGTGGGTGACAGGAACAACTTATGTGATGGTGACAGGGAGGAAGCCATATTCAGAGAACTGATAGATATTCCACAGGGCAGAAGGACAGAATGAAAGGTTGGGAAGGTGTGTGCTGAGTGATGAGGCTAGGTGTAGTTCTTTCACATTAATTAGGGCTATTGTGAACTCTACAGTAGAGTGATAATCTGATCAATTGTTTCCTATCATAGCTGGTAAGAGATTGTCATCAGAAAACCTTCCAGATGACAGGACGTACCTTTTTCAAGGTACCAATTTTTGATATAGTGTTTCATAATCATGCTGCTGCCTGACGTCTATAATGTGAGGGGTTGGTTTGGAGGCCAGTGTACATAAATCAGTAACTTTGAGGCTCGCTTGCTGGGGTTCAGCAAAGCTGGCCACGGGATGAAGTCATTCGTGGTGGTGAGCTGAGAGAAAGCAGCTGGCCCAAGCTTAGCTCTGTGCCTAGAATGAGGAAATGGCAAAAGCCCTCAGACTATGTTGCTGTGAAGGGAATTGAAGGGAATCAGAAAGATTTGATCTCCCAGATGCCTTCATGCTGAGAGAGGCTTTAGGGCATCACAAAATCACACATGGGCTCCATTGGTATTTTCACTAAAGAGATAATTTCTGTTCTTATTAACCTGAGACAGGAGTTGAAAATTGCTTCAGAGTCTGACTCTTTGCCTGTTTTTATTACTTTTTAATGTTTTATTTTCTCTATGCCCAACTTGGGGCTCAAGCCACGACCCTGAGACCAATAGTCACATGCTCTACCAACTGAGCTGGCCAGGCACCCCTGTTAGCCTGTTTTTAAAAACAAACACACTGACCCTGAGTTTAGTCACTTGCAGCAGATGGCCTCACCCCACTTCCTAGTATTGTAACCATTATGAAAGATCAATTCATAACGAAACCTATTTCTCTTGACCATCGTGTATGATCATGCCCGGGGGGAATATAGTCACAATGAAAGTAACTACTTTTCTCTCTTTTCCCACAACTGAATTGTAGATACTCTTCTCTCTTATGTTGGTATATTACTTTGAAATGGTCTTGCTTGGATCATCAAACTTAACTCCTTGCAGAAAATTCTGCTGTAGCACTACAGACCCTTTCAGTAGTGAGTCTTCACTTGTTACTATTAAAACATGGGACTGACATTTCCTGAATGTGTCCTGCAAAACATCTGCTAATAATTATAAGCTCCTGGCAATGACTCTGCATTCTCATGGTGCTGTGACCTCCCTCTCTAGGCGTCTCTTTCCTAATTTGTTCTGTATTCTTTTTATCGTGCAATGATGATGCGAAAGGTTTTATCCCATTTTGGGTTTTGGAAGGAAGACGGCCTTTCTAATTGAGCCTAAGTTGAAAGGATCACCTCATTACAACACTCCCAATTTATTTCCATTAAATGAAACTTCTGGCTGCCATAGCTCTGAATGGTATTGAAGCTCCTAAGTCCATTCATCTTTTCAATAAACACTTAACGAGCACTTTCTGTTTGCTAGGCATGGTTATGGCACTTGGCATATATCTGTGGACAAAACTGACAATGATACCTGTTCTCCTACAGCTTATTTTCTAAATAAGAGGACAAGAAAATGCACACTAAATGCAATAAATCTAAGAAGTTCTACTTTAAAGGTCTAGAAGAAGGGTACATGCAAGTGTATTCTAAATTTGAAAATACAGTCTTTATATTGAGAGGTTAAAATGGAATTCACAAAATTATATAAATTATTTCAGTCCTTGAATCTGCCTAGGAATGGGCTTCCATATGTAAATTCCCTTGATTGTCTTAAACTATCTCAGTTTGTCCAATCAGGATCCAAACAAGCCCCTTGCTGATTTGGTTATTTCACTGAAGTCTTTTGCCAATTTCCTTTACTCTGGAATAATGCCTTTTCCTCACTCCCTTTTTTCTGTGGTTTGGTTTCAGTTGTCCTATAGATGACTTCGCTGGCTAGAGCAGATGTCCTTAGTGCTTTGAATGCTTTCCTTTGGCACTCACTGTTCCCAAGTGACCTGACACAATGGCTTCCAAGAAAAGGCAACTGTGACTCTTCGGGCTTTCTGGCCTCTCTCCACCACCAGCTATGCATGAGCTAATAATGCCACTCCCTCTTCCCCCAGCAGTCTTCAACCAAATGACTGAGGAAAGTAGATAAATGATTCAACTTCTTAACCTTTGGGATAACTCGGAGATACAATCTACTCTTTTGAACTTCCATAGTCGGACTGAACCCCAGTTACTTGCAGCCATTACCTGCTCAATAATACTCCAGTTGGTGGCTTCCTTTCTTTCTCTGGCTTGTTTTGCTTCCTCATTTCTCTGCCAACGATATCCCACAAATAAACCATAAACCTGTCTCAAGGTCTGCTTTGGGGAGAACCAGCCTAAGGTAGCCACAATCTAAATTTGGTTAAATAGTTCTTGTTATATCATTTAATCTACCATTAATCTATTTCTATAAATTAGAAGTTAGAACTAAAGTTGTTTCTTTGGTTTCTTTTTTTTTTTTTTTTTGGATTCAGTGGTTTTTTTTGGGGAGGGAGGAAGGGCAAGAATTCTTCATAGACAGTGCTGAGTATATCATATCACATCACGAGTCAAATTATCTTTAGTAATCAGTAAATTCAGATGATGAAGGTGTGTTATTCTCATCAAACGTAATGCCTAATGGTTTTAAGATCCATTGGTGACCATTGCCTGAATCCATTATTTCATTAGGGATTGTAAAATGATGGTTTTCTTAATTCTATTATCTGGAGAAGAAAGCCCCAGGCAGAGAGAGCAGTATGTGCAAGGACAGAGACGTGAGGCCAAGTATATTATGATTAGGGAAATAAAGTATGCTTAGTTTGCAAGGTGCATTGGGAATCAGTGGGAGATGGATCTAAAAAGGTAGGTAAGACTTTTTTTTATATAATGTTAAGGACTTAAGATCTTGTACTAAAATTAATTGATTGACACTGAGAGATTTTAAATGTGTCCATTAGCATGAACATATTTTTTTGGAGTGATCACTGTTAATATTGTGAAACATAGATTGGTGATTGATGAGAGTAGCTAAGAAGATGTTGCCATGGTCAGAGGTAGTGGGGAGGGGAAAGATAAGTTATATACTTAAGACCGTAGACTCAGTGGGGCTGACTGACTGATTAAATTTGGGGCAAGGGAGAGGAGGATCCTTTCCTGATGGGACAAATGGTTTGATAGTTGTGTCCTTCAAAAAGATACGGAATGTGGCAAGAGTAGAAAGTCTGATGCAGCAAATAACTGAGTTTGGCTCTGGACGTATCAGGGGATTATGGTACACACAGATGTAAGTGTCCAACTGGGCGATAGCTGCCATTTGTGTAGGAATTCAGGAGGAAGGTTAGAGGTGGAGATAAAGATTCAGGAGTCATCAAAAGATAGTTAGTGGTTGAAACCATTAGAACAGTTAAGATCATTTAGTAAAGTGTGTGGAGAAGGGAAGAAATGAATTAAAAGAAGGCAGTTCAGGGTATATTCCTGAGCAGTGACACAAATGTTTAAAAGAGTAAGGCAAGAATTTGAGAGTAGAGAGAGAATCTCAAAGAAGACTCAAAGGTTTCAGATGTTCACGATATGGTGATACAGGAGTCAGATGTTGGAAATGTTAGGAAGGTTTGCATGAGATGTTGCAGAGAGACCAGGCATGAGAGGACTGAAAAGCTCCCAGTGAATTTTTATAGAGTTAGCCCATGATATTCGTAAGGATAGTTCTGATGGTGTGGTGATAATGGAAGACCTGATACAGTGAGTTGAAGGGTGAATGACATGTGATGACATAGAAACAATGGATGCTACCTATTCACAAGAAAGTTTGGGTGAAGATTTGGGAAAGCTTTCATTCTCCCCTCCTCGCTTCTTGCCTTTCTTCCCTTTCCTCCCTCCTTCCCTCCTTCCTTCCTCTCCTCTCTGCTCCTCTCCTGTCGTTCTTTTCTCTTCTTCCTTTTCCCCTTCTCCCCTTTCTCCTTATTCCTCCTCCTCTTCTTCCTTTTCTTCTTCATCTTTGCCACTCCTCCTCCTTGTTCTCCCTTTCCTTCTCCTTCTCTCTCTCTCTCTCTCTCTCTCTCTCTCTCTCTCCTCACCCCCTCACCTCTTTCTTCCTCCCTGTCTCTCCTGACTACACTACTGACTAGTGCTGAGGGTAATAAGCCATTAGCGGCAGAAGTATCTGAATGAGAAAGTTTCCTGAGGATCCAGGATTCAGAGCACAGGTGGGAATCTGTTTCCTTCTTTGTAAAATACAGGATAGCACTAATATTACACTGTTATCATAAAAACTGAGTGGAGTTAAAAGTGGGGAGAAGGATTTTCCTACAGGAAAGTCGTGTATCAATGTTAGTCATCAGCACCATTGCGAGAGCAATCTGTCCCTCTAAAGACAAGCATTAAATTGTAGAGCTCCTTTTCCTTATAGTTAATCGGCAAACACTTTCTTTTTTAGAACTCCTAGGTTTGAGTTAGGGAGATGGTTTTCAGGTTCTCTGAAGTTTCATGTACAGGCAAGGAAGGAAATGCCTTAATCCAAAACGACTTCGTTTGGTGCAGTTAACTTTAGTTCATGAGTGCTTGAATAGTGTTGAGCTGAAGCAATGCAGACAGCTTTATTAATCAGAATCTTTATTACGGTCATGCTTTCTTTGCTGGGGAAGCAAAGAGCCTATATTTTTAAAAAATCATTAAGATGTCAGTATGCATCAATCAGAGAAATCATTTCAAGAATCTCTTAATCTTGAAAATAGGGTGAAAAGAACCTTCATACTCATTTCTTTGTGTCGACAAGTAAGAGCTGAGTGGAGCAATGTCATGAGTTAGAGCCCAGATTATATACACTGGCTGAAGAACGATTATGGGCTGATTCCGTTCAATGCATAATTTGTCATCATCACTTGAAATTAACGATCCAACCCAAAGTTTAAAACAGTACTTAACATAAGGGAAGAGTAGCTTTTGATGATTGTTTGCCAATTTGTCCTTTACAGGACACAAGGCATATGAAAAATACAATTTTTACAGAAGCTTTGATAGGCCTGAAATCCTCACTCTTGTTTAGCCAAAGGTAGTTCTCACTACCTTTGCCTTAGATCATCTTGAGGGCCTGACAGAAACGAATTCCCTACCCAGAAGACTGCTCATATTTACAAATATTTTATATGTGATCTTGGAACATTCCTGATATACTTCCTCCCCTGAAGTTCATGGGTTTCAGGTTATGCACTGCTAATTTGGATGTTCAGTGTCCAAAGACAGTCATCTGAAGGACAATTCAGCCAAAATCAGATTCTTAACCAACAGAGCCATCCAGATGGCCTTGAAGGACAATTCAACTTTTAATCTTGAGTTTGAGTCTGGAGATCACATTAAGCTGTATTACATTGTTTAAAAAAGGGGTCTGAACCTCAAGGGATGGTGTGATCAATCCATTGGCTTTCACACTGGAACGTATCTGCTCATACTTAGTCATTCTGAGAAGACCAAGCAGTCTCTCAACTCAAAATTTGTCTGAAAAACTTCATAAATGAGAAGAAAACACTCTCTAGAAAGTTCAGTGTTGGCATTAGAATGATGTCCAAGAAGCATACAGCCATAGGATTCATGGAATTCATATTTCCCTGCCCGTGCTACCTCCCACTTGGACAATGAGCACCTGAACCCTCCATCTGACAAGCAACATGAGGGTTTTGAATTAGAGAAGGCGGCACTGTGTTTGTTCTCAGGGATGCGTTTTCTGTTTCTTAGTGCATGTTCTCTAATTCAGGAATTTACTTTCTACTTTGTGCGTCAAAATAAGTCCAGACACTTGATGCCTTGATTTTATTTTCAAAATTCCTTTAAAAAAAAAAACAGAAAAAAAACCATGCCTTTTCTTCATCAGGTCTGGTCAACACCATCTGAAGTTTGGCTCAGGGGAATTGAGGGTGAGTATATTCCTAAAATGACTTATGCGTCTGGGAGCCTTGTACCATTTTAAAGTAAACATATGTGGTCTTATTAGAAGACACTCCTAATGGCAGCCAGTTTGCTGGCCCACATTATTGTGGCATTTAATAATTCACAAAATGCTCTCATATTTATGATTTGTATTTTGACTAAAGGGCAAGCATTACTACGTCAAACTCATAGGTGAGGGAACAAGGCTTATAAATTGTTGAGACTTGAAAGCTGAGATTCACCCTAGGCTCTCAGCTTTGATTTGGATGCATAAGGTCTCAAATGGTTTTTTAAAAATCTATTTTGTTTCTTGAGACTTATGTTGGTAAATTGAATGATCATTTTAAGCATATAACTATTTAACTATTTGTCATTGTGACTTAACATCTACTTGGGTCCAGCCCTGGTCATATTTCAGTCCTGTGAGTAGTTAACCACCTATCCCTTGGGTAGATTTTAAGCCAGAACTAGTCTGAATTCTACTTCCAAATTGGTTCATCTCATAAAGAAAGTAGTTCTTTTGTTTTTGTTTTTTTTTAATGATATCTCTATGAATTACTGCTTCTGTTTGATGTCAGTTTTTCAGAAGAACAATTCATCCATGAAAGGTCATTTCACATCAGCCTTCTAAAAGTGTAACCTTAATTTTGTATGAGTTGCTTATATAGGAGATTGTAGTTATAATAAAAACCCCTTGCCAGGAATGCCAGAGAGAATGCCTGTTGCTCACACACGGTGTCAGGTCTATGTTCCTAGTGCCTCACAGAGTGCGTGGCACTGGGTGAATAGCTGCTTAGTTGAATATTTCAAATGACACAACATAGGTTTTCTGGAAGTAAAATTTGAATCAAGAAGTCACTTCCCAAAGTTCCTAAATTTTACTGAAATCCTTATCTCCATAAAGGAGAAAAGTCCTAAACTGGAAAAGCATGAAAACTATAAAATGATAAAACTTAGTCAATCCTAGTGTTGTGCATGGAACGGGACTAGAACAAGGTGGAAGGAAGCTCACCAAACACACACATGTGCTAGGCGCTCAGCTAGACTTCTCCATGAACATGAAAGTCAAGACCTCTTTCACTTGTACGTCTTTGCTTCTAAATGTTGACTGACTGCCTTTGGATTAAATATATTTTTGTTGCTGTATGGTAAAAAAAAAAACAAAAAACCACAACAGAATGCTTGTAATGCTGACAGTGGAAAATGCATGCTTCCTTGGTCTTAACAGCTCGAGTACTACCTTTCTCTCAATTTTATGTAGGTTAGAGCTGTACCCTTCTTCTATATCATTAAGCACTAGTTGTCCAATTACAGTGCTTTGGGACACTGTTAAAATGGTGCCCGAGGCTTTTCAGCAAATTTAGCTTTAAAGCAAATGATCCCAGTAGCCAAAATTATTTACTAAACACAGTACAGAGTTTCTTCTAGAGAGATTATTTAAGGCCTATTACCCTTGCTAGATCCTTATATTACAAAATACTTGGGTACTTAACCAGGCTGTTGCCTCTTCTCATGAGGCCTTTTTTTTTTTTTTTCAACACCAAAATGTAAAAGGAACATTATATATTTGAGTAGAGCAGACTCATGTAGATATTCTTAATCTGAAAGCAGTTTCCTTTATTTCAGGACATTTTCAAGAGAAATAGGGAGTTGTTCTATATCAGGGAATTATTTATAAATACATAATTAATGGTTTATTTTTTAAAATATTCTTTTTGTGCTAAAATGTACAGAGCTATGTAAGCCATAAAGGATTTGAATGTGCCCTAAATCATTGCATTATTGATTAAAAAAGATTTTAATGTTTATTTATTTTTGAAGGAGAGAGAGACAGAGTGTGAGTGGGGGAAGAGCAGAAGAGAGGGAGAGACACAGAATCCGAAGCAGGCTCCAGGCTCTGAGCTGTCAGCACAGAGCCTGAGGCGGGGCTTAAACTCAGGAGCTGTGAGATCATGACCTGAGCCAAAGTCAGCCGCTTAACTGACTGAGCTACCCAGGCTCCCCAAATCATCACTTTATTTAGATATATTCCTTTTTAAATCTCTGCATGGAAAATGTTATTGAACCTTATATATTATTGACAACAAACAATAACCATTGAGAATTGTGAGGTGTTTTCTCATTAGTGCTCAATAGCTCTCAGCCAGCTATTTGTAACACCATTTTGCAGAAGAGAAAATTGAGGCTTTGGCTAGATAAATGACCCTTGTCCAATCGACCACACTGCTGGTAAGGCGCAATAGTGTGAGCGATATGTATAGGTTAATCTTTTGGGTTCTTGGACTCAATTCACTGTGTGAATTCCGGTGTGTGTGTGTGTGTGTGTGTGTGTGTGTGTGTTTGGGTGGGTAGCTTCCAAACACCACCAAGCAATTCTTAGATACCAGCAGGTTGTCTGAGAATCCACATCAATTCTAACACTGTCTACACAGGGATACAATCAGGGTCTACACATTGAGAATTTGGCACTACAAGAATCCCCCCAACCACTTCAGAGACCAGTCGTCAAGCCCAGGTTGTAACCTGTATTTCTGACCCACTGGCTATAAATCAGAGGTTTCCATGACCTCCTCCTTGGGTTTAATTAATTTCCTAGAGCAGCTCACAGAACTCAGAGAAACATTTTACTTACTAGGTTACCGGTTTATTACAAAAGGATGTGATTCAGGAACAGCCAGAGGGAAGAGAGTCAGGGCAAGGTATGTGGGAAGGGGCTCAGAGCTTCCACACCCTCTCCACATGCATCATTCTCCCCAAATTCCGTGTGCTCACCAACATGGAAGCTCTCCAACCCCCATTCTTTTGGGTTTTTATGAAAGCTTCACTACCTAGCCATGACTGATTAACTCATTGGCTAGTGGCCATGGATTAAACCTCCACCCCTCTCTGTTCTTCAGGGGGTGGGACTGAAAGTTCCAACCCTCTAATCACATGATTGCTTCCAGCAACCAGCCCCCATCCTTAGTTGGGGTCCAAAAGCCACCCCATTACATAACAAAAATGGTCTATTGCTCTCATCACTTAAATCCCAGGGTTTATAGGAGCTCTGTGCCAGAAAAGGGGATGAAGACAAAACTTGTATTTCTTATTATAAATCACAATGTGTACAAAACAAAAACAATAATACAATTTATAATATGTACAGAAGATAGGGTCAAAAAAGGAGATTTCCAATGCTAGAACAGAGATCTATAACATATGCTGATAAAAAGTTAAATATATTTTCAAATTGGGGACATATTATTAATGAAATGTTTTAAAAACCCTGTAGTGTATTCTTCTTTAAATCACTGTCATCGAGAGTAACTGGGTTTTCATATATCAGATTTGCTTAAGGTGGGATTCATCTGTTTAATCCAAAACTATATCTATATAACTCTTAAAAAGTAGTCCATTCTTTATCATATATGATCCATGCAGCTCACCACTCTTGGTCTTTTTAGTTAAGAGAGATTGTGGTGTGTTTTATTGTATTGACACTATATAATGATGTTTATTTCAAATATCACTTTCATAGGTGGCCTGTAAAATCCTTTTATGCCTTCCTTTGATCTACTTGAATTTACAGTGAAGCTGTGCACATAATTATATAGTTCAAATGGAACATAGAAATGTTATTGATTTTTATCATAAACAGTTTCCTTTAGGGGCATTCTTTATTTTTATTTTTTTATATTCACTTACTTTTTTAAACTATCTCTATGCCCAACGTAGGCCTTGAACTCATGCCCCCAAGATCAAGAGTCACATGCTCTATCGACTGAGCCTGCCAGGCGCCCCCTTTGGGGGCATTTTTTGAAAGTCTGTGTTATCTTTTTAGTTTAGACATTGAGAGGATGCCAAAGAAGGGTCAATTTACTCAAAGAACCATCGTAGAATTTAGTGTCTGTATACTTGATTCACAAGACCATACAAAACAAAGAAGCAAACAGTAATTTAAAAAATTCTCAAGGGAAAATCTCACGGAAAAGCTTACTTTTTTTAGTTTCTGACTTGCCATGCACATGGTGCATGTACAAAAAATATTTGTTGAAGTGACTATTCCTTGTGTCAATGACACTTCTTCGTAGTAATCCTGACACTGATGTGTGATTTGTACTGCTGCGTGTTGGATTCTCTGGGAAGCAGATTCACATAGCAATTAGTGTATAGAAAGTTCACTAGGGAGTTTTCTCAGGGAGGGAACTAAGAATGGACAGAGGGAGAAGGTGGTCTGCATCGCAGTCTCAACCAAGGCTTCAGTCCACCCTGTAGAGGGGTTGTGAAGATGGGTTGACCCTTCCAATTCTGGTCTTATTCTGAGAGGGGCCAGGCCTTTTTAATCTGGCATTGGCCACTCATTGAATGGGGGCTGCTCCCTTTGCTCCCTGGGATGACAGCCTGCCTTTGGGAGAAGATTGGTTGGAAAGACGGCAGTACTTTAAGTGGACGGAGTAATAGGAATGAGTCCTGGTACCCTGAAGGGGGATCTGAGGGGAATAGCATGGTATTCAATACAGACACTATGGCCAGTGAACTAAATGAAGCAAAAATGGTAGAAGGAATATTTTGACTACGCTGTTCCTTCTCTATAACCCATTTTTCAATCTCTAATTCTGTTAAAGGATGGGCATTATTTTTGTTTCTTTCATGGCTTTTAACTCCCAGGTAGACTTGCGAGGTCTTACTTGGCTAATTATTCTGAAAATTTCCTATTCATTATCTCACATAGCAGGGAGCCTCTTTGGACCATCAAGCCTGTAAATTTACGATTGCACATTAATCAGTGAAATATAATTGCTAGCTGCTGCCTCTGGGCTTGGGATGCGCTGTATATGCTGGGATATATACAATTAGCCCTAAGGTTTACGCAGGAGCAGTCGCCCATCCAACAAGAAAATGAGCATTTCAGTAATTGAGAAAATGAACATCTTGGGTCGTTTTCTTGCTGGCAGTGGTTAGAAACTCTTATCATTGAATTGCCCTGTTTTGTTTTTCATTATCTCTCAAAAGCATTGGTAGGCAAAAAAGCTACAGTAGTCTCCCTTGGTCCCCAGAGGATATGTTCCAAGACCCCCCAGTGGATGCCTGGGACCATGGATAGTACTGAACCCTATATATACCATGAGTTTTCTATACATGCATACCCATGATAAAGTTTAATTTATAAACTAGGCACAATGAGAGATTAACAGCAATAACTACTAACACAATGGAAAAAATTATAACAATATACTGTTATAAAGGTTTTGCGAATGTGGTCTTTCTCTCATAATGTCTTGTACAGTACTCACCCTTGTCCTGCTTATGATGATGTGAGATAATAAAATGCCTAGGGGAGGAGATGAAGTGAGGTGACTGGCGTAGACATCGTGAGGTAGCGTTAAGCAATACTGACCTTCTGACGATGTTTCGGAAGGAGCATTATGTGCTTCTGGACTGTGGTTGACTGAGGGTAGTGGAAACCGCAGATAAGGGGGGGACTATTGTATTTGACCCACACAAAATTTTAGTTTGTTTGGGTGAGGAAGATCAAATACAAGAAAAGGGAATACTAATTTCTAATGCAGCACAGATTCAGTGCTCTGACATCTCTGTTTATAATATTTTTTCACTAGATGGAGTCGGATGGTAAAACTTGACCTGGGAGTTCTGAGAATCTTCTCAAAGTGTGTACATGGTTTTAGCTGTATATACATTGGAACATTTTTCTTCTTCTTCTTTTTTTTTTTTTTTCTGAGTGTGTATTGCTGTCCTTAGATGCTCAAAGTGATCTAAGATACCAAAAAGTTTAGGAATCATTACACTAAAAATAAAGTAAAACAAAAAAATCCCTCATTCATTCTCTGATTTTTAATTTTTTTTAATTTTAAGTTTATTTATTTATTTTGAGAGAGACTGAGTGTGTGAGCAGGGGAGGGGAAGAGAGAGAGAATCCCGAGCAGGCTCCGAGCTGCCAGCTCAGAACCCAAAGTGGGGCTTGAATTCACGAACCATGAGATCATGACTTGAGCTGAAACCAAGACTCAGATGCTTAACCAACTGAGCCACCCACCCAGACACCCTATTTATTTTCTGATTTAAAGCTATTATCTCTATTATTATTCTTAAACATCTATTTGGACACTCCACAAATGCTTCTTCAACTTTTCTACAAGGAATTTATCACAAGCAAGTCCTATCATTGTTTTCCCAATTTCTGTTAATAATAGCACATTCATAACTGCTAATTGTTCCGTTTAGAAATCTAGGCATTTGTTTTCCCCTGTCCTCTCCTGTCCACTTCTGAGATCCATGTGATGATGTGGTTGAAAGACGAAGTGTCTTCTATTTGACAAATCATTTACCTTGGTGGACTCTGGGTGCACCACTGTTCAGCATGCTTCATAAAGCCCTTGTTCAATGGCAGATAGTTCTGGGACATGGTCATTATAAGGGAGGAGTAGAAAGTGTTTTCTTCTATCAAGACAGAAGGAAGGAGAATGCGAAGTGACTCCCAGAAGAAAACACCTATAGAGCCTTTTGCTTTGAGGTGAATGGGTGAGGACAAGGGCCTTTTACAGACCAGCCTGAATCTTGCTACTTTAACACAGTGATTGCATAGGGGAAGGTGCATGAGCTGGAATCAACCACCTGAGGGCCGGGTTTAAGAAGCCGATCATCTCTGAGATGACTTGGGATGAATTCTGTGTGACAGTAGGGCTTCATACTGGTTGGGCAAAAAGCACCTTTCAAATTCACAATTTGGGGGAATTACAAATGCCATTTAAGCAAAGAAAAGGTCACTCAAGCAAAAGTTCTTGTCCCTCGCAAAGTCAGGCAGATTTTCCCAGTGTCTCATGAAGTTTGCCACACATTCTTGAGCAAGAACTTGTTCTTCTAAGATCCCCCGTTCTGTTTCCCCTGTATCCTTGCAATGAATTAATCCTTGTAAGCAATCTGTGTATCTTTTCCTTGGAACTCTCAAGAATCTGACCTGCTGGACTAGGAAAACCTCTACAGCTAAAAAGAGGCATTTTCCTGCCAATGATCTCACAGGTATTTGCTGCTGCCTAAATTCCAGTAACTAGGTACAAAGTGTTTCATTCTACAAGGAAGGATGAGGAACAAGGGAGGAAAAGAAAGAAGTCAACCAATATTTACTGTGCGTCTGTCATGAAATAGTCACCGTGCTAGGCCTCTATTCAGACAATCCATTTGTATGCTTGATCCTACCTTCCAAAGTAGACATAATTATCCCAGAAGAGGAAATTAATGTCAGCGAATTTATGCACCTTGCCCAAAGTCAATCACCTTGTCCTTGGGGGAATTTGCCATGTCTGTGATACCAGCATGGTGGCCCGGGACAAGGCACGTGATGCTTGGTGCTTTGGGAAGGCTGTTAGGGTATCTACTTCTATCCTTTTGGTTCTCGTTGGCCCTGGAAGGTGGAGCATAGAGCTGGAGCTAGCTCTGGAGGAGGGAAGAGGTTTGATGTAGGGCTGGCTATTTACCTATGTCCTCTCAGCTCCGAGTCAGCTCTCCCACTGTCCTCTGGGAGGCTGTGGGACTCTGCAAACTCCATTTTCAAGGCTCCTTTACTGAGAGGGTTCTCTTGTAGGATGTGCTAATAGGGGCACTAGAGAGAGACTGGCCTGGATTTCTCTCTCCTTTTTACTTGTTCCCGCAGTGTAAGTTAGCTCCCATCTGTAATTACTTGCAGCACTCAAGGCACCGGTGTCTTCCTACCCACTCAGAGGCACCAGCCATGGCCAGTGGTGCGACCCCGCCTCTGAGTACTACATCTGCAGGCTCCCGGTCCAAGTTCACAGGGCACATTAACCCCAGCCCTAGGGTGCTAGCTGCTTCCTCTCTGAGCTTCCCCAAAACTCTTTTGGTTGTCCATTACCTGTTGTAACTAATTCCCTGTTTTGTAATGTTTATTTATTTTTGAGACAGAGGAAGACAGAGTGCAAGTCGGGGAAGGGCAGAGAGAGAGGGAGACACAGAATCTGAAACAGGCTCCAGGCTCTGAGCTGTCAGCACAGAGCCGGATGTGGGGCTCGAACCCACAAACCATGAGATCGTGACCTGAGCTGAAGTCGGACGCTTAACCAACTGAGCTACCGAGGCGCCCCAACTAATTCCCTGTCTTAAAACCTTTGTATTGGGGCTCTGGGTGGCTCAGTCAGTTGAGTGTCCAACTTCAGCTCAGGTCATGACCTTATGCTCATAAGTTCAAGCCCCATGTCAGGCTCGTTGCTGTCTGTGCAGAGCCTGCTTTGGATCTTCCGTCCCCCCTCTCTCTGCCCCTCCCTCACTCGCACTCTGTCTCTCAAAAATAAATGTAAAAGTATTAAAAAAAATGTGTATTTTGAAATATTACAGTGGTTTCTGTTTGCCTGACCAGAATTTGACTGTGTGTGTTTGTGTGTCTAAGCTATGGAGTGGATAGACAGACAATTGGGAGTTCCAAAGGCTGGGGACAAATAGAACGACCTCCGATCTGCTCTGGCAAACTCGTAGCTGCATCAGAGGATTGTTACAGAAGACACCATCTTGACCAAGAAGCTCTCGGAAGAACATGTCTGAATTTCATGTAATCCGTGATAAGAACATTCCTTAATGCATGGAAGTGTGAGTTCAGGGAGAGGCTCTGGATGATCTGTTTCTTTAAAGTAAATGCAAAAGACTGCACAGAGGAATCAGATTTTCATACTGTAACCTATTTTTTCTAAGTTAAGTGGTAAAAAAAAAAGAATCATTTGCAATTTGATTCCTTTCACTGGAGGCACCGAGAGGTCTGCTGTCGTGCCAATCCCCTTCTTACCTTCAGAGAGCTTAAGATGAGGGGGTGCGTCAGATTTGATGCCCCCCCACCCCAAATTACCCAGGTTTTCTTCTTTACTCAAATGTCGGTGAATGCTTTCAAGTGTTTTCTAAAGAAACAAATTACCTATTTATTGAAATGAGTTAACGGTAGCTTGCTGACAAACAGCATTTAATTTTCAGGGGCAGCTGTCAGACTTTTAAAACATTAAAAGCTCATCAAAAACATTTCAGGAAGTACAGCCAAAACCTTATACGTGACTTTCTAAAATCTGTTATGCTCGGATGCATTCAAGATAATTAACTGGTGTAGTGGTTTTCATATCCTGGGTAAAGGTTGTTGGTTTTTGTTGTTGTTGTTTTTGTTGTTGTTGTGTTACTTCTGTTTTTTTTTTTATTAAGTTAATGGGTTTCAGAAGTTTTCATGTGCTTTTATATACCCACTTTAAGTTCCACAAATGGATATAACATGAAGCAATAAAATGACCATATTCCACTGAAGACCTGTGATCTGTCCAAAGGTGATGAAACCTCGTTTCATGTTGGACGGTGGGGAGCACACTTATTTATACCTCTCCTTGAGCTGGCATTCTTCTTCACCCCGGTGTTCTTCAAACTTGTTCTCATATAGAGCCCTTCTAGGCCTCACCAGATGAAATGATCAAAAGGCCCAGGTGGGAGAAACAAAAGTCCCCTAAGTGCCAAGCAATTGAGAATGGAACCTAGAATTCCAGCTGGATCCCCATTTTCTGAAATGTATTTCGTGTAATCTTGTCCCATAATTACTCAATGAAAATAAGATTTCCACAGCCAAACCCACTGGGGGCATCGGGCATGTGATGACTCTCCCTTAAGGATTTAGCACATCAATTGTATGTTAAAGACTCTGAGAAGTCCTGCAGTAAAGAAACCAATTTAGCTTTGTGAGATGAAGTAACTTCCACATTTATGTGACTACAGAGCATCTTTTTCCTTTTGTGTTTTATGTGGCACAACAGTCCAAAATAATTTTCCTCGGAATGCGTTTTCGGGTTACTGTGTATAAATGAAAGAAGGAAGATGAAGACATTTCTTCAGCAAAAGAGTGAAGGCTGGAGAAAGATTAGATGCAGTCATATTTACTTTCTGAAGAATATAAGGCATCTCATATCCATGAAGACTTTCTGTCGAAAAGGACAGAAAAACGTTCAAAGTAGCTTAGAGTAAAAAAGGGAATTTAGTATTTGGCAATACTGAAAAGTCCACGGTAGACTTGGCCAGACACTGCTAAATTTAGGGATCGAGCAATGTTTTACTCCACCTCCAGTGCTAACATTATTCTCAGAGTCCTTGTATAGTCTCTGAAAGCCCATGCCTCTCTATGGTGGCATGATAGTTAATAGAATCTCCCGCCATTCCTGTTTTTAGGATAGAATCAATGGGAAAGAGACCCCTTCTTTGGTAAAACTAGCAAATGGGGATCCAGCTGGAGACCCAAATGGAGATCCCTTCAGGTCAAATGAATTCTGAATGGAGGCAGTGAGGACCTTGAAAGGAAACAGAATTGTCATAGGAAGAAGGTATGGGTGGGGCACCTGGATGGCTCTGTCAGTTAGGCATCAGACTCATGATTTTGGCTCAGGTCATGATCTCACGGTTTGTGAGTTCGAGCCCTACTTGGGGCTCGCTGCTGTCAGCATAGAGCCTGCTTTGGATCCTCTGACCCTCTCTCTCCCTGTCCCCCCCCCCCCACACTTGCACTCTCTCTGTCTCTCAAAAATAAATAAACATTAACAAAATTTTTTTAAAGGAAGAAGGAATGAATGCCAGGGAAGGCAGACAATCAAAATGTCAGAACAGTAACCTAAGGCATCTGCCCGATCTATTTTTCTATTGCACGAATAGGAGAAAACAACCCTTAGAACATGCTTTATGTGTGCTTACTTGAGCGACAGGAGAAGGGGAGAAGCTTGGAGTGTTGACTGGATTCCTGTACTGCACTGGAGCCAATTGGAGAGATTTTGGTCAGAAGCAATCACCGATGGGATGGAAAGGAAAGCAGGAACTCTTAGAAGAAAACAACGTGTATGACGATTGAACTGCCCTGGATTGGAAATGTGGCCCAACTAGTTTGCACTGGCCGGAGCTCCCGGAGTCAAGGAAAGAAGAAGCTGAAGAAGATAGAGACGGAAAGAATGAAGCCATGACTGGCCCTCACTGAGTCTCATTTTTTTGGTCTTTATCTTTTCTCCTCATCCCAGAGTCTCTTTCCTTACAATCTCCCATCACTTAGAGGGTTACCCGGTTCTTCTCTTTGCCAGTCCTTCTTTCCCTTTGAGATCTCTGAGAATCTCCGTTTCTACAAGTGATCACACAGCCCCTGACCTCTGTGGCTTGGATCTATGAGTCTCCTTATATCTGGTGCCCGATGACAGGTAGAATGTAAATGACTATTGTAAGGAGGGAAGATACTGTCCTTGCAATCCAAAGTGGCGCTCCCTTTCCCCTCCCTCACCCACGTCAGTACTTTATGTGTATTGAAGTTCAGTGCGTGTGTGTGTGTGTGTGTGTGAATTTTGATGCTCTTATGAATTGTTGCCCAAAGTACCTCACAGACTGGTTCCTCACACCCCTCCAGCTTCCTTTCTCGCCACTCTCTGACTTACACCTTATGCTCCATCAATGCAAATCTCCTGCAGCTCCCCATGCATTCTTAGACTGCGTGCCATTGACCTGGTTTGGGTTCCCTAGAAACTGCCCACTGTGTGGATTCTGTGCCAGGGATTTATGGAGGGAATGCTCACAGGAGAAGCCTGAAACAGAGCAAGGGAAGCAGGACGGGACAGGGAAATATGCCAGGCAAAGACATGAGTTCAGCTGATCCTATAGGGAGCTCTGGAGCATGAATTATACCACAGAGTTTTCTCTTTTGAGATAGGGGAACCGGCCTTTTATATCTCCAAGTCTGTCCATCATTGATTGTTGGCCTCTTTTGGAAAGGGCACAGTCTCCCAGGCATTCCCGGGCAGGTCACCTCCCTTAGTTTGGAGCAATTCTCAGAAGAGCACAGCTGTGAGCTGCTAACAACCAATGCTCAAACAGCTGGGAGATCGACTACAACTGTTCTGAGTGTTTGCTCACGTAATTCACTCCCTGAAAAATCACCAGCCCCTCTTCTTGCTCTACTGCCTGAAAACTTGCCTTATTGCAGCGGGTTTCAAACCTTACTGCACACCAGAATCATCTTGAGGGCTTGTTCAAACTCAGATTGTGGACCCCCGCCCTCAGAGATTCCGACTCGGCCACTCTGGGCTGGAGTCCAATCATTTATATTTTTAACAAGTTCCAGGGCCATGTTGACGCTACAGGTCTGAAGCCCGCACTTTCTGAGGACCGCTGGTTTACGAAATTCTCTCCATCCCTCAGAATTCAACTGAGCTATCATTTCCTTTAGGAAATCTTTCTATCCATTTGTATTCCCATTACCCATCTCTATCTTGGATGACTACCCTCTTTGCTTCAGTAACACCCTATGCAGTGATCACCTTGTATTGGAACCATACATAGGAGAGTCTCTGCCCCAGGTGGCAGGTGGAGGGAGATGAGGAGTCCACCAGCAGAGCGAAGGATGATATGTGTTCAGGCTTCCAAAGAAGAGCTTTGAATGGTTTTCCCATAAAAATAAATTGTCTTGTTATCTTGTAAATTCTTGAAGACAGCACTCTGTCTTACTCACCTTAATACGCCTGGCTCGTAGAACCTCACCTGATGCCTGGCAGGAGCCCAATACAGGTTTGTTGAACGGAACAACATCAGTCTTGGTTAGGGTTGGTTTCACGGGAAAATAAGCTTCACTTACGCAAGTTAAATACTCACATAAATTAAAATATATTTAACTTAGGGGGAACACATCAATTTGCAAATAACTTTTGGAAAATAATTTATTTTGAGTTGAGGTTTGTGTTCTCTAGTCCACCACGTCTATCTATAAACGTGCGTAGAGAGGCATTAACCTGACTTTTCATACACACACGAATGAGTCACTTTCAAAACTAAGCACCATTTCTGGTCCAACACTTACTTAATTCATGAACCTGTAATTTGCTTTTGGAAAAATCATCTCATAAAATGATGACGGCTTGAGGTTTGAGAAGTCTGGCACAGAGCTCGAAAGAAAGTAAATTTTGTGCAACACTGCAAAGAACAAAATGTGAGTAGCGTTCAGGGTTGGTAGCTGTTAAATGCAAGCATTCAGTGTAACAGACAGTCTCCCTTTATTTTTAATTTTTTTAATGCTTCTTTATTTATTTTTGAGAGAGAGAGAGAGAATGAGTGGGGGAGGGGCAAAGAGAGAGGGAGACATGGAATTTGAAGCAGGCTTCAGGCTCTGAGCTGTCAGCACAGAGCCCGTTGTGAGGCTCGAACTCGGGAACTGAGATCATGACCTGGGCTGAAGTCAGAGGTTTAACCGACTGAGCCACCCAGATGCCCCAGACAGTCTTCTTTTGGAAAACACAGGCCAGTGACAGAAGATAACAAATAGATGCCGTTCTTACTAAAAGTAGGAGTGTTTTCTCCAGAAGAAACATAATAATTGGGGAAAAAATTAGCAAAGGGTGATTTTGGAAGAGTGGGTATGGGGTATATAATGTAATGGCTGTTCAGGTATAAATCCGTCAAAGCTGTTGACACAGCTCTCTTATTAGCTAATATTTAAAATGTCATTTTAAGGAAATGTTGCATCTATAAAGTACCAGAAGCAAGAGGGTCTGGAGTGGTTGCCATTAAACCTTTTTGCTAATTGAACACGCCAGCTACTGCTCCAACATCAGTCTGCGGCCTCACCTGACAGGCCGAGCAGCCTGAGCTAACCGAACGTTTAGAATTAATGTGTTTACTTTAAGAAACACAAAGTCTGATTCAATCGGCATCCGAAGTCATGGAGGCTCGAGAGTTTAATGCTGGAGGTTTTTCTTTCTTTTCTTTTCTCTTTTTTTAAATTACACTCCAGTGTTTACAGAACTTAAATTAATGATGGAGAGATGTATTTTTTTTCTTGTCTTGGAGGCTGAAAACATAAAAAATTTGGATTAAAATTATGGAGCTACTCTGACATGATATATTAAGAGCTCTGAATGATGCCTAGGGATGTAGAAGAGGAGAAAAACACTTGAGTAAGTAAACAGAGTTTATGAGACTTGTTTATGCCAGGAAAGCAGGATGAATATTTCTGACTAAAAGTTAATTAACTATTTTGCCTTAGCGAGCCAATTTGTCGTCTTAAACTTTGATTCATTAACTGCAAACTGAGAGGGGTGCTTGTTCCTTGGTGTACTTGTAGACAGAGTTTGTGTTAAATGGTGCTGTGAGATATTGTCTGTTCTTTCCAATTGAAACTACTCGAAAAGGCTATTACCCTGAAAGTAAGACTTTTTAAGTGGCAGTAAGTAGATGGGTACTCTTTCAGAGCAAAGCCAGCGAACTATATGGCTTAATTGCAAAGCTAATCAAGCCTTATTAAATAAAACAAGGGTAAATCTGGGATTTTCAGGTCTGCACATTTAATGGGGCATGGAAGTTGCTCAGTTAGCAATACTGAAGTCTTAAGACTTGCGAACTTACGGGTGATGTCTGGTTTTGCCACTTGGAGACTCTAACTTAAAAAAATCTGTTATGGGGCGCCTGGGTGGCGCAGTCGGTTAAGCGTCCGACTTCAGCCAGGTCACGATCTCGCGGTCCGTGAGTTCGAGCCCCGCGTCAGGCTCTGGGCTGATGGCTCGGAGCCTGGAGCCTGTTTCCGATGATTCTGTGTCTCCCTTTCTCTCTGCCCCTCCCCCGTTCATGCTCTGTCTCTCTCTGTCCCAAAAATAAATAAAAAACGTTGAAAAAAAAATTAAAAAAAAAATCTGTTATGATGAGAAAATAAATCCCCATTTGTCAAGATATTGGCTTTGTTACTAATTGCCCCGTGTTTTGTGAAGGCTGGATATGGAACAGTTTTGAGCTCATGAATGGGCAAACGAAAAGTAAAGCACTTAGGGGAAGAGAACCCCAACCATTCTCCTAAAATGATGATCTTTAAGATTTTAATCACAGCTGAAGAAGATATTTGAGGACTGAGTATGTATATGTGTTTTTTAAAGGAAAAGTTTGAACACAACATCACAGACACATACATGGCTAACTTTATATCATAGGACATAATTAAGAATATTTGTGAAAACCATGTCACTTAGCTAAGTTGGGTCTGTAAACCTTGATCCAAGTAGAAATACAAAAAAAAAAAAAAAAAACCACAACGTATTCTTCACAAGACCAATTGCTTTTTTCTACAGCACAGCATGTGGACTTTTTCTGTCTTGCACTGGCTCTCTTTCTCTGTGAAAGAGAGAGCACTCTGTCTTTCTCTGTGGAAAGCCTTTTCATGTGTGCAGATAGGAAACCCCCTTGAATATGGACTAGACCATAAGTTCCATGAGATTAGGGACTTAATGTATACATAACTATACACATGGTACCTGGAACAATGCTTGCTGAATGAATACAGGAATGAATGAGCGAATGAAAAAGTGAATGAATGCATCGGGACATTTAAAATACACCTAGAAGATAAGAGTGTTGTTTAGGTAAAATGAATAATGGGTTAAACAGAGGTTTCCTACAAGGCTTTGGATATTGGGTTTATGGGTAGTAAAATGGTGACTACGCATAGAGTGCGGTCAGATGAGTTAAAATCTTTGCTCTTCTACTTACTATGTAACTTTGGGCCAGTTATTTAATCTCTGTAAATCTTAATTTTATCATTCATCAATTAGGGGCAATAATGATAATATCTTTTTCATAGGTTTACTGTGAGGAATGAACAAGGTAATGTTTAAAGTGCTTTGCAGAGTCCCCTTGACTTAGCTGTAAGAATTTATGGAGCTGCCATATGCTATGAGGTTATTAATCTAAAATTGAATTTGTCTCAAAGAGAGTAAGAAAATATCAGCATTTACAGTTGAGGCTTTCTGAAGACAGAAAAATTCAACTAATAGACATTTACAAAATCACTTTTGCATTTCTTAAGATTCTGACTTGTGATATATACTGATAATGATTTATAATCATGCCTGCTGTCTTGACTCAAAAAAAACACAGAAGTTGAGCAAATTGGATGTGTCTCATTATATATAATGAATATAAGCATGTCTGGCATTAGCAGAGATAGCAAGAATATCAACAAAAATAGGCAAAGCCATTATTGAGATTAACTATCCCAAAGTTATAAAGTTATCAGCAATGTAATCACAATGGTGAAATAGATTTTCTTTTCAAGGTTCCTGAGATGTTAAACTTTAGGATAGGAGTGTGTGTGTGTGTGTGTGTGTGAGAGAGAGAGAGAGAGAGAGAGTGAGGGAGAGAGACAGAGAGGGGCAGAGAGAAAAAGGATGAGAAAGAGACAGAGAGAGACAAAGAGACACAGAGATACAGAGAGAGAGGCTTTTGGGCAATGGATGCTTAAAACTTTCTATTGGGCATATCAAAAAGAATGGAGCTTGGACCCTGTTGGAGAACATATTACAAGGTAGGAATACTCTTTATTATTTACAAAGTTTCATGTGTTATCATAAGTAACAAGGGCTGCAATCATGTGTAATATATGTAATATATGTAATAACACACACACATATATATGCATACACACACGTGTGTGTGTGTGTGTGTGTGTGTGTGTGCAAAATCCTTGTAACAAACTTGGCACCAGGTGCTCTATCTTTGGTCAGCAGTTGGTACCTGTAAGTTCTTCTCTAACAAGGGAGAAAGAGGGGACTGTCCTTCATTTCTTCCAACTGAGTTATCTCCATGCGTGGATTTCTTGCCCCTTCTTCACCCACACTAATGTCATGACAGGCTGCTTTGCTTGGAGTAGTTGTAGCGGTTGGGCATGGTGATTTACTCACTTCTCCCAGCCGGAAGAACACACACACATGTGTGCACAGAGAATGCTAAAGAAGATTCAAGCAGCTCTGTTAAAAAAAATTAAAACCCATAACATCAACTTTACCATCTTCATTTTTAAATAGTTAAGAACTTTCAAGCAGTTTGGTCACGTTAAGTATATTCACGTTGTTGTGCAACAGATCTCTAGAACTTGTTCATCTGTAAAACTCTCTACCCACCGAACGACAATTCCTCCTTTCTGCCTCCCCACCAGCCCTTGGAAACCATTGTTCTACTTTCTGTTTCTATGAATTTAACTACTTTAGATGCTGCATGTTATGTGGAGTCATACGGTATTTGTCTTTTTGTTACTGGCTTATTTCACTAGTGTAATGTCCTCCAGGTTCATCCACGTTGTAGCATGTGACAGGATTTCTGTCTTTTTAAAGGCTGAATAGTATTCCATTTTATGTACGTAGCACACATTTTCTTTATTCATTTGTTGATGGACATCTTGTTGCTTCCAACTCTTGTTTTTTGTGGATAATGCTGTAATAAATGTGGCTGGATCCAGAAACATCTCTGGTGGCGGCAGGCTTTCATCTTTCATCTTCAGTTGTACCTACATAGACAAATAATGAATGAATGAATGAATGAATGAATGAACAAACGGACAACTGACACTTTCTCTTGTTGGATTTCTGTTATCTGACTTCTAAGTTGAATGGTCGATGTCTGAGAAGGATGGAACAAGGCTGTTAACAAACAGAGACATAGAACTCAAGAGTCAGTGCCCATGTCCTTGTCCTGATTCTGTATAGAACTTAGAGGCAGCAGCACGAGGCTGTCCATGTGTAGATTAGGATTAGGAGTTGCAGCTGTTCCAGGGAGGATGTGGCAGGGCCAGCCATCAGGGCAATGAAAGCCAGCTTAGCAGGAAGGCTCAGGTGGTACCATCTGTCAACACTACTGAGAGCGAGAGTATATGATAAAAGGCAACAAAGATCAAGAACAAAGGGTAAGACACCAGGGCAACTGTATATGTACAGAGACAGGTCAAAATTGACAAGATATTTGAATATCAAGAGTGGGACAAAAGCTGCAAGAAATGGAGGGCATTTATAGACTCATAGATTAGCAATATTAACAGTACTATTAAGAGTTACAGTTAGGGGCGCCTGGGTGAGTCAGTTGGCTGAGTGTCTGACTTCAGCCCAGGTCATGATCTCATGGTTCTTGAGTTCGAGCCCCACATCGGGCGCTGTGCTGAAAGCTCAGAGCCTGGATCTGCTTCAGATTCTGGGTCTCCCTCTCTCTCTGCCCCTCCCCCACTCACACTCCGTCTCTCTCAAAAATAAGTAAACATTAAAAAAGATGAAAAAAAGAGTTACATTTATTGACTATTTAGTCTGTGCCAGACTCTAAGTACTTTTTGTGAATTGTATCATTTATTCCTACTACCACCCTAATGAGGTGAGTTCTATTGTCACCTTAATTTTACATGTGAGGAAACCAAGTCTCAGAGAAGTTAAGTAACTTACCCAAGGACACAGTTAATAAATGGAAGAGTTGGTTTTCAGGCTAAATACCGCTTTCTGGATGTAAGTAGATATGAACTGGACTGGGTAAATAAGGAGATGAGTAAAATGTCACTTATCTCCTTGTAATGAGCCTTGTAATGCATCTCCTGGTGTGTAACAGGTATCATTTATCATTTGATTAAGATTCAGTCAATGACCTTGTTTGGATAAATGAGATTTCAGCATAGTTTCCCTCAAATCCAGTGGCTGTTTCTGTGTAACCAGACATGAAAAGGATATAGGAATGAAACCTTTACGTTCCGAATTTTCGAGAGACTCTGTTTCAAACACTTTGTCCCCAAATGCAGTCCCATACCTACCAAAATGATCTTAAATTCTTGCTAAAATTATTGTCACTGTGCAGAAAGCTACTGGTGCTAACTGAAGCACGGGTTAAAGGTCAGAGTCACCTGACTCCCAAGCCAGATTATTTGTTCTAATTTTGCAATTATAGATTTGGCATGGAAGTTTTGAAGGAGACACCTAGACAGTGATCTGAGACTTTGCAACCTGAGAAAGAATCACCTTGGGAGAAGGAACTGCAAGGTTGTAAAAGCAAGGGTTGAGGGGGATGGAAGGGATGTTAGACATGGTGCCAGGAGACGGCAGGTTAATGTTTGTTCCCTGCCAACTCCAAACCTAAAACTGAGAATTTTAGTACCACATGTTCAGTGCTTACGTGGTTCACACGAAATAATGTTATGTGAATGTACTTTGTAAGATGTAAATTTAGTAAAACAAATGGTAGGCATTTTTGGTCACAACTGAATTATTGATCTCAAGAATTGAGATCTCAATATATTGATCTTCATATAAATAAGCCCTTCATGAAAGTTTAAAATTTTTAATGCATAGTAATGGTTCTAGGATTGATTTAAAGAGTCAAGATAGATCCCTGGAGCACCTAAGCATAGCTCGAAATGGGGATTGACAAATCGGTGAGGATGGGAGAAGGTGCCACGACTTCTCCTGGAGACTCCACAAATTCATCAACTTTGAATGGCTGGAGCTTCGAGTTTCAGAAGTGATTTCTCAGCCCCACAAGAGGGAGCTCATGCACTTCTTAAGCATTGCCCTTGGCTTTCCAGTATCTCATTCAAAATAGACAGTAGTTTGGAAGGTGAGGTGTGATGCAGAAAATGAATCATGAGAAATGAACTCCTTCAAGAAAAAATTGGGAGAGAGTGCAAACTTAAGTTCTTCGGTGTGTTTGAAAGTTCTTGAGAAAATTCTGGCCAGAATCCCTTTTAACCAGCTCCTTAAAGGGAAAAGAACTGCTGCTATCATTTTATATTCATCTTTCTGGCTTAACGTTCATTCCAAATATTCTCTCCCTGGAAAAGAACATTGAGAGATGATGATCCAGTAGAAATGATGCCCAACTCCACTTAGCCCAGGCATCTTTGTGAGGCAACCAGGAATATTATAATTTTGGCACTGGTCATCATAGCCTGTTTCTGTTAAACATTTGGGGCGCAAGAAGTATAAGCACACAAATTTAAAAAACATGATGATTGCCTGTAATACTTTTGTAAAGATCATCTGGAGGGGTGTGTGTGTGCGTGTGTGTGTGTATGTGTGTGCATGTGCATGTGTGTGTGTGATAGATGGGTAGAAGGCAGCATGGAACAATGGTAGCGAAGTCCTCAGTTTTGATCTTATTCTTTTTATGATGTGGCCCACTTCTAAGGGCTCCAAAACATGATCAAAGGAGAGATGTCTAATAAGCACTACCCTCGCTGCTTGTGAAGCTACACGGACAATGGAAAATATGAGTTTCTGGTTCTCAGCACCTTATAAATATTTTATTACAATGGAAAGTAGGTACAATTATAAGTTCAGTCAATGTATTATAAGCATTAATCATGTTATGGAATGCTGATTTTCCAAAAGAACTTTGTGCAAGTTGATTTGCAATGAAATGATTTTTATCCTTATACCTTACAATAAAATAGAAAATGTATCTCACCGTACACGTTTTTGGTCCAGTGCATAATAAAATTACTAAGGCAATAAATCCTTTAAAAACAAACAACTAAAGGAAAATAATGATTGTTTTGACCAATTATTAGCAAGAAGACATTTTACTATCCATTAATAAATCAGTAATGAAACAAACTACAAAATGCCAATTCATAGGGTTGAAGTTTAAATTGAAGGAGAGTCAATGAAGTCAAGTTGTTACCAGCAGATGTCAACTGAGTGCTCCCCAAAGGGTCTATGCAGAAAGTGTCCACCGTCTGCAGAATCAGCAACTGGATTGGATAACTCTTTCAAAGTGAATCCATCTTGCAATGATTGATCTATGAATTAAAAGGACAATGAGAAATGTACCTTGCATTTTCAAGTCAACATGATCAGAGAGTTGTTTTCTAATAGGAAAAACTTCAGGAAGTTGCATTTAGTTAGAAGACTGTTTGATTTAGATGAAATGAGAGTAAAAGGGCTGACGTAGATAGTTTGAGGGTTTTTTTCAGGTAAGTTATTTGAGTCATCATTCCATACTGCAGGGATAGTTTTTCCAGTGAGACAGAAATGTTACGAGTAGGCAGTAAACAGATAGTGAATTAAATGTTTTGATGAGGGTGCTATGGGATCACATGAGAAAAAGGTATTTCATCCTGCCAGCGGAGGGGAAAGGATAAAGGAATACTTTAGAAGGAAACAATGCAAGCTAAGCTCTTGATTATCCAGAGACTTGCACGGTTAATCGTTATCTGTCTTCAAGGATGTCTCAAACCCAAGTGGCGACAACTTTTATCTTCCATGTGATTTAGTATGTGAGCAATTATTCAGCAAGTCAGGCTGGGTCAGCCTATTTGGAATGAGTGGGATCTTTATTGGAACATTGTTCAGTAACTCACCTCAGTGGCAATTGGTGAAGCACGGTCTCCTGAAAATTGGATGTGGCTCATATTTCAGCTTGAGTTTTTGGCTTTTGTTGATGTAGTAGTCAGCTTACTGCACAGCCAGTATATTTTCCGTTGTTTAGCTTAGTGTTGACAGGCATTACTAGTTTGGTTAACAGTTTACAAAGGGAAGCCATTCATCAGGAGATTAAAGCTTATTAAGGAACATAAGACTGATAATGTAAAATGAAATTTTGGATGGCAAAAGACACCTTTCTGCAAGGACCACATAAAGTATATATGACCAAAACTGAATCATTGTTATATTTGTCTGCAGATAATGCTCCCACAAAGACAGAATCATCATCATCTATTCAATTACTCAAGTCAAAATCCTAGGAGTTATTCATGATTCTTCTCCTTCCTGTATAACATACACTTAATCTCTCAGCAAATCCTGTTCGTTGTGCCTTTAAGAAATATTCTCAGTCCTGCTGCTTCTTAGGATCTCTGTTGCTAAAATTCTAGTCCAAGCCACTCAATTCTCACCTGGATCTTTGTAACCAGTTGATCTTTTCCTTCCATCTCCCCACTCGAATCTAGCTTCTATATGCTCATCAGAATGTAAATTTTTAAATGGAAACTGGAGCATGTTATCTCAAGCCATTTGGAATCAAATTCGATCCTTAGCCATAGCCTAAAAGACCTCACCCAGATCTGGGTCCTCACCATTCGCAACAGCCACGTTAATCTTTCTGACTTGAGAAGCCTCAGGTCTTGTCTTCATCTCAGAGTCTCTGCAGCAGCCATTCCCTGTGCTGGGACCATTTCATCCCAGGTCTCTGGCTGGCTGCTTTTTTTCTCGATGTTTTGCTCACACTGTATTTCCAAGGTTGGTCTTTCTCGGCTATCCTAGCTGAATTAGGCTTTCTTCTCTTCCCCAGTAAATCTAGCATATAACCATTTTTCATCTTCTTAATAGCATTTATTAGTATTTATAGCTAGGCAAAGTTCTCTACTTTTTAGAGACTCATGTGATTATATTGGGTTCTTTATCTTAGTCACATCTGCAAAGTCCCTTTTGCCCTTTAAGCTACCATATTTACAGGTTCCAGAGTTTTAGGATGTGAATATCATGGATGTGCATGTGTGGGTTCCTTATTCTTCCTGTCACATCCCTTTGGAAGTGGGGGTCTGATCTCCCACCCCAAGTAGCTGAGCAAAAGAAGACTGCTAAATTTATTTTTCTTCATCTGGTTACATTTTTGTAAAATTTATATTTAAGATCGTATACTTTTATAACAAAGTATTATGATGATTAAGAAAGTACACAAAATATAAAAGAATATCTCAATGAATTATTAGAAAATGTTTCTAATACTACTCAAATCAGAACATTTCCATCATCCAGAAGCCCCGTTATAGTCCCTCCAACCACAAATACCTTCCTTTTCCCAGTCATCCTATCTTACCAAAGGTAAGTTTTGCTAGCTTCTGAAACATATATAATTGAAATCCTAGAATATACATTTTTTGCTTCTGTCTTCTTTAACCTAACATTATGTGTGTGAGGTTTATCAATATTATTCCATTTAGATGTAGTTCCTTTATTTTCATTGCCAAAGAGTCTTCCACTGTATGAATATACCCCTCAAAAAAATTAAGCTAGTATACTACAGACCAGGAGTTAGTAGACTTCTTCTGTGAATTTCCAGATAGTATTTTAGGCTCTGTGGACCATATGATTTTTGTTGAAACTATTCAACTCTGACATTGCATCATGAAAGCAGCCATAGACAATGTGTAAATGAATAGATGTGGTTGTGTTCCAATAATTTACAAAATAGGTAATAGGCTGGATTTGACCTTATGGTCCACCCTTGAATATCTTGGTTGTTTTCCAGTTTGGTGCTATCATGAATAAAGCTGTGTAAGTTCTTATACGTGGATTTTGGTGTTCACGTGTATGTGATTCTGTTAGATACCCAGAAAGGAATACATTACTTTCTTCAGCTTTAGGAGTTGCTGCCCATTTTCCCAAAGTGATTTTCACAGTGCAGGTACTCCATATTTTGTCAACACTTGGAATTTTCAGTTGTTGTGATTTTAGCCATTGTAGTGGGTATGTGTTGATACTTCCCTAATGTAAGCCTTTTCTGATGTGTCAACTAGGAAAATCAATGGACAAATTCTGTCATTTGAGTATGGAAATTACACTGATTGTTCTCAGGGTAAGTTTTATTTTTGTGAAAGATATTATCTGAAATGAAATATACATTCAAGTGTTGCAGTTAAAAAAACATGAAAATTTGGCTTGGCATTGAGAAGAATGGAGTTTTAAATTAAACAGAAGGGTGAAGAGCCTTTAAATTGTTTTTATCTGAAAAAATTTTAGGCTTTCAGTGTGGCTTTGGGTAGAGCAGAGTTGTATGCTTAGAATTAGTTCTAGATTTATGACAGCTAGTATCAAATAAGTTATAATGGTTTTGAAGGGAAGCAGAATATGTGACCCCAAAATATGCCACTTTGACATGGATTATTTTGAGCAAAAGGCAATCAAGAAAAACTTTTACCTCTCCCTTAACTACCTAGAAGAATTTATGGTAGGGGGCCTGGCTTAGAGAGAGCTATTTCCAGAGACAATTTTATGTAATTGACCTCTCTATATGGCAGAGCAAATATCTAATTACCAAACACCTACACTTCTTACTGTTCTGTGTATACCCTCCTCCCCTTTGAAGTCCCAGGACTCTTTCCCATTCCTTAGCTCAGAATGGCATATAGGCCTCAACTTCCTGAATTGCCCTTGGATCTCATATTTTTACGGGGCTCCTATATGTATGAAATTAACTTTGTTTTTCTCCTGTTACTCTGTTTTATGTCGATTTAATTATTAGACCAGCTGAAGAGACTGAAGGGGTAGGAGAAAAAAAGTCTTCCCTACACTTACAAGCTATATGAGCTTGAATGAGTTCCTTTTTAAAAAAATTTTAATATTTATCTTTTTTTTGAGAGAGAGACAGAATGTGAGTTGGGGGAGGGGCAGAGAGAGAAAGACACAGAATCTGAAACAGGCTCTAGGCTCTGAGCTTTCAGCACAGAGCCCGATGTGGGGCTTGAACCCATGAATCATGAGATCATAGCTGCAGTCAGTCACTTAAATGACTGAGCCACCCAGATGCCTCTTGAATAAGTTCTTTTAAAAGCATTGTTATAAAGAAGAATTAACATATCTGCCATATTGATTCCACACGAATTTTGTGAATACCAAATGTGATTATGTGAGTGATAATTTAAAATATTCAGAGAGCACTTACACTTTATTAAGGTTGATTTATTTCCTCAGGAAACCAAATCTTAACTATTAAGAATCTCCTAAGGTTCACAAGTTCGCATGCATCTGTAAAAATAGTTGAAGAAATGATTTTAAAAATGTATTTATTGTGTGAGAGAGACTGAAAGAGAGGGAGAGAGAGAGAGAGAGAGAGAATGTGCTCAAGTAGGGGAGGGGCAGAAAGAGAGAGAGACAGAAAGAGAGAATCCTAAGAAGGCTCCACCCTGCCAGTGCAGGGCCTGATGTAGGGCTTGATCTCAGGAACTATAGATCCTTACCTGAGCTGAAATCAAGAGTCACATGCTTAGCTGACTGAGACACCCAGGTGCCTGGAAGGAATTCTTTAAATCAAAACCCTCTGAAGATAACAAAAGGGTAAATTGAGATTCAGGGAAGTGTGATATTGTGATTTATAAGAAAGATATATTTGATCTTTCTCCTCTTTTCTGTCACAGAGCTCCTAAAACCCTTGGAATTTCCTAAATGCTAAGAGTAATAAAGGTGTATTTTGTTAGTTAATGAGGTGATTTTGGACCTCCGTATAAGAATGGGCGCTGGTTGCCAGGAGAACCAACCCTGTGATGACAGGGTTGAAACTCTCAACCCCCCAAACCCTCCCACACACTTCCCCCCACCCCCCGACAGAGGAGAGAGGCTGGAGGTTGAATCAATCACCAATGGCCAATGAATTAATCAACCAAATTTTTGTAATCTTTCATAAAAACAAAAGGAGAGGATTTGGAGAGCTTCTGGGTTGGTGAACACATGGGGATTTGGGGAGAGTGGCATACTCAGAGAGGGCATGGAAGCACCAAAGCCCTTTCCCTATCTTGTTCTATGCATCTATTTTATCTGACTGTTACTGAATTATATCCTTTTATAACATGAATAAATTGGTTTCCTGATTTCTGTGAGCTGCCCTAGCAAAGTAATCAGACCCGAGGAGGTGGTCATGGGAACCTCTGATGTACAGTGAGTCAGTCAGAAGCACAGACACCAACCTGGGCTTGTGACTGGCACCTAAAGTCCATGGAGGGAGTGGTTGGAACCCCTGATCTTTAGCTGGTGGGTCAGAAACAGAAGTGATAACTTGGGTTTGTGATTGGACTCTGAAGTGCTGGGTGGAGTCATTCCTGTAGGACTGAACCTTAACTTGTCTGATTTGATGCTATCTCTGGAAAGATAGTGTCAGAACTGGGTTGAATTATAGGACACCCTGCGGGTGTCCAGAGAATTGCTTGTTATCGGTGTAAGAGCTCCTTCCTCCCTGCAAAATACACACACACACACACACACACACACACACACATTGAAATTGGTCTCAGAACATCAAAAGAGAAAGCCATGCTGCCTAACAGAAACTGCATATAATGGCACAGCTATCTGATACATAGATACATTACTCTACTATGAAGTGGGGTAGTGGAATTTGGCATTTTTCTAGTTCTTTTTCACAAAGACGGTGAAAAAGTTGGTAGAAAGTTCAGGGACTGAGACTAAAAGGAGTGCTTTTCTTTTGATTTGGGTTCATCTTCTCCCACGTGCTAAGAATTCTTTCCTGTTTTCTAATTTCACTGGAATGTGATGCCTCCTTGCTTCATTGGATCATAATGCTTTTTGCAGATTATTCTTAGACTCTGCTAATGTTATTTTCCAAAGTTCAAATATTTAGCATTTAGTTTTGATGAAAGCGTCGTTTTTCCATTAAGTTCTACATAATGACTGACGGTGCTTTCTAACAAGAAATGACATTCTTTCTCCTAATTTTCTTGTTTATGTTGGCTGTCCCATTTCAGTAACTGGAAAGTCCACATATCTTACTCTTTCAACAAGAATAATAACTTTTTATTTAGGAACCAACCTGATAATTTATTTATCTTCTATTGGGGGAAAAATTGGATGTCATAACACTTTCTGCAAAAATTATTAACATTTCTCAGATCAGAGTATGTTTGTTTTTCACCATGTAATCCCCAATATTGCCTAACCTTCAAAAATTGTCTGTAAAATGTAAGGTGGTATACAAATATTAATTTATACTATAATTTATCTTACTGAATTTGAAGGACACATTCCTTTTTCTCTTGCTCCTTGCAATTCTTCGATCTGCCTGCAAAACCAAGAAAGAAAGCTATGGTGATGGACCCTAGACAAGCAGGAAGAAAAAACATTTTCTTGTCTATTTCAATTATTTCCATATTTTTCAAAATGAGTACCATGAAATAAACCCATCTGCCAGAGTTTCTTTTTTCTAAATAGCTTTATTGAGGTATCATTGATATATTTAAAAAATGGACATTTTATGCATACAATTTGATGAATTTGGAGATATGTTATACACCTGTGAAACCATAACTGCCATCTTGCTTTTTTTTGCATCTACTAATTCTCTGTGTCCTTGGAGCACAAAGGAAGTCTGAGTCGTGAGGTTTCTAGTCTTGTTTTTACCTTTTAGCTTGTTCTCCGGGAAGTGTTCCAAATTTGTAGCGTCAGGCTATAGGCTTCCAGAGCTCTGGACCTGAAGTCTAACTTGGTCTCAATGCATAAAATTTTCTTTTTCCCTTTCTACCCCCTTCGACCTCTAGTACCTTATTTCCTCCCTTATAATTCACACTATGATTATGCTCTAATGAGTTTCACTTTTCAGAGTCTAACATGGGAATCATCAAAGTAACAAGCCTCCACTCCACAAGTTGACATCTCATCGACACTAGCACGACAGCATATGGTGCTTGGGTGATTGGAGTTGATGTAGATGTGAGCAAGATAGTGGGGCAGGGTACCGAGTCACATTTTCCTGGCATTTGACGTATTATTTTAAGGAAAATATTCGCGACAGCTTCTGTGCGCAGTAGATGATCATGAATGTAATAGAATCTCTAGGTATAGCAACTTAAATGAATTACTGTGTAAATGCTTCTGAAACTCAAGTTAAAACATGTCTGACACCAATATAATAGAGCCCAGTATAATTGATGGAGAGTCACCAAGTGTTGGCATATTTATTACAAGGGTAATTGTGATTTAATCAGGTTCATTACCTGCATATACAGATATAGTATTTATAGTTATCCTTTTTCTATAGTCTTTACAAAAAACTCAAGTTCTTTTTTCAGGCCTAAAGTGTGTGGATATTTTGACAACTACGATTTAGGCAAATTTCCTGAATGAACTGCATGCTTATTTAGTTTGAGATATGCTTTGTTTTGTGGAAGAAGAGAAAAATGGGAAGTCCTTATATTGATCACTTAAAAAATCAGCTCAGACTAGTTAAAAGTCTAAATGCTAAGATGCTTTTATTTTAACTATTCATAAATACTTTTCGATCGGTCTACATGGTAAGTATCTCCCTTAACTCTACAGCCTTAGGTGGCCAGATGGTAGAAGTATAGGTGTTTGGAATTCAGAGAGACTCAGAGGTCGTATAATTCAACATTTTAATTTTACTGAGGTGAAAACGAGGCCTCAGAGCTGAGGCTTCTATATTTTAAACCGGTTTCTTCCCTGATAAAATAAAAGAGCTTTTAGACAGACAAATGAGTCTGTGATGACTAGATGGAGACAACTGATTTGCTTGCGACACTGTAGTTAACAGTCTAAACAAATGAAAGTAAAACCCGGGGGAAGAACTGTGGTAGAAAAGGCATTAAGGCTTTTCTGTCACAAGTCGTAATGACATTGCGATAGGTAGACATGCCCAATTCCCCAGAGCAAGAAGCGTCATTTCCTAAGTAACTATAGTTGGTTTTCAAACTGAGACCTAGAATCTTCAGGTGTATATTCTGTAGAGCAGTCTACACCACCATGGATAAATGCTTTCTCATTCTTCTGTTTCCCTGTCTTACCTGTTTCAAAGCTAGATAACCTCTTCTCTTCAGCATTTGTAGGCTGTAAGCTTGCTTTTTAGCATCTTTTTTTTTAATATGGCATTGTTTTCATAAGAATGCATAAAAGATCTTTATTTTTTATTTTTAAAGTTTATTTATTTATTTTGAGAGAGAGAGAGAGAGAGCTGGAGAGGGGCAGATAGAGAAGGAGAAAGAGAATCCCAAGCAGGCTCTGCTCTGTCCGCACAGAGCCTGATGTGGGGCTCGAACTCACAAACTGCGAGATCAGGAGCTGAAACCAAGAGTGGATGTTTAACTGACTGAGCCACCCAAGGCATCCTTGTAATAGAATTTTAAAGTAATATTTAACTTGATCCCAATGTTGTTTTATTTTTCTATATTTTGCATAGAAGCTACTCTTCTGGACCAGTTATGACATGGGAAAGAAGAAAAATAGACAAATACCACATGATGTCCTGAGTTCTTTGTTTATTCTTGTAGTATTTGGTAGTATGGAAGCAAAAAGGGAAATCTAAGGACTTAGTAAAGTTCTAGCAGATTGTTATCACTTGGATAAAGTAAAAAAGTGTAAGAGTCATCATTTGATTTTTGTTTTTCTTTTAATTCCTTTAAATTTCCAGTTATTTTTTGTTTTCCTAGTGTTAGAGACAGTATATTTTCATTGTGAGGAAGTTCCAAAAGTATAGGCCGTATAATCAAATGCATTTTCTATAATTACAAATATCAAGACTAAAATACTATTAAATGATTTGTCTTGATTATGATGAAAACTTTGGCATGTACTCATTTCATTCCTTTCTTCTCTATCCTCTCAATTTTTCTGTTAGCTGGGATGAAGGTCCTGGTTAGCAGTTACTTCTTTTAAGATTAACTTTTATTTATTAGTTTTTAATGTTTATTTATTGAGAGAGAGAGAGAAAGAGAGAGGGACAGAGAGAGAAGGAGAGAGAGAATCTCAACTAGGCTCCATGCTTTCAGCACAGAGCCAGACAAACGGGCTTAATCTCACGAATTGTGAGATCACGACCTGAGCGGAAACCAAGAGTCAGATGCTTAACTGACTGAGCCACGCCCCTAAGACTAACTTTTAGATACTACTTTAGTATTTACTTTGAAGTAAGAACTTGTTAATATTTATATTTTAATTATTATAAGATTGACCATATTTATAAATACAAAACATATTTGATTGAATTATTTTATCACTATCAATTCTTTTACTCTGAAATTTCCATAGCTGATTTCCTTATCTGGGTTCACTGCTTAGCCAGGGTTTGTTTTTGGTCAGTTGCTCAGGAAGAGAATATAGGTGTCTAAAATAACTTTAGTTACTCTTGAACCTGCAGGACCGACTGATTGGACTTGGAATTCTTGTTTCAAAAACATTTCCTTCCCACACCATTGATTCCTGGTGCTTGGCACCTTGGAGACAAGTCTGATTCCAAATAGATTCCTTTTTTTTGCTCTTCTAAAAAAATATTTTCCTTTCTTTTCTTTGCTATAGTGATAGAAGCTTCTTAAATAAAGACTTTAAAAAACACAAGATTAAAAAATTGTTTCCAACATATGCATCTAGGATTTGACCTCTTACTTGGTAAGAACTGCCCTTACTTGGTAAACGCCCCCCCCCCTTTTTTTTAAATCTGAAAAGTCATGTCTAGCTTCATTTCAGGATTTACTCCATTATCATTTAACTCCAATATTCTTTAATATTTCTCAGTATCTTTATGCTCTTATTTCCAGTACGCATAGATGTTCCCAAATCTCTTTTCTTTCATCATGTTTATTTACCTATTGCTTTTATTTCTATTTTTGATTTGAGTATAATTGGCCCACATGAAAACATTAGTTTCAGGTGTACCACACAGTGATTCGACGAGTTTATGCATCACCCTACGCTGACCACAAGTCACCATCTGTCACCATGCAACGCTATCACTCTCGATCTCAGCCACAAGGCCGAGAAGCGATACACAACACTCTTACGAGGTCATTGACCATATTCTTTATGCTGTGCTTTTTATTCCATGACCTATTCATTCCATCACTGGAAGCCTGTATCTCCTATTATTTCTGATTTTGAAAAATTTTCTAGAGTTTGACGTATGATTTTTAATTGCATTGCCTGTGTTTGGGCATATGTCGCTTACTATCTCCATTATATTTGGTAATTTAACAAATGAGTTCGTTTCTATGCCATCTTCTCTGATCTCAGAAAATATTGTTTTCGTGACTGCTTACTTTGATGTTAGACGCTGGATGTTTTCTTGAAATTACTGAGAATATGAATCCAAATTTTCCTTGCATTTTTCTTTTGTTTTTTTCCCCTGCTCATTGATATTCTCTTCTTTTGAATTATAGTTCTTCATATATTTTATTGCTTTTTTTCTCCTCTTGTTTCCCATCTTGGTAGATGGAGATACCTACTATTCTACCCCTTTGTGGCCTCCTGGCTATGGACTTGGACTCTGAAGAAAGCTTCATCCTATTGGCCTTAGCCTGATATTTTCTAACTCCTTGTAGTTCAAGGTTATTGAGTGAGATTCAGTTAAAATTTCCTCTACTTCCTTGCCATTGATCTCTATATCTTATTCTGTCTTGTTTGATCTGCATGGTACATACCAAAATTCCTCATATTCCTGACAGATGGATAAAATTCTAGTTTCCATAGCTAATAAAACTTATTGCTTGTTTTTTAAAAATATTCTGTAGCCCCATATTTATTTGAGGCGATTTAGCAAGATGCTTTTGTTATTTCAACATATTCCCCAGAAGTACCTACTCTATTCTATAGTCCACTTGCTCTTCAGTTTTTACATCTGAGTAAGATAAACAGTCATCCAGCCTCTGGCTCTCTGACCCCTGTCAGCTTTCCATATACCATAATTCTTGTTCTTTACTTTCCAGCCATATAGAAGCACTTGCTGTTCCCTCTAGACAACCACATTATCATATCTCTGGTACTTTTCTGAAGATGCACCCATCAATTTTCAGATCAAAAACTTTCTGTCTTCTAGGAAGATCTATTCTCCATTAAAAAATCATCTTATTGTTTAGTTGTTGTTAGTATACAGACATGCCTTCCCGCTAGGATATAAACATTTTAAAAAGTTTATTTATTTGTTTATTAGAGAGACAGAGAGACAGAAAGTGAGGGAGGGGCAGAGAGAGAGGGAGAGAGAATCCCAAGCTCCAATGTGGGTCTCAAACCCATGAACAGTGACTTGAGCTAAGACCAAGAGTTGGAGGCTCAACCGACTGAGCCACCCAGGCACCCCTAGGATATAAACATCTTAATTTTTTTAATGTTTATTTTTGCAGAGAGGGAGACAGAACATGAGCAGGGGAGGGGCAGATAGAAAGGGAGACATGGAATCCAAAGCAGGCTCCAGGCTCCCAGCTGTCAGCACAGAGCCCAATGTGGGGCTCCAACTCATGAACCTGAGATCATGACCTGAGCCAAAGTCGGACACTTAACTGACTGACCCACCCAGGCACCCTAGGATATAAATATTTAAAAGGCAGGTAGTATGACTATTCAATCCCGTATCCTTCACTCCTATCAAAATACCTGGTTCACAGAAGGTACCTATATGATTGAATGGAGGAAGGCTGTCATGAGCACTTTGTATAAGCAAAACTCATGTTTAACTGCTGAGTATTGAATGGTGGACTTTGGTCATTAGGTCACATGGGAAAACATCTCAATAATCAAATCCAACTACTGCAACCAATTATTGATGTACTCTTTAACAGACCAGTTCTGGAGATGTAAAGACTTACAGCTTCCTATCTCTCCGACATCTTTCAGAAGCCTTAGAACTCTTACCGTACACATTTGTATTATAATTCATATGGAATCTTAATTTTAATGAGTAATAATTTTGAATATACATATACATGTATCTATATATAATGAAATTAAATCTTTAATACAATATTTTATGTTGGAGTGGCATATTGGACTCAGGAATCTGATTGACTTTTCATTCGAATCCCACATTCAGTATTTATTGATTGCATGACAACTGGCAATGCTTGACCCTCTCTGATCATTAATCGTTTCATTTAGTTTTTAAATTTGTTTATAATTTTTTAATGTTTATTTATTTTTGTGAGAGAGAGAGAGCTTGAATGGGGGAGTTGCAGACACACACACACACACACACACACACACACACACAGAGTCTGAAGCAGGCTCCAGGCTCTGAGCTGTCAGCACAGAGCCGCACATGGGGCTCAAACCCCCCAACTGTGAGATCATTACCTGAGCCAAAGTCGGATGCTTAACCGACTGAGCAACCCAGGCGCTCCTAGTTTTTAAATTTGTAAATGAGAATAATCATGATTGATATTTGGGACCACTTTGAAGTTTCCCATCTCTTTAAACCTCTGTAAATATATATGAAAAATGTAGTCTCTCTTCATATTAATTTAGTGAGGAATTTATACTTGAAAATAAATTACAAAATTAGAAAACTCAGTTGAATCTTAAATTTGTGCTTTTATGACTAGTGGCAAAAGCAATCAACACATAATCTACTTGTGATATGTATATAGAGTATTGAAAATTTATTAGTCACTAAATATTTATTGGTGAGGTTTCAATGGCCTGTCCACTTGGTGCATCTTTTGACACTAATAATGGAAATAACAGCTACCTTGTTTCATAACTTTACAGCTTGCAAAGCTCTTTCACACACATTTAATCCTTTGATGCCAGCTGGTAATGAAATGTTTTCTAATTATTATGCATCATTGGACAGGGTGAGCCTGAAGGCCAAAAGCAGTTAACAGGTATTAATTATAGCCATTTACTTTCCCCTGAACTTTAATTGACATTCTCACAGGTTAAAATCCTTAAATATTCTATACATTTGCTTCCTTTGGTCTCTCCTCTATTCCTTTGTCTTTTCAGTACACCAGGTACTGTCCAATTTATAAAATTATGTGGCTCAATCTAGGGTGTTTCCTACTGCAAATGATTAAAACAGGTTGCCACGATTTCCTTGTCTTCTATTGAGCATATAATAATCTGTGCATGAAACAGAATAAGTAAATTCCAAAAAGGGTTATTGAAACTGAAAACAGTTAAGAAAGACTGCTTTTACACACCACACACACAGGTATAGTATGGTTGGCCAATATTATACTGATGTGGAAATCATAGAATATATGGGTCATTGTGATTTGGGAACCTATTAAAAAGTGAACACCAAGGAGCCTTGCAGGGCTCTGTAACGGCATCGAGTTCAGGGGCTCTGAGCCCTCCTCATGTTGGAGACCCAATCATCCTGTCAAAGAAAGTGACTCTCATCATTGTAAGAACACAAACTCTTTTTCCTCCAAGAAGATGGTTGATCTTTATAGTTAATCCTTAAATATACATCTTTACATTTATTATATAATCCTTAAATATACATCCATATATAATCCTTGTATAGAGCATATATAATTATATATGCTTTTAAAATATATAGTAAATTATAACAACATGACATTGAAGAAGAACAGTATTGGGGATCAGTTTTATTTCTATGATTTAAGACACAAGTTGACAAAAATGGTTATCTCATTTGTAATTGAACACTAGAATAAGAATGCTCAGTATGAATTTCTTCATACTTAAGTATAAAACAAAAAGACAGTCAGGGCACCTGGGTGGCTCAGTCAGTTGAGCGTCTGACTCTTGATTTCAGCTCAGGTCATGATCTTAACCATTCATGAGATGGAGCCCCGCATTGGGCTCTGCGCTGACAGTGCGAAGCCTGCTTGGGATGGTGTCTCTCCCTTTCTCTCTGCCGCCTCCTCACTCATGTGCTTTCTCTTTCTCTCTCTCTGCCTAAAATAAATAGATAAGCTTAAAAAAACCCAAGAAGACGATTAACATTAGATGTCATACATGGTATTTGAAGAACAACTGAAACTAGGATGACGTAGAGAACAAATTCTTTACAAATGCCATGAAAACCCTACATGCTGGCGAGACCACTTCCATATCTAATTGGTAGCATATGTATACTCTGCTTTGATATTTACACTTTCTGTTTCTTGTAGTACATTACCTATTTGTCCCAAACGTTGACCTTTACCCTTCCTTCCCTGTGTATAAGCACTTTGTATATGACTATGGTTCTTCCTATTAAAGAACATATTTCTCTGGCCCTTGACTTAGGTTCCTCCATGTGACATGCTTTGGTTAATAGAATAAGGGAGGAGTGACAGTATGCCAGCTCTAGCCTAGGCCGTCAGTAACTTGGCATGCTGCCCCAACCACACCCAGCCCAGATCAGCCGACTTCCAGTGGGCCCACAGATGTATGAACGAAACACGCCAGATACACCGGTTACCTAGCTGTTTTCTGTCTCTATCTCTCTATCTATTGATCTATCAATCATCTGATGTATTGATTTATCCATTCCTGTATGTGTCTATCTAATGCCATACTCTGTTGTGGATGAAGGCTTGAAATATTTACAAATCTAGATTTCCCACAGGGAAACAAGCGATATTGTTTGTCACTCTCTTGTGTTGTTTTTTCATAGTGTTATCCTTTCTTTTCACTTGACTAGATTGTAACTTCTTGGGACTATGCACCATGGTTCACACATTAGAAATACTCTCTAATATATAGTGAAGCATATGACTACATAAATAGTAGGACCTTAATAAGTATTGATTTATCTACCAATTTGTATAAAGCCAGAAGAATTGTTCAGAATTTGGAAAGGGCATATTGAGTCACTTTCTAATTGATTTATGGTTGATTGATTGATGCAATAATGTATTCATTTTCCCAGCTTTTTATTTAGCAGTCAGTATAGTAGGACTTGAGGATTCAGAAAATTCTAATATCCTATTTGAGGTACCTGGGTGGCTCAGTTAAGCCTTTGACTCTGACTTCAGCTCAGGTCATGATCTTGCGGTTCACAAGTTTGCACCCTGCGTCGGGCTCTGTGCTGATACCTCAGAGCTTGGAGCCTGCTTCGGATTCTGTGTCTCCCTCTCTCTCTTCCTCTCCCACACTCACGCTCTGTCTCCCTCTCCTTCAAAAATAAATTTAAAAAAAAATTAAATCCTAACCCTATCCTCTTGGAACTCCATCTAATAGGAGAGAGACCTGTAAAGGAAAATAATACGTGCCTTTCAGTCTAAATTATCATGGAATACAATTATCTGGCCATTAAATAAATAACATGTAACGTGTATTCTTGCAAAATAACCATTAAAATTTCAGACCGATAGGTCTAAACTATGTAGTCTGAATGCAGTGAAATTTGTCCATATCTTTTCAAAGATGAGTTAGCCTCCTTCCAAACTCCAAAGTACAGCTTTAATTTAACTGAAAAAAATCTTGACACTTCTGCCTTCCACCCCCAAACCTGTTCTTCCCTCTGACCCATTCATTGCAGCTTCCAATGACCAATATTCAGTGAGTAGTGTTGAAATGAATGTTATCCCCTACAAGGAGCTCAAAAATCTAAATGCAAGAAGAGAAATAATTTGACAATTTCTGCGTAAGCTCACACATATTTTCTACTTCCAGACATTTTATGAGCATTGTGGAGATCCTTAGAGCCACTACCCACAAACAAAAAGAGGATTTTATGGCTTCTGTTTAGAATTAAAGAAAAATATTTCCATTGAAGAGATTTTATAATGGAAGAGAAAGATGTTCTCTGTTGTTCGTTCCCAGTTCTTATTTAGAAATTGAGTACTGATACTGAAATCATAGAAGAGCTTATTTTAAACTACTCTTAGTTCTGAAGACTTACAACAAAATAAAGAGATTACTCTATCTTTAATTTTTTTAAAAGAAACTGTAGACTATCTCCATTTTAACGTGATTTTATAACACCAGTGAATAAATTATGTCTACAGAAAAGTATCAAATGCATCAGCTATCTGTAGATTAGATTTTGTTGGGAAATCTTGCCAAATAGGAACATGATGGTTTTCTCAGCCAAAATATAAAGTCTGCAGTAATTATTTTTGTTATTCATACTTCAAAATCACTTGGTCTCAAATACCCAAGTAACTGAAGCAAAATTAGAAATTTTATCCGTGGAATGAGTGCTAAAATGATTTAAGGTCTAGTAAAAAGCTGTGGTAAAACTGGAAAAGAGATATTTCCATGGCTGTTTTTAAAGTCGTTTTTTCTTCCACACCAATGTTTTCTTTTTTACTTAAATACTTTGCTCTTTTGGTTTGGAAGTAAAAAATAAAAAGTGATTCCACATAATTGAGTTACTAGCTAAAAGATTTTATCTAAGTGTAAAAATGTTATAATTTCTTTTTATGAAATTTCCATGAGGAATAGGGAGAAACATTTTTTTGCTAGGTGAAGCCTATATAATCAGGGAATTTTTATTAGCTGATCTCCAAAGGCTAACTTAGGCTTGTAGGACAAAGCTTATGTACCTTCACTAATAATTAGACACAGAGAGATGATACTTAAACATCTGCTGCATCCCTTATAGGAGATATTTCCCTTCTCAAATCCAGCCATTTACCATCATCAAAAACTTAATTCAAAATAATCCACTGTCTCTTTAACTTACATCCACACTCCTTTTTATACAGATATACACTCACGTCTCCATTTTTTAAATTTAAGTGAGATCTTAGAAACATTTACACATTATGAGATGGATTATTGTTTTAAGCGTTTATCCAGGTGACTCTTTAGTGTCAGCCTATACAGATATACGTCATGATTTATAAGTGTAATGTATTCCATAAAACTGACATGCCATGGTCTATTTACTTATCCTGACAGCAATTTGATTGCTTTGATTTATTTGCTTTAGAACAATGCAACAACAAACTTTCTTACACATGAATCTTTGAGTGAATAGGAATTCCTTATAGGCTAAATATATAGAGGGAAAGATCATGCGTAGGGGCTTCCAGAATTGTTCAGTTTTGATAGATATTGACAAAAATACCCTCTGAAAATGGTTTGTGACTTCAGACTCCCACCAATGGGTTTTGAAAGGTAGGTACCCATTCCTTCATACCCTCCCCAAAACAAATATTAGCAAACTTCCAAAGTTTGTACACCCTGTGGAGAAAAAACTATTCTGATGTTGTTTCAGTTTCAATTTCCCTGATTGCTACTAAGGTTTGGCATAATTTTACCTATATGTAGTATACAGTTTGTCGTTCTTTGAATTCTTTCCTTGCATCTTTTATCTAATTTCTTACCATTGCCTCTTTTCCTAACATGTGGGAGATCTTGCTATACAACGGTCATTATTACTTGTCCCTTAAACTTTTTTGCAAATATTTTCTTTAATAGTGTCTCTTATTACTGCTGTTGTTGTTACGCTCTTTGCCAAAAAGAAATTTGAAGATTTTTATATAGTTTCTCTGTTAATTATTTTCTTTAGTTTGTGGGAGGCCCTTTCCTCATTCCTCAAGATTAAAAAACCATTATTCTATTTAAAAATTTTTTAAATGTTATTTGCATTAGCACTTTAATCATTCTGTAGCTTATTTTAGGTATGGTGCTCAGTAGGGTTCTAATTTAGTCTTAAAGGGCTAGTTGCCCTTTGTAAATAATCCAAGCTTTTCCTGCTCACTTAAATTGCCATTTTCTTTCATATATTGGTACACACACTAATGTGCATGTGCACACATGCCATGCACATTCGCCTCTTCTTCTGGATCCTCCAGTTTTTTCCATTGATCTCTTTGTCTATCCCTGTGCTAATAAACTGCCTTGCATGGTCATAGCTTCACAGTTTGCTTTGGTGTTTGTTATGGCAAAGTCATCCCAACTGTCCCTCCCAGGTAGCCTTGTCTAGTTCCATATGAAAGTCCTATCATGAGTTTGACTGGCATCATATTGAATTTATCATTATTTTATGGAAAATTGTTGTCTCTTCCATGTTGAGCTTCGTGATTTTTAGTTACGCAGTCACCCCTGTGTTTAGAATTCCCCCTGTACTTGTCTATGGACGATATTTCTATTTAGATTGCTTCCAGATTGTGGGCAAGCTATGGAACACACTCCTGGGTTTCCCACCAGCCGTCTTCTGGGCACGGGGCTACCTGGGGCAATGTCCTGCCTCTTTTGTCTCAGTGCCCATAATCCTGGCTTTAACCAGGGTGCAAATGCCATTGCTCCCCGTGGTCCTCCAAAAACTCACCTGCAGCCTCATCCAGGGCCAAATGTGATGTCCTGTGTCTATTGATTCTGGCTCTGAAGATCTCCCAGTCGCTCCTAGCTCCACAACACTTCTCACCTCTACGGGTTTTAAACATTGTGCGTTTCTCTGGTGTTGTTTTTCTGAGCCATAATCCCACTGGCTTTCTATCACGCAGGAATTTCTCCCGTTTCTAGTTTCTCAGCAACGTTTTGGATTAAAAAACATTCTGCCGCAGTTTCGGTGATTTTCACTCGAATGGCGGTTACCCTTCTTGTCACATTTTCAGTAATTTATTTAAAATATTTTCTGGAAGAAAGAAATTAACAAGGCCCCTGTGAGAATAGTTTCTGTATTGGTAAAGCAAAGATGAGGAAATTCTCTTTTATGGGGCTATGTTGGAATTTAATAATATTAGACACACACCAATCTTAAACTCTTACCATCAAATACATTCAAGAAGTATCAAAGAACCCCCCTTTTCTTTAACCTTGACAAAAGCTCAACCTCGCCCAAAACAATTCTGACCCAAGGGCTGTAGAAATGTTCGTGGCGCAAAACAGACCATCATTTGAAAGCAGTCGCGGCAACTGGTCCCGGCTTCTTACCAGCTAAAATCTGCTACCAGCAACACTACAGGCAGAATGACAGGAGCTGAAATTTGGTGAGAGTTCTAGATGTGCTTGGGCTGATGGCTAGCATCTAATGGTAGCTGGCAAACTTCATGAGCAAGAGGGTACTGGGGTATTCCCAAGAAATGACAGTGATACGGTTTGCATTGTCAAGCTTTTTCCCCTTGTGTGGCTGCCACAGTGGCAACTCATCACCTCTGTGACAGCTCAGTGAAGGTAGAGCCCAGATCCGCAGCATCACAGAAAGGGCAATGAAGCGTCACAGTTGCCTCGTTGTGATAACATCACAGTGGCAGCCTTCAAAGCACCGATGGTTGGTTGTTCTAATTAAAATGTCGTTTTTAACAGTGATCAGCAGTCCTATTGGTAATTATCAGCAATTACGGCAGGAGCTCTGTCGAAATCAAAATGCAAAATTCACAAGTACGTATGAAATACTAAGCTTGTTGCTTATTTATTGTTTTGTTTTTTTAACTCGAACTTGAATGCATGTAGGGAGAGGCTTGTAGCAGGTACTAATGTGGCCATCACCAGTGAGAAATAGAAAAGGTGAGTGATGGTCCCTGAACAATAGTGTGGTGAGTCAGGGCAAAGCAAGGATCTATGGTGAATTTTTCTGGCATTTAGACTGGCGTTTTCCTCTCGAGGCTTTAATGCTGCTTTTCTTTTCCCTTTGGATGTACATGAAGGGCATTTGCTCTGATGCTAAATTTTGCTCTTTCATAGCAGAGTTGGCATCCAAATCAAAACATAAGTAAATAAACAAACAAACAAAAAAAGAAGTACTGTACGTGTCTGGAAGCATCTACAGTGCATTTGAAATCTCAAGGACAACTTGGAGGTACCAGTGATTCATGAAACAGGAATGTTAGCCAAGCCTGATGTAATACTTTATATGAAGGGCTTTTCACTTACAAAGGGCTCAGTATTTAACAAAACTAAATATCCAAAGGCATCCATTTCATCCTACACAGACTAATGATGTGCAAATCGGATTGGATGGACCTGAGAAGTCATTTAACATACAGCAAGTGTTTATAGCAACTGAACTAAGCGGATAAAAAAGACCCTGTTCTTTTGAAACTACAGGGGAAGGCTCTAAGCAGGCAGCCACAGGCATCCAGCTAAAGCTGACTCCGTCCAGGACTCCGGGCTACGGGGACACGACCGTGGGCCAGCTCTATTTGCTAACCACACATTAAAAGTTATGAAATGTTTATTTTTGGCTTCTCAGGCTAGGGAAAGTTAAAGATCATATCTGTAACCAAATAAGCTTATGAGCTCTCTATACTTCAGGCCTTCTCAGTAACCTTAGTCTGTGCAAACAAACTCAGATTTATCCCTTTTATAAGGGAGGAGAGATTATCATTCCTTATCGGTGAGCCACCACAAGTACTGAATTATATACAGCTGCTAACATCAGGATTATTTTTGAGCCTTATGCTTTTGTGAGATTAATGTTGCAAAGACCAACACTACCATCTGTCTGCCTCTTGGAGACCATGATCTTACTTGCTTCTGTTGGAATGGTTCTTTCTCCTTGGGAAAACAGCATGCCAGTACCATCGAAGAAAGTACTGGCATCAAGCTTTTCAAGTGTCTTGAAGGTCCCACTCTGTTACAACCCCTCCCGTGTCCCCTCTAATGTGGAACAAGCTATGCAGATATGCAACTTTGTCCATATAGTCCGTCTGGTCCTCAAAAAGGATCTGTACATTTTCAATTAACACTTTCTTCCTAGAAACATTTAAAAAAGTTTTAACGTTTATTTTTGAGAGGGAGAGAGAGAGAGACAGCGCATGAGCATGAGCGGGGGAGGGGCAGAGAGAGAGGGAGACACAGCATCCGAAGCAGACTCCGGGCTCCGAGCTGTCAGCACCGAGCCCGACGCGGGGCTCGAACTCACGAACCGCGAGATCATGACCTGAGTCGAAGTCGGAAGCTTAACCGACTGGGCCACCCGGCCGCCACTCTACCTAGAAGTACTTAGCACATTGGCTTTTAGAGTTCTTAGTTCTGTTCTGGATTCTATTCCTAAAGCCAGATTAAGTTGGAACATACAAAAGATAAACTCTCATTGGCCTGAGTTTATGGAAAAGGGTGAGGGAAGAATGTCACTGGGAATTATAGGTTATTTTAGGTGAAATGCAATTTTGTTACATTTAAGCACATTTGGCGACTAGCGTCAGGCTAACAATGTTTGTTTTTGTATGTTTTGATAAATGAATAAGAATGCACTGTAATTTCCTCATAATTCTGTGCTTTTGATATTCTGGCAAAAGTTATGGTAGGGCACAAAATTTAGTCTGGAGTTTCCTGACAGGTAAGACAAAAGTGAAAACTGTTGTCATATGTAGTGCTATTTGTCAGAGAAGAGGACACACACAATTTTCAGAGCAGCGATAGCATTTTTACTGACATTGAACTAAAGGTAAAGTTATTGGTCCTTATAGATTTACTAGCCCAAAATCCAATTAATTGATTTTCTTCTTTTGTTGAGCACCTACTATATGATCAGGCACTCTACTAGATATTGAAGTTTACAGACAAGTAAGACAAAGTCTCAATACCAGAAAGAGCTAACAGTCTGAAAAATAAAATGATGCAAACTAATTTTTTTTAATAAAAGTCTAACTCAATTCAAATCATTGTATTTTTCTTTTTCTTTTTCTTTTATAAACATGGGGACATGATATTAAATCCTAGTTGGTGCATGTTATCCCTTGAACAGTGCTTTCAGGATCACACGCTTAACCCAAACCAGAGAGAATTGAGAACAACACAAGCTTAACGTGTGTATTACACTGTCTTTCTCAAATATCACATATATGAAGTGAGTCTTTGGAATATTTTGGGTCATAGATTTTTCATGGCTTATTTCTGAGATAAGAGCCTCGAGTCTTAAATATTTTGTGTTGTTTGAAGGCTGTAGATACTAGACATTTAGGAAGAAGACTTTTAATTTTCTTGTGGAACTTTTAAGCATCCAGTTAGAGTTGTGTTGTTGTTGTTTGCCAGGCATTTGGCCAGTGACCACCTGTTCTTCCTGGAAATCATGGAGGCCAGTAGAAAGACCAGTATTTTTCTCCAGTAAGATCTCTGAAACTATTTGAGCCCTTAGGCATGCGCTTGGTTGACATCCCAGAAATCTGGGCCATCTACCACAGTGAAGGTGTTTTGGTATAGTTCTGTGGCCCATTTGCTTACCAAGGGCAGGAATCTACAGGCTATTCACAATGCATCCTTATCAAATAACGTATTTCCAGGCATCCAGTGCCCAATAAGTGTTTGTGGAACTAAAATAAAATTAAAAGACGTTAGCACAGTATAGGAATCATCACAAATGTTCAAGTAATTCTATTGTTTTAGCCACTAGGTTACAGAGATTAATGCTCACAGATCCTGCTCAAAAAAAATTTACAACACTTTTTTGGAGTGGACATTAATCACTACAAGACGATATACTAAGGGCTGGAGAAGAACAGAAAGTAATTGATTTTGCCTCGGCAGGTTGGGGAAGGCTTCATACTCTTATATGAGATAACATTTGAGTCGTATCTTTAAGAATGAGAAAAATTCATTAGGCAGAGAAAGATGGAAATGTATTTGGTACTGTTTCTGATATTGCCGTGTAACAAAACACCCCAAAACTCAGCTTTGACCGACAATAATCATTGATTTTGCTCATGAGTCTGCAATTTGAGCAGGACTTGATGGGGACAGCTTATTTCTACTCAGTGTGGCTTCAGCTGGGTGACTTGACAATTTGTTGGCTGTTTGTTGGTTGGTAGATCGATCAGGGCTTCCAGCTGGAATCCTTTCAGTAAAACTGCTTGGGCTTTCTCACAGCATGGCCCCTGGGTTTTAAAAGCATATGTTCCAAGAGACAAGAAGAGGAAGTCTCTTAAGACCCGGGCTTCAAAACTGGCACAGCATCACTTCTGCTGCGTGCCAAAATTCAAGGAGAGGAGAAGTAGACTCCCGGACATGTTGTGTCCCTTCTTAATCCGCCACATGTACAGATAAACAACTACCATCAATGACATAGTAAATGCACAATTTGGTAATATAGGTAAACCGACTGTTAACAAGGGAATATAAGGTAAAAATCAGGGGAATGGGGAGATGATCGTAGAAGGGCACATTTAGGCAGATGGTGAAGAGCATTTTCTAGCGTACTTTTGAGTTTTACAATCTCCTACCCCAAGAATTTACCTAATCATTTCTGTATTGAGAGAGATCAGTTGAGTAGCTATGTGAATGATTACTAGAAGTAAGTGGCATTGCAAATATCAGAAATGGGCAGAAGCTCTCGTAATAGCTTATGACGAAGTCGGACACAAATAGGAGTAGGGAACTAGAAAAAGAGATGTTTTCCATTGATTTTGCAGTTACAGAAACTGGTTCCCAAATGGATGCATCATTAAGAGATAAGAATGAATCAGGGTGGCCTTAAAGTCTCTAAAGTCTCTAGCTTGAAAAGTGGGAGAGAATATAGAACACAAGAAGAGAATCCCATTTGGGGAAGGAGAGAGAAGATGGTCAGTTTAGTTTTTAGGACACGCCTGATTTGAGATACATCTGGCATTAGTAGGCTCAGGAGTTTGATAAGCAGGTGGTTTTATGAATAAAGAACTTAAAAAGAAAGTCAGGTGTGAAACATCCAAATGTGTACTTACAACGCTTGAAGTGCTAGTTGAAACCAGAGGAATACATGAGATCAACGACAACAACCAAAAACCCACTATTTTTGTGGAAGAGAAGAAACTTGAAGGCAGAATCTGGGGAAAAGAAACACTTCAGCATAAGGGTAACAAGGCTGAAAAAAAGTGGAAAAGGCAGTGGAGGTAGAGAAAGGGATTTCTTGATCTCACAGATCAGAATGAGCTAATATCATCAGATCTGGGTCACAAAACAAATTGGGAAACATCATCTCCCAAACTGATTTCTATGGTCCATATATTATTCAAGGAGGCACAAGTGAGAAAGTAGGCATACAATTTGTCTTACGTTTCCCAACAAGGTGCATTTGTAGTAGTGTCGCAGAAGGGGCTGCTCACTGGTTACAAATACAGGAGCTTTCTTTTTTAAAATCTGAAGCCATTAAGAGCTTTCAAAAAGACTAGAAAATAGATTCTAATGTTTTTCATATAGAATGTGTGGTTTAGCCCTTCTAAAATGGTTGTCTTTCTTTTTTAATGCTTATTTATTTTTGAAAGAGAGAGACAGAGAAAGAGTGCGAGTGGGGGAGGGACAGAGAGGGAGAAACAGAATCTGAAGCAGGCTCCAGGCTCTGAGCTGTCAGCACAGAGCCTGATGCGGGGCTCGAACCCACAGACTGTGAGATCGTGACCTGAGCCGAAGTCGGACGCTTAACCGACTGAGCCACCCAGGTGCCCCGAAAAGCCATCTTTCTTAAAAAGTTCTTCCCAGGGGCGCCTGGGTGGCTCAGTCGGTTAAGCGTCCGACTTCGGCTCAGGTCACGATCTCACTGTCCGTGAGTTCGAGCCCTGCGTGGGACTCTGTGCTGACTGCCCAGAGCCTGGAGCCTGTTTCAGATTCTGTGTCTCCCTCTCTTTCTGACCCTCCCCTGTTCATGCTCTGTCTCTCTCTGTCTCAAAATAAATAAATGTTAAAAAAAAAAGTTCCTCCCATCTTTAGTTATCATAATCATTGATTTGGCTATGAAGTCCCTAATTCATCTAATACCTAATATTCTAGCACAACAGGGTAAATAAAATGTGCCTAGCTGGAAATTTGGGGGAAAATGTCATTACTTAAATTGGTTAAGGGCTTTCTCTAAACTCTGCCAGGATTCCTGGGTCATAAACTATTTGAAATTTGAATGTTTACTTTGAATATTAATAATGAAGTCATCTCAAGATCTCTTTTAGTTTTCATTTGCTTATCTCTGGGGCTATTGGGAAGACATGATTTACCCTGGTCCCCTGTGATGGATAGAAAAGTCTGCTGATGAGCACCTAGGAAAAATGTGAACTTTTGTTAGTACCTCTGGGTCCTATACTGCAATCACTGAGAGCTACCTTTGTTATGTATAGAGCTGATTGGAACCAGAGGCAGTGGATCTTGGCCCTACCAAGGAGAATGCCTGGAAGTAGCTGGGCATCAGGTCTGATTCTCAAAAGATGGTGTTACATAGACTCATTTCCCTGGCCCAGCCTTAGAAAGCTATGTAGCAACAACAAATATATACAGCAAATGTCTCATTGTAGGTTTGATTTGTATGTCCCTGGTCATTAAGGACGTCGAGCATCTTTTTATATACTTGTTGGCCATTTGTATGTCTTTGGAGAAATGTTGATTCAAATCCTTTGTCTATTTTTAAGTGTTTTGATTTTGTTTTGTTGTTTGGTTTGGGGTTTTGTTTGTTTGCTTGCTTTTTGTTTTTTTGCTATTGAGTTGTAGACGTTCCTTAGATATTTTGGAAATTAACCCCTTGTCAGATATATGGTTTGCAAATATTTTCTCCCATTCCGTGGGTTGTCTTTGCATTCCGTTGATTGTTTTCTTTGCTGTGAAGAAGCTTTTCAGTTACTCTTCATTTATTGAGAGGGGTGATGTCGTTTCTGAATCAAAGGGATAGCCCAATGTCATGGCAATTACCCTTGTGTAACTGTAAGTGGTAGTGTTCAGAGATAGCATATTTTCCAAAGTTGTGTTATCAAGTAGATGGTACTGACTTAACATTAAAAGCACGAGAGTAACTAACTGATAGCAAATCCAAAACAATGATGATCACAAATTCACACTCCCTGCGAAAGGCTTTATTTTAAAAAAGGAAGAGGAGGTAAATCTCTGCACAGTGTAGGGAGAGGTACTCTTTCCAAAGAGTAATTCCTGATAGAAAATGCACCAGCAAACTAGCACCCTGAAGTCCAAGTTGTCAAGAAGCCTGTGTCCCTTGTAAAGCGGGAAGAAACCACTCCACCATTCTACTATTTTTTAAGCTTAATGAAATGCTAGCAGGTTGCCCTGCTGTTCCCTGTATCTTATATTTCCAGGCCTTGCCACCTGTGCAACAAAAGCAAGCAATCTATTTAGAAGAGTGTTTTTCATTCTCTTAACTCTAAAGGTCTTTATTCTCAGCATGAGATTATTGCAACAACTTAACAAGCCGTGTTTTCTCCCCCTATTTTCCTTTCTTTTCTTTTTGCACCTATGTCCTTTTAAGTCCATTCAGGCCTTAGGGAAACATTTAGTACTTAAGCTTTGGTTTTTCAAGCTCAATCGGGTAGAAAATCTAACACAGAATGTGTGCACAAAACGATAGCTCTGCACAATAGAGACGAACAAATAGCACAAAGAGGAAAGAAGAATATGAGTGTTCAGGGAGCGGGGCTGCACTTGAATTCAATCTCCCAACAGCAGACCTGATGCTTTCTCCCAAGATTCCCAAGTTTCAAATTGGTCATATATTGAGGGCCAGTTACCTGGACAATGGAGGGAAATGGCAGTCAGTAATTATGATCTTGGTTTCTAGGTTGTTAGGAGACTAATATGAATCCTGAAATTGTATGAGGAATGTGTTCATCTGGCCATAATTGTATAGTCTTCTTGAAAGCATTTACCAGCAATGCTAATTTAATGCAGATAACCCCAGGGGAGTATTTCTGAGCTAGTGGGGTTGCCAATTTATTGGTTAACTCAGGGCAGTTTCTCCAGATCAGAAAAAGCAACAGGAAACTCACGAAAAGATACAGGTATATATTTTCGTTTTCTATCAGATGAACAATTCAGTATAAAGATTATCAGAGCACATAATGTTCTTTGAAAAACCAAGAGCTTGTGCTGGCCAGCTGTCAAATGATCATGAATGCTACTGAGCTACATGCAATTAAATACATCACAAGATATTAACACCAGGAGATAATAATGCTGTTTTCAGAAAACACATTCAATTTGAATAAATACATCAAAATGTTGTCTTTCATAGTGAACTCTCTATGTAAAATAATTATTCATTCTATACTCTCAAACTCCCTCAAAATTAAAGCATAGATTGTAGGTGGTTTGTTTGAGTCTGTTTTCGTTTTGTGAGAGAAGAGAAGATGGAAAATCCCAGGAAGATTCCAAAAGTGTTACATCTTTAGAAGCAAGACAAAAGAACCATAATCATTTGCTTAAGCTTGCTTCTTAGGATTATTTTTACTGTTTGCAGTGAAGCTTACCCTTTCATTCTTCCTTTTGTTCTTCTTCAGTCATTTACTTATTCCATCATAGTTGTCTGATAGAAATAGGCAAGTTTCCAAATTCTTGAAAGTAAAGTTCCAAAGTTTCATTGTGAGACAATGTATTTTTAAGCTTCATAGAGAATGGTATGATAGTTGGTGATTTCATGGATCCCTGGGCCAACTCTGTTGAGTATACTTGGTTAAGGATATAAATAATGTTCTCATAAATGTTATAGCTCTTGGACTGGAAATGTAGAAACTTTCTCAAAAAAAAAAAAGAGGTTGTTTCTCTATTGGCATGACTGCGATATTCAGTTTGTTTCTACCACTGATGGCAAAGATTGGGCATCTTAACATTAAGTAAACACCAGGAATAATGGGCATGGAACATTAATGTAACCACTACAATAAATAGCACAAAATTTTAAAACTTTAAGAAAAGACTTTCCCTTCAGTGAGTTGTTTTAAATGTGTGTATGTGTGTGTGTATGATTAAAGTTGTCAGAACAATTTTTTTAAGTTTATTTATTTCCTTGAGAGAGATAGAGAGTGAGTGGGGGAGGGGCAAAGGGGGAGAGGGAGACAGAGAATCCCAAGCAGGCTCCACATTGTCAGCACAGAGCCCCACGCAGGTCTCAAACTCGGGAACTGCGAGGTCATGACCTGAGAGTCAAACGCTTAACTGATTGAGCCACCCAGGCGCCCCTGCCAAAACAATTTTTGTAAGTAGATAGCTGGAAGTTTGTATCACTGGTTTGTTTGAAGACAGTTGGGTAAGATTTCAATGGTTGTCCTAGTATGCATAATTTATGCAAGTATGCGTAAATACCTGGGAAGATAGAATTGGCCCAGTCTCTTAGATACAGTTCATTTATGCTATAGTTGGATCCTACTCTGAACAACCTGGTGTTTCTAGAAGGCTACATAGCTGTAATCACACGGCACACTGTTATTAAATTAGTCAACATACTTCTTATGGTCAATGACCTGCATTTCAATTTTAAGAAGTTATATATTGAATTGCATGAATTCCTTATGTATTTTGTATATTAGCCCCTTATCAGGTATATGATTTGCATATATTTTTCCCCATTCATTAGGATTGCCTCAGGTTGCCTTTTCATTTGGTTGATTGTTTTTTTGTTGTTGTTGTTGGTTTTATTTGTTTGTTTACTGTGCAGAAGCTTTCTCGTTCAAAGCAATCCCACTTGTGTATTTTTGCTTTTGTTGTCTTTTGTGCTTTTGGTGTCATATCCAAAGAAATTATCACCAAGATCAATGTTAAGGAGATTTCCCCCTGATAAGGTGTGTTCCCTCCATACTCTGTTGAGAGTTTTTATCATGAAAAGATGCTGTATTTTGTTGAATGCTTTTTCTGCATATATTGAGATGATCAGTTGGTTTTTATCTTTCATTCCAATAATGTGATGTGTCATATTTATTGATTTGTGAGTGAATTAAATCCCAAAGGTGAAACTCACTTGAACATAGTGTGTGATCTTTTAATGTGTTACTGAATTCAATTTGCTAGTATTTTGTTGAGAACTTTTTGCACCTATATTCATCAGGGATATTGGCCTGTAGTTTTCTTTTCTTGTAGTATCTTTATCTAACTTTGGTATCAGGGTAATGACGGCCTTGTAAAATGAGTTTGGTAGTGTTCCCCTAAGAGGGTTGACCTTAAATGTTCTTGCCATACACAAAAGAAAAACCTAAGTGAAGTGATGAACATGTTAACTAGCTGGATTGTTATAATCATTTCACAGTGTTTACATATAGCAAAACTTAACATTGTACACCTGAAATATATATAATTTTTATTTGTCAAGTATACCTCAATAAAGAAATAAATTCTTAAATGAAAAAATTATGCAGCATTAAATATCAAATAGATTATTATCATTTTTAAAACATAAAAATATATTATCTTGACATTGCCGTATTTAGGAGACCTAAAATTAAATAAATAGTTTGTTTTCTTTAAAAAAATAGAGCAGTTTGAATCTATATCTGGAATAACAGAAAAAGCTATCATAATAAATGGGTATAATTATGATTCATTTTCCTTTTCCTGGCTTGCTCAAACTGTGTTTCATGGGTCAATGTTCATCATTATCATTCAACCTGGTCATAAATTCTAGAAATCTAATCGGGCTGCTTCCTATCCCTAAGCCGCTCCTGGTTTGCCATCCAATTTTAATTCTAATTCAAAAGTTTGTCACATCAGCTCCTGGCCTTTTCTGCTCCCACTTTCCCTGACCTCATTCAGTGTCTTGTCCCAATGCAATGGCTGTTTCACTAGGCTCCCTCTCCCAGCTCTATTCGTTTCCTCCTATAGTCAACACTGCTTCTAGAATAGCCTTTCTGAAACACAAAATTCATTACCTTGATTATCAACCTTGATGACTCTCCACTGCACAGAGAATCAGGTCCAAATCTGATTGGACACCAAGCTCCCGAATTGGGGCTGAGCCTGCCTTCTTGTGATCAACCACCATTCTCTTCTATGGACCTTACTTATTTTGTATTTTTCTGAAGATACTCTGTAATGTCTTCTCTTTAGGCCTCAGATTTGCCTTTTATTATTGTTGCCTTGACTTTTCTCTCCTTCATTTAGAGAATTTGGACTCATCCTTCAAAATACTAGTAAACATCACCTCCATGTAGATTCTCTTCCTGATCCCCTCACACAGAAGAACCAATCGACCGATCTGGCTTTAGTGCACTTCTTTTATATTAAGCTTTAATTTTTTAATGTTGGCTACACTGTAAGAATGAATTCCTTGAGACAAAGAACCAGGTTTTATTCATTTTTATGTCCTATTATCTAGCACAGCACCTGGGACATGATGAATGCTCAGTAAGTATTTGTTGGATGGATGGGTGAATGAAACCAATCAGAACTGTTCAGTACCAGTTATAAAGCAAACAGCAGCCCTTGCTGGCTATCCACATAAGGATTTTATGCTGCCTTCTAACCACTCATGGTATTACTCAAATCTTTCCTTCTTGGTGAAAAACTCAAGAGTCCAGGACTTTGATACCTCTTTTTTTTCTCCAAACTTAATTAGCAGTAAAAGGTAGTAGATAAAAGCATGGGTTTTAAGATCAGACTATCTGCAACCAAATTCTGGCCCCCTTATCTACAAGCTGTATAAATATGTCCGAGTTATTTAGTGTCCGTGTGCCTTAGTTTACTATAAAATGTTTAATTACTGTACTCATCTCATAGCGTTGTGGTAAAGATTAAATGAGTTAATGCGTGTGAAGCAACCAGATTGTTCCTGGAACGCACTCAAATGCATTTTATTAGCTTTTAACTGTTGTAATTGTTACTTCTGAGTTTCAGTTACCTAGGGCTTTGTTGATCAGTGAGTAGTGAGTCTACAAATTCACCCCTACTGATGACTTAATGACTGAGCATAATATGTGATTCTCTACTTCACATGAAAATGTTTGGTTTTAAATAGTTTTAATGAGACATGCCAAAGAAATGGTTAATGGATTGGGATTATTATTATTATTATTTGAGAGAGAGAGAAGGAGAAAGCAAGCGAATGGGGGAAGGGAGACAGGATCTTTTATTTATTTTATTTAGTTTTTTAAATTTAATTTAATAGTTTTTGAGGTTTGTAAATTTTTTTTAATTTAAATTTTAATTAGTCAACATACAGTGCAATATTAGTTTCAGGAGTAGAATTCAGTGATTCATCACTTAGGTATAACATCTACTGCTCATCTCTACAAATGCCATCCTCAATGCCCGTCATCCATTTAGCCCACCCCCCACCGAACCCCCCGCAGCAACCCTCAGTGTGTTCTCATGACCATGAGATCATGACCAGAGCCAAAAATCAAGAGTCAGGCACTTAACTGACTGAGCCATCCAGGCTCCCCAATGTGTGAGAATTTTGAGCTCTATGAAGATTTTTAGGTTAAGTTATTGAATCTCTCTTTCTCCATCAAATCACAACTTCCAACTTTAAGCATTTATTGAAGACTCTCTCTTTTCCCTGCATGAGGCTACTCACATACTGAGGGTTACTAGGGCAGAATAAAAGAAAAAGATAAGACATCAATAGACATAGTGCAAACAATTTTTTAACCTGAGGAATATACTATATTTTTGTGGAACATTGGAATTTGAATGTAGGAATTCAGAAAGAACATAGAGTAGGTTTGGGATAATCATTAAAAGTTTCTTGGCAGGGGGCTTCTGGGTGGCTAAGTCCATTAAGTGTCTGACTTCAGCTCAGGTCATGATCTTGCGGTTCATGGGTTCGAGCCCCATGTTGGGCTCTATACCGACAACTCAGAGCCTGGAGCCTGCTTCAGATTCTGTGTCTCCCTCTCTCTCTCTGCCCCTCCCCTTCTCACACTCTGTCTCTTTCTCTCTCAAAAATAAATAAACATTAAAAAAATTAAAAAAAAAATAAAAGCTTCTTGGTGGTTAAGAGAGAGCCATAATTAATAGGTAGAGTTAGGATAGGAAGATAAGAAACAGAGAAAAGAAAAGGCACAGTGTTGATTTGAGAGACCCTTTGTTTATTAAATGTATGAGCACTGCTGCCAGTAGAATCTCCTCGGGTACATTTTAGCCTGTTTCTTACTCAAAAGTCCCAAGATGAAATACCAGTTCTTACTCACCGATTGCCTTCAAGTATCAAACATTACTGCAGTGGGACCGCAGAGGGTGGAAAACTTCATGTAAAGAATATTGTACAGAAGACAGATTCATGGTTTATTTGTGGTAAATAGAGTGGGTAGGAGGAAAGAGGTAAAGATTTGATAAGTTGTCTTCAGAGGCACCTTCCAACTCGGAAGCGATGAGTCTCTGCTAATGAAGGTTAGCTTGCAGTACCAGACATTGATTTTTCTGGACATATATCGCATTTTTGCCTACCAGTTCAAAAGACTCTTCGTGTTCTTTGTTGGGACTTTCATCTTCCTTCTCCCCTAAGAATAATCTATCAGTGCAACATGACGCTGGACGTGAGCATTTATTTCTGAAAGAAAGCTGAGCAACTGGGGTGGATGGTCCTTTGTATGTCTCTAGCCTCTGAAAGGCCTTCAATCATTAGGAAATCTCCTCTATCTCCATAATTATTCCTGAAAAAAAATTGATTTTCAGGATATATTAATGAGTAAAAAAACCATCTCAGTCCTCCATAATTTTGACCACATCTATCATTCAGTTTATGTTGGCAGTTTCTCTCATCAATGGAGACAATGTCTTTGATGGTGTAATGGCAGAAATCACATTGGATCGTATTGTTCCTTTCAAATGACATTCCGATTAGAATGCAAGGAGCATTCTTATTAGCTTGAGAGTTAGCATAAGCTTATAGCCTTGTATTAGGCACTGAAAAAAATCTATTGAAGCATGAGTATGAGCAGGTAGATCAAACAGGACAGGAGAAGTGGTCAGTCACTTTATAGAATCTTTACATTGAAAGGAAGAGGTATAAATATAATGCTTTTCAATTCTCTGTACTCAAACATGAGCTTTGAACTGTTTTGATGATTGTATATTTGGTAGAAAACTGGTTAGGAAACAGACTTGCAAGTCTCATAGCCTTCAGTTTGAATCCTGTTCCTACTCATATGAAGCCATAGTCTCTCAGTTTTCTCATCTGTAAAATAGTATTAAATAAGTCAATGTGTATAAAGTGCTAGTAAATAGTAGCAAAAAGGGGGACTGATATATACTGACCTCGGCCTATCTACTCATAATTTGTTTTGTGATTAACAACAACCACTTATAAAATAAATTATTTTCCCAAAATCTCTTTTTTTTTAACGTTTATTCATCCTTGAGAGACAGAGACAGAGCACGAGCAGAGGAGGAGCAGAGAGAGAGGGAGACACAGAATCCAAAGCAGGCTCCGGGCTCTGAGCTGTCAGCACAGAGCCTGTTGCGGGGCTCAAACTCATGAACTGCGAGATCATGACCTGAGCTGAAGTCGGACGCCCAACCGACTGAACCACCCAGGCACCCCTCCCCAAAACTCTTTTATTCGTTTCATCCTCAGGGCCTGAGATTCAATGAACAGAAATGCTATAGGCAAACTCTGGGATAAGGACTTAATTGTGGACCCTACTGGGGTGTTCCCATTTGAGGCGTCTTCACCTTGCCAACAAGAGAGAGATACTTTCATTGTCTCATGTACCCTTATTATTCCTGTGTACCACATAGTCAAAAGCCTCATGGAAATGGGTTTCTGGTTATTAGAATTCAATGACCTTTGGAACGTGATTAATCTTTCCTTTGTGTCCCTGTCAGTAAAATTGAAATATAATATTTACACCATCTAGTGCAGCACTGGCATAAGGGTAAAACGAAATCACATTAGTAACAGCAAACACAGAATGCTTACTCTGTGCCAGTTTCTTTTCTGAGCATTCTACATACATTAACTCATCTATTCTTCTAAGAACCTTTTAAGGTGGTCACTACACTATATTTAACCAGGGGAGTTGCAACTTTTCCCTTTTCCAATTCATCCATACGTTCCACATGAATCTGCACATTTAGCCATGTATGCACAAAAGTCATACAACTTAATGACAGAGCTGGGGCATGGACTGAGGCAGTCTGGCCCCACACAATATCGACATCTCAGAGATTTTGACAACACTTTGCAAATAGTAAATGACAAAGGCCCTGGAATGATCATTTTATACTTTGGCTTTCTACCTGTGGGTAAGAGGAGGCTAAGTGAATTGGAATTCCCACTTGGAACCTGGGGAGGGAAGGAACTCAAAGCTGGTTTTATTTTGTAATAGGCATTTGAGGAAGTCAATGAAATGCAGCCAGCCTGAGAATATGATGCAAGGAAAGTGGAATTGAAAACCAAATTTTATATGTAGTGGAACTGGAAACACGGGGCCATTTATTCATTCATTCATCTACTCAGTGTCTGGCATTGTGCCAGCAGTAAAACGCAGATGAAAAAATGCAGGTTTTTTTTGTCTTCAAATGCTCACAGTCTAGTGGGGAAGACAGTAAGTATTGGCTGTCATTCTGCCCTCTATTGGCATGAACTTGAGTGAGTCACTCAGTTGCTCTGATCCTCTATTCCCCCATTTGCAAATGAGGATAAACTCTCCTACGTTACAAGGTTTAATGGGCTGTATCAACTGCCTGAAGGTGAAGCATGGAGACAGCTGAAGTCGGAAAGCCAAATTGTACACTCTAGTAATGGTCACATGGAACCCCTGGAAGGTATTTAGCAGGGACGTGGGATGGTCAGTTTCTCATATTAGCAAATTCACCTTGGTAGCAGAGTGGAGGCTGAGCTTCACAGGGACTAAGATGAAGAACAGAACATCCTTTAGGAAAGTATTAAAAAATAGAGGATGAGGGCCTACAAGTTAAAGAGAGTTTGTGGATTTGGAACAGAGACAAGACAAATTTTGTAGATAGATTGATTTTCCTACCTCTAAATAGGGCTATTTTATGGGGTTTAAAAATGGAGTCTTAGGGAAGACCCAATGAGAAAATCAGTATTTTTTTTTTTTTTTGCAGACAAATCCTATTTAGAACATTTCTCTTGATTTTGAGGCAGAGGAAAGATAGGTATTCTGGGGGTTAATTTTTTGCCTCTGAGCTTTCTTCACCTCCCCTTCCAAAGGGTCAGCAGGGGTCACTTAATTTTGAGCCTTTGGCACCCTTCCACAACAACTTTCTAGAACATACCTTACCACATTGCACTTATTTTTTTATGACTGTCTCCCCCAGTAGATGGAAAACTCAGTGAATGAGGAGTGTCTTTTTCTGAATGCCCAATATTTAGATAATGTGTGGCACAGAGCAGGTATTCAGTAAATGTTTGTTGAATACATGAATGGGTAAGCAACTGATAGATTTTGAATCCTGATTCCACCACCAGTTACTAGCAGAATAACAACCGTCTAAACCTGTTTCTTCATCTATGAAATTGAAATTACAATACCATAGTGTTGCAGTGAGGTTCAATGGCACAAATATATGCAAACTGCTTAGCCCACTCCCTGATATACGATAAACATTTATTTAATTAAATGAAGGCTAGCGCTATCACTATCTATCTTATTATCATGAAGACAACTGGACTTTTCATTCCTAACCATTTTCCACCATCCCTCTTCTCTCTCCTGCTCAATATAGCTCGGATTTGAAAAATTGAATTGACGGAAACAACTATTGTATTAACTAAACTTGATGAACGATGGCTTTTTCTTTCATTATTCCAGCTTACTCTCTGCTATTTACTCCCATGCAATCAAAACCCAGCATGTTTCTTTTTCTTTCTTTCTTTCTTTCTTTCTTTCTTTCTTTCTCTTTCTTTCTTTCTTTCTTTCTTCCTTTCTTTTCTTTCTCTCTCTAGGAGAAAGGTGTGTGTGTGTGTGTGTGTGTGCGCGCGTGTGTGTGTGTGTGTGCGTGTGTGTGTATACATACACACATCTTCTATATAACTCTATACACACACATATACATCTGGGAGATATATATGTATAAATACATAGCTCTCCTACTTTACTTATATGTCCAAGTACTGTATATCTATATAGGTATAAATATTTCCTTGCCATAGAGAAATATTAAGGATGGAACGTCAGCTCACTGGAAACCCAGAAACAGAAACAGCTTGACCTTAGTGTGGTAGTAAGGCAAGTGACTGTCTGTGAAGAATTGGACCAATATAAACAGGAGCCACTGGGACGATTGGAAAGTAGTTTTCACAGCTTTGTTTTCTTACCAACTGACCAAACATAAAAGATGAAACTCAATATGTGGCAAGGGCTTGGTTTTATATACTCTGTCCAACACCTTCCACATTTCCAAATAATTTGTTTGAGAAGCACACTTTGTGCTTTTTATTAAGCTCATGATGGGGCTGGATTTCTCTGTATTAGGAGACTTCATTTGTAAGTGAACTATAGCTTCAGGTTGGCCATCTGGAAAAATAAACTCCTCAACAGCCATGTAATTTGTCTTTTGTCTGGTTTCAGGCAGTGGATTTTTGGGGATTAGTATTGAGCAAACAGCAAGCAGGCACTTTCTTGGCTCCTTGAAGCCCTCTCCCTTCTCCAAAGGGGCATCTTGCTAAGTTACAAGTTAACAAATGGTTCTTACTCATATAATGCCTTTGTCAACACTATGTATATATGAACCAAATTTTCAATAAAACAAAACAGCTTTCCTTTTCTATTTGGGGAGGTAATGCCATATGGACCAAAGCCTAAGGTCAGGAAAAGCATATTGCCTGGAACACAGGCCAACACACCAGCTGTGCCCTTGCACCAGAAGGTGAGGGGGTGGCGGGAGGAGACCTTTCTCCCTCAGCTCACAATGCTTACCCCCCACCCCTCTTCAACCCACCAAGTGACTAGTCTGGTTGTTTGGGAAATGTCATGAGGTACAATTCCCATGTTTTACTAAAACTAATTGTAAGTTTTTCTCCCCAAGCTTAAATACCAGATCACCTTCTTTAGATCTCAGCATGTAAGAGGTAGGGCTTGGCAAGCCCATGTCAAATATCATATTTGCTCAGATAAACACCATAGTTCTTGATAACTTACACTTGTTATGGTTCCAAGTACAGTTGCAGAATTATTCTCCCCTTTTGTTTCCTTGATAAGGAAGCAATTTCTTTGATTAGGAAGAGGGACATACATGTAGTTGTGGTTAAAAAATGGGAAAAAGGGTCAAGTAGGTTTGGGTTCCTGGCCTGGTTCAGCCACTTACTAGCTAAGTGAGCCTGGCTAAATGACTCACCTTTCTAAGCCTCAGTTTTTCCATATGTATTTTGGGGATCATGTAACTAGTAACATAACTAATAATCAGGGGCTCCATCTCATAGCATTATAGTGACTACATGAGATAATGGAGACATGTGAAGGTGCTAACACAGGTCTTACCAAAGTAGTCAATAAATTTCAAAAATAAAATTAATTAGGGGCACCTGGCTAGCTCAGTCAGTTAAGCATCTGACTTCGACTCACGTCACGATCTCACAATTCTTGGGTTCAAGCCCCGTATCGGGCTCCGTGCTGACAACTCAGAGCCTGGAGCCTGATTTTGATTCTGTGTCTCTCTCTGTCTCTGTCCCTCCCCCATTTGCTTTCTGTGTCTCAAAAATAAATAAATGTTTAAAAAAATTTAAATTAAATTAATTAGGACAAATATGCATTTGTTAGGCTCATACCACATACTCCCATACACTGTACTGGGCTTTTAAAAATATAATAATCATACCTACGTTTTGTAATAAGCTTTCTGTGCCAAGAACTAAGACAAGGACTTCATAGCTACATTTCTATGATACAGGAATTGTTGAAACTCAGGGAAGTTCACCAGTATTTTTAATTTTTTTTTTTCAACGTTTTTTATTTATTTTTGGGACAGAGAGAGACAGAGCATGAACGGGCGAGGGGCAGAGAGAGAGGGAGACACAGAATCATCGGAAACAGGCTCCAGGCTCCGAGCCATCAGCCCAGAGCCTGACGCGGGGCTCGAACTCACGGACCGCGAGATCGTGACCTGGCTGAAGTCGGACGCTTAACCGACTGCGCCACCCAGGCGCCCCAATTCACCAGTATTTTTAAACTCACTTGTAGAGTCAGGATTTAAATCGGGATGCTCAGACTCTGCTTTTACCAAACTGCTAAATTCCTGACTATGGGAACACAGGTAAAACAGTGACTTAGTAATTTCATACGGTTTCCCACAATCTTCACAGAACAATGGCCACAGTAGATAGTGCCCTTGCTTGTCTTTGCTTAACATGCAGTCTTCTTGTCTTTATCCAAGTCCAGCACGAAGGAAACCAGTTACCTTCAGGTGTTCTGTCAAAGAGGTTTATCATTAGAGTCAAAAGCTACTGTGCTCTATAGATCCATATGAGTTTACTAGTTTGCTATGGCTGTTATAACCAAGCACCATGAACTGGTGGCTTAAACAGGAGAGATTTATTGTCTCACAGTTTTGAAGCCTAGAAGTCTGAAATCAAGGTTTTGGCAGGATTTGTTCCTTCTAAGGGCTCTGAAGGAGGGATCTGTTCCAGGCCTTTCTTATTGGCTTGTAGATGGCTGTCTTCTCTTTGTGTCTCTTTATACTGTCTTTCCTTTGTGAATATTTCTGTGTGCAAGTTTCCTCTTATTAAGGGGACACCAGGCATATTGGATTAGGGCCCATTCTAATGACCTCATTTTAACTTGCAGACTACCTCTGTAAAAACTCCATTCTCCAAACAAGGGCAAATTCTGGGCAACTGGAGGATTAGAATTCTGACATATGAATTTGGTGGTGGGGACACAGTTCTACCCCTAATAAACCCATTAGTGGGAATATGTCTTGTCTGCTGCAAAGTTTACTAAGTAGTGGTTGAATTAGAGAGAAGTACACCATGGACCTCAATCGTTAACCTCCAGCCATTTTTTATTGCTTTCACTCTTGTTCTCTGTCACCTGCCATCCCACAAAACCTGCTAAACTTTAGTTCTTTCTATGAAAATTGTTGGACACTTTTTATTTTCCTTTATAACTTCTTAGGGAAGGTCCTTGTTATATTCTGTAACAGGAAATGCAACTCTTTAATAGAAAATGTTGCTTGCTTAACCTGAAGCCATTCTCCCCAAAAGGTTCTTTCCTTCTTGTCACAACTTGTCCCCAAAATGCCAGATGAATATTTCTCTCGCTATTTTTTTCCCTGCAGCCAGAGGCAAGATTTCTCAACCTTAGCACTATTGACATTTTGGGCCAGATAATTTTCGTTGTTGAGGGATATCCTGTGCATTGCAGGATGGGTAGCAGCACCTCTGGCCTCTTCCCAGATTCCAGGATCACTAGCTTAGTTGCAGCAAAAATGTGTCCAGACACTAACAAATGTTTCCTGGGTTGGGGAGCAGAATCATCCCTGTTTGATAACAACTGAACTAGAATGGGCATATTTGTATAGCAGATGGTAAGCACTCAAGAAATATTTTCCTTTCTTAACATTTCCCTAACTTTAAAGTTTGTTTGTTCATTTATTTTGAGGGTGGGGGGGCAGAGAGAGAGAGAGAGAATTATGAGCAGGCTCCACACTGTCAGCACAGATCCTGATGCAGGGCTTGAACCCATGAACTGTGAGATCATGACCTGAGCCAAAACCAAGAGTCAGATGCTTAACTGACTGAGCCACCCTGGTGCCCCAACATTTCCATAACTTCAGACCTTCTCCAAGTCTCTGTTTCAGCTTTCTTTATTGCCAGTAAATGTTGCCTGTTAAAAATAAGTAACATAAAATTTTAGCTTCATCCAAGATGTATCCCAAAGATGTCTTATTGATTTCTCTTCTGGGTCTCCTCAATGCCCTACTAGATATTTATATTAGCTTGTGTAGCTATCATCTTAAAATAAGCATACCTAAATGAAACTAAATTGTGTGTCAACTATAGCAGAGGAAAAAGAATTTTCTTTCTACCCTTTTGAGTTCTTAGCTGAGAACCCTGTAATAAAAGACAGGTTAACAGGAGAAAAACAGAAGTTTATTAGTATATATACCTCATGCATACATGGGAGATACACAGGGAAAAAAGAGTAACTCTCTGAGGTGGCTTAGAATTCAGGCTTCAATAGCATGTTAATAGGGGAAAAGGGGGAGTGGTATAGGCATCCGAAGGGAGAGTTATGATTTTTAGGAAAGATGAATGAGCCCTTAGAAGAAGGGATGAGAGAATTATAGCAAAGTTTGTCTGGGTGTGTTGTCAACTTCTAATCTCCTCTCCTGTGACAAAGGTCTATCTTTCCTGGTTGATAAGACTCCTGGGGAGACTCCTGGGGAGGCGTTTTGTGACAGCTGATTTCCTTTGGAGTATCTGTCTTTAGGCAGATAAGGGAATTCAAGAACAGTTCCTCCCTGCATTTGCTGTTTATTAAAAGTGCCTGCAGCTCAAAATAATCCACATATTAAAGCAGCATGTTTTGAGGTGGCATGTCATGAACTCCTGCAGTCGTATTTGAGGTAGCATATTGTTTTTAAGTTTATTTATTTATTTATTTATTTGGGAGAGAGACAGAGACAGCATTAGTGGGGGAGAGGCAGAGAGAGGGAGAGAGAGAATCCCAAGCAGGCTCTGTGCTGACAGCCTACATGGGGCTTGAAACTGTGAAATCATGACCTGAGCTGAAACTAAGAGTCAGACACTTAACCAGCTGGGGTAGCATATTAAACTCAGAAACTGTAAGATTGGTCAGCTACTTGTCCAGCCTGAAACTGGGTGTTCTCTAGGAAGGGAGGCCACCATCTGGAGCTCAGAGAGTGCTAGCCTAACTACTGATTCTTTACAAGAGACCCCATACATAATGTCTACTGACGTGTACAAGCTTCAAGACATTTTCAAATCCAAAAGGTAGTATCGACTACTCCCAGATGAGCCAGGAAAGACTCTTAGAAGACCCCATCTTTCATTTGAATAAGAAAGAAAATGACATGGTGTTATTGCCCCCACAAGCCCCTTATACATTTGAAGTAAATCTTCAGAAGATTTGTCAGGAGGCAAACTTGATCATGAGGTGTGGAAACAGAGTTTCCAGGGGGAGTGAGATTTGTTTGAATTTGTATACTGATGGATTTCTCAGATGGCATTGGGAGTGGGGATTTGATGGGTAATAGGGAGGGGGGAAGAATAAAAAGGCAGCCTTTCTTATTATAAGCTACAGCCTGTCACTTAAGGGCATGTGCCTGATTATTTCTCTTTCACGCATGGGTGCCCTGTTTGCTGAAGGTGTTGTGAAAAGTTGCCAAGAGATAAATTCAACTGTTTATGAGAATCATTACATGGTTCTGTGTTTATTTCCCTGGCACCCTCCAAGATCTATAATTTGAAGCTGAGCAGCTGCTTTCTGGTGCTTGTAAATAAAAGTATTTAAATTTGTCTTAAGCACATTGTTTGGAAAATGTATACAAAAAAGGGTGCCTTTGTAGCACTAGGGAATCCACAAGAAGAAGGAAAGGAAACTTTTTTATATGGCTACTGCTAACATTTATTGTGTGACTGGGGTAGTGTTACAGTCTCTCAGCGCTGGTCATAAAGATGATAATTAAGTAGGCGGTCCCTGTAGGCTTCCTACCAACTTAGAAGCATTTCTCCTTCTCAGGTTTCAGCTACTACCTCTCCTAAGTGGGAGCTGGAAAAGCAAAATAAGAAGACCTTTGAAGCCAACACAATGTCTCGTCTGTCTTGGCTAACTGTGTCGTAATATAACTGATATTATAGCAGGTAGCAGGGAAATATGTGTCAGGAACAATACAATTCCACATTTTGTTGGTAGCGGGGAACAGAATGTGCACCACCATTCTCACAGACATCCACTTCCTCACAGACTAGAGGAAGGTGGTCAACGAGGTGGCTGGCCAACTGTTGACCGAAAGTTGTTACCAAAATGGCTATCATGCAAATACTCGTTTATCAAAGTAATATTTAAAAAGCTGAACCTTTTAACTTAAAAGAGTATGTTTCAGTATTCCTCTTTTCCTTCACCCATGCTCCAGCAACTCATCTCAGGACTCCTAAGATGACATTCAGTCTGGTTCTCCAACATGTGTGTTAATGGGGAAACAAAGCCTAGTAATCACTGGGGTGGGTTAGCAAGACTATGACTTATCTACTAAGTATCCTTCTGTGTTTAGCTAGAAGCCATTGCTCTCCCGTTTTCTATAAAGAAAACTATTCCTATATCACTCTGGTTAGTAGGCAAAGGAAAGGTAAGAAACAAGAAGTGAGGATTTGCACATTTTGTTGTATAAGAAAAAAAGGAGTTCCCTGTGAATTTGTGGAATTAAAGTCTACAGATTCAGTTGCTTTTCTAATAAAGTTGCTAAATTTTGCCCCTCTTTTTTTTCAACGGTAGAGATTCAGCTTTGAATCATTTCACTGGGGTATAATCTACTCTACGTGGTTCTCAGTCTTGAAGATTCCTGATACATCCTGAAGGCACCAGACTACCTTATATCCAGAACTGTTTGCCCAGACCTGTGGGATATTTGGTTAATGAAGGTAACCATTTTGGGAACCTCTGCATCCAAACTCATTTTAGGCCAGTGTCTAAGACCACAAAGTGTCAAATGCTAAACTGACCAAGTATTGTGTGAAGACCTGACTGAACTCTTTAATTCAAAAGGGTGAGCATAAAGAAAGAATCAAGGGGGAAATCATCACTTCCTCAAATCTGATTGAAGGTTGAGAGGGATCAAGGAAAACTTCAATAGCTTGGAAACTAGTCCCCAGGAAAACAATGAATAGGGCCTGGAAGAAAAGAAAGGAAGATTTGCTGATTAGCTTCCCCCCGTGGAGAGAGTCTCTGCCACTTGGCTTCCTTTGATGAGATTACAGACTTCTGAAACTCATTCCCACCAGGAAGGTAGACACGTTGAAAGAACATCCTTCTAACTAGGCAGGGACACATTCCTTGTTCTTGGGAAAGTACATTATTTTGCTCTCTGGAATTACTTAATCATGTTTTCATCCTTGGGGCCACAGAGACCTTTCTTCAGGAGATTCTGAACCAATCTAGTCTAAGAAGAAGTTTAAGCTTATGTGATGAAGTTGCAAGAACTCCAGATAGCCAAATCACTGTATTTTTTATTTTTATACAATATTCCTCAACGGGGTAGAGAGATGTTAACGATCCTCTTACATTTCTCGTCCTTGAGTGTTCCAGTTGCATTTCTCCTTGGTTCCCTACACCCCACCCCAACTGGGAAAGGGGGATACAATCTAACCTTTTATTGATTTGGATGCCATAAACTAGCAAATAATTTCTGTCCCCTTTGTTTTCATACGCCCTCAAATCTCACTGTATCCATCAACTCCAATTCATACCATCATAATTTAAGATACTTAGAGTTGAACGGAATTTTAGTTTAAAGTTCCCAACCTAAGCAGAAAGCCCCATTCCTGACTTACGGTCACTACATCTTCCGTAAAACCACCAGTGTAAGGGGACCTTCTTGGTTGAGTTGGTGTATTTTGGTATAGCTTGTCTTTAATTCACCATCCTCCACATACACCTTCCCCTTATTTCTCTGTTTATTCCAACCTAAAATATCTTTCGAGGCTCATTTTAAGTCATACCATTTCCTAATGGACTTCTTAGACTAAAGGTGATCACACAAACTTAGAAATCTAGCAGAATTCTAGAATCTTAGTGAAACCCCAAAGGGAATGTACAGATATTCTAGTTATAGGCTCTTCTTTTACAGATGTGAAACTGAAAATAAGGAAGGACTCATAGGAAACCAGGCCATATATTACATTTTGACATCCTCTTTAATGCAGCTATGAATAGTTTTTTTCTCTTTTAAACACTGGAAGTCTGTATTTTTTTTTCCCTCCCAATTGCAAGCTTCTTGAAGGCAATGATTATAATTTCTGTGTCTGTGTATTTTTCAATGGTCTCTCATACATACTAGGTTGTTCTAATTCAGTGCTGTCCACTAGAACTTTCTACAAAGGTATAAATGTTTTATAATATCTGAGCCGTCCAACATGGTAATCACTAGCCACATGTAGCTTTTGAGCACTTGAAATGCTATTAGTGCATCTGAAGAATTGACTTTTTAAAGTTATTTCATTTTCATTACCTTAAATTGAAACTTCTATAGACACATGCTGCTAATGATTACATTAAACATGACAGGTCTCATTGTTTTGTTGATTCACTGCAAGTGAAGAAAAGTTAGAGCACATTTGTTGACTTGATAATATCTTAATATTGTTTGAATCAGAATAACAGAGGTTTAGAGATGGAAAAGGCCAAGTCTCATCACCTCGATTAATAGCCCCAGAAAAGTGAAAGCATTCGATCAAGGTCACATGGGTAATTAGGAAAACAGCCGACACCAGGGCCTAGGCCTCCTGGCTATAGTTTTTCTTTATTATTTTTTCATTATTTGTCATAGTCTCTTGGGGGAAGTCAGAGGAGGAATCAGGTAGTAAGTAGATAAGAAGAGAAAAACCAATAGAAATTTTAAAAAGTATGATAAGGATGACTGAGGATTATAGATAAGGAGGAAGGGAAGAAAGGATGTCATACCAGAGTAAAGAAATTTGTCAAAGGATGGAGACGAAGAAAGAAAAAATTAAAAGCTCATACTTTCAACCATGGACTGGTGTAAATGAAGAATCCCTTTTTCAATGCAAAACAATGTTACTGTAATAAATCAGGGACCATTTCATAGATATACCCAGGATTACACAATGAAGAGAGTTTAGTAGTTACTGAACCATGACAAAGTCCCCATATAATGAATTACATTCCTCAAAACCTTTGTCAGACCAATCACAGAATTCCCTTTGAATGAGCATGGAATGTTAACATCTGGTACACCAAATGGAGATAACAGTTTCATCCAAAGCCTCAGTTAGTCAAGCTTTATCCCTCTCAGTTGTCCCCTGATCCCACTTGATCCTTCCTCTTGCTTTGCAGCTAAATGAAGGAGAGACATCACTGAAGAGTGTTGGGTTCTGTGGCATGTAAGAGACCTGGGAAGTAGAAACACTGGTGGATGTGAATTGTCTGGAAGCCTAAAGAATGCTCCAGATGCCCCTTCTCCATAGGGAGTCAGAAGCTCCAGTAACCTATCAAGAGAAATAATTTGGATAGAGACTGTAGATAATCAGTAAATAAGAGAAGTAACTTGTTTCCAAAATCTCAGTGGTTTTCAAAACAGGATGCTACATTTTTGTTTATTTATTCTGTAGTGTTTTGTATTTCATACAAAGAAGGAAAGATGAAGGCTCATATCTGTAATATCATGCTCTGTAAACTGTGCTTTGTTTCGTTGTATCTTTTCCCTTTCTGGCAGGGAAGTAGAATGACACAGATTTTCTTACAGTGTGTGAAATATTTATTTTGTTACTAATTTAATGGTCGTTCAGTTAGGTCATGGGCATAGCTTTTTTTTTCTTTTTTTTTTTTTTTTTTTGCACCTTAAATGCTACTTTACCTGTTGACATGGCACCACTCTCTAGGTCACAAGGTTAGGTCAGAATTTACTCAGTTAGGATTCTAAGGTGGGGCCAGTCATCAGTCCTTACCAAATCTTATTCTGTCTCTGTTCCTCTCTCCTGTTTTCTTCTTCCAGGTTTCTCTGTTTCTTATTAACACTACCACCTGCATCAGAGCTCTGTGGGGGCGTTTTGGCTGTTCCTTTTCCCTTATATCCTACCTCTAGATAACTGCTCCAGCAAGCAGCTTTTCTTTCCACAGTAGCTCACATTTTTCTTCCTTTTATTACATTGCCTCCCCCCTATACCAGGGTGCTGTTGGTTTTCTGTGTCTCCTGTCACCAGCACATCATGAATCTTTCACAGATTGGGACTAATTGTATCCCTCGATAGCTCAAAAACTTTCAGTGGTATGAGACGCTTAAAAGGAAAAAACTTAGAGAAAGAGAAGGGAAAAGGGGGAAGAGGAGAAAGAGGGGAAAAAAAAGAAAGGAGGAGGAAGTTGCCAGTGGAAAAAAGTAGAAAACTACGAAACTATATAAGAATTGAACATACATGGGGAGCCTGGGTGGCTCGTCGGTTAAGCGTCCGACTTCAGCTCAGGTCATGATCTCACGGTCCGTGGGTTCGAGCCCCGCGTCGGGCTCTGTGCTGACAGCTCAGAGCCTGGAGCCTGTTTCAGATTCTGTGTCTCCCTCTCTCTCTGCTCCTCCCGTGTTCATGCTCTGTCTCTCTCTGTCTCAAAAATAAGTAAACATTAAAAAAAAAATTTAAAGAATTGAACAAACAGTACTGATGGAGAGTCAAATCAATGGAAAACTATATTTCTTGCAATAGCTGTGAATAATTGCTTTAAAATATTTAACTTGAATTGCTACCTTCCAGCATATACCAAAATAACTTTCAGATTGATTAGAATGTTAAATGTAAAAAAAAAAATCTAAAAATAGTTGAAAAATGTGGGAAATTGTTTCAGGTCAAGATTAGAGAGATCTTTCTAAATAAAATAAAGGCAAAAGAAGAATAATGAAAAAGATTAAGCATAACATAAGCCTTAACAATCCACTAAGAATCAGGGTGCCTAAATGACTCCGTTGGTTAAGCTGCAGACTCTAATTTCAGCTAAGGTCATGATCTCACGGGTCATGAGATCGAGCCCCCCACACAGGGCTCGGTGCTGACAGTGCACGGAGCCTACTTCTGATTCTCTCTCTCCCTCTCTCTCTCTCTCTCTCTGCCCTTCCCCCGCTGGCAGTTACTCTATCTCAAAATAAATACATAAACTTAAAAAAATTCTTAAAACACTAAAAAAAATCCACTAAAAACATATTCTCAAAATTCAAAAGCAAAAGGCCATCTTGAGAAAAATATTTCCAGGCAATATGGCATACAAAGTGTGAGTGCATTCAAAATACAAGATCTCGGGGCGCCTGGGTGGCTCAGTTGGTTGAGCATCCGACTTGGGCTCAGGTCATGATCTCACGGTCTGTGAGTTCCAGCCCCGCGTCGGGCTCTGTGCTGACAGCTCAGAGCCCGGAGCCCGTTTCAGATTCTGTGTCTCTCTCTCTCTCTGACCTTCCCCCCTTCATGCTCTGTCTCTCTCTGTCTCAAAAATAAATAAACGTTAAAAAAAATTAAAAAAAAAACAACAAAATACAAGATCTCTTACAAATCAGTAGGACGAAGAACACTCCAAAAGAAAAAAAAAATTGCAAAGATTATGGAGAAGGAATTCACAAAAGAATATAAATGATCTATATTATGAAAAGAAAACATCAGAGCTATTGTGCTTTTTTTCTTTGCGCATTCTTGCCATTGCTTAAAGCTCATAAAATCCCTCCTCATTTCAGGATCAGTTAGTCAGCTGCATTATTTCCAATTTATATATTCAGTTTTCATTTCATATTTTAATACACTCAATCATTTGACTGCATGCTCTGAGATATTAGAGTCAATTCAATTGTAATCTTTCCCCACCTTCCTAGACTGTAAGCTCTTCGAGGGCGGGAACAATGTGCTATTTATTTTTGTGGACCCTACAGCATGCAGACGTGTATGGCACACAATCGTCTACACAGGAAGGGCAAAGAGGGAGGATCAGAGAAGTTTTGAGAGAGGGTACATCTTTTAAGGTGAGTTTTAAAATTCAAAAACGTTTTCAAATACGGTGGGTTTTCTTTTTCCTTTTGTGCGTGTCTTTTGGGTTAAACCTGGCTTAAAGGCACGGTCATAGGACTTAAGAGAAAAGGGTACTGAAGAGAGACAAATGAGGATTTGAATATGGACACTACTCATCATTTCACTCTGAGCCTCAGTTCCTCATCTGTAGAAAAGACATCATGACTCCTACTTGCATGGTTATTAAGAAGATAGAAACCCACACTCATAACGTGATCAGCATGCTGGTTCCATTCCCTTCGTATTCCCCTTTCTGCTATTCTGAAGTAAAAATGTGGTGACGTGTGAAAACATCTTGTAACACGGGATTTTTTTTTTTTTTAACAGCACGATGTACTATTAATTAAAATTTTGGTATATATGTAAGTGTAAATTGCTTGTTATGCTTTTGCTAATGAGAAATTGAATAGAAGCGATGTTTGGGGGGAGAAGGTTCAGAGTATTTTATTTTGTTTACATGAAAAAAAGTAGAACAAAGTGAAATGTGAAAAGCAGGTAATTCAAAAGATTCTATCGTGTCGGAGTCCTCTGGTAGAAATGGCATGGATTTGGGGGTCAGGAAAACTTGAGTGTCACTCTCAGCTCTGCACAAACTCCAGTGCTACCTTCGGCCAGTTACTTGTCCTCATCAAGATTCCATTTCTCCACCTGTCACGCTGGGATTAATAACATTTTCACAGCAGGGGCTGTTGGGAAGACGAAGATAAGTAAATGAAAGCATATGGTACATAGGCGATATGTGATAAATGCTGCCTTTCCCCCCCCTCTTTCTTTTTCTTTCCTCTCAGAGATGACATAGCCAGCCTGAGTCATCATAATACCTCTGGGTACTTGGATGTTTAAAAGACCTCATGTAATTTTTTAAGTACCTACCCAACTATCAATGAGTGACTTAGGTGTCAGGAAGAAGAGATTCTACTTTTAAAAGTGCCCTTAGACTCGACCCCTGTGTTTACAATAGGGTTTTTGGATCCGTGCCTGTCTCACGACACACAGTCTAAATCTCCATGCATATTTAGTTAATCTCAGTTCATCTTGTAGACACACAGCCATCATTTTGCTCTTGGGAAGACTGAGAACATTGTGTCCCAATTCTTTTGTTGTAGGGGACTACCATTAGTTTTTACCACTGCCTGCTTTTTAAATTTTGTGAGCTGTAAAATGTAGTACTATATATTCCTGAGTAGGGTTTTTTTTTTTTTCCCCACTGAGAGTATTTAAGTTGAATGTGTTTTTAATAGTCTGGGAGGGAAGATACTGGTAATAAAGCAAAGCATTTGAAATTTTAAAAATAAGCAGTACATTTATAGCAATTATGGAGGTCCCTTTTTCTCTAAATGTGTATTTGTTTTTGAGAGAGAGAGAGGCGGGAGGAGGGAGAGAGAGAGAGGATCCCAAGCAGGCTCTGCCCTGTCAGTGCTGTCAGCCTGATGTGGGGTGTGGGACTTGAACTCATGAACTGTGAGGTCATGACCCGAACTGAAATCAAGTGTTGGACGCTTAACCAGCTGAGCCACCCAGGCGCCTCATGAAGGTCCCTTTATTAGTGATTAAATATAGTATTATAGAATAGTATATCTAGAGTGAAAAAATGCTAATCATCAACCAGCAGTAGTTCTTTTTTGTTTTTTAATAAAGGAATGCTTATATTTTATTTATTTATTTTAATTCTATTTTAGATAGAGAGGGTGGGTGGAGAGAGGCAGAGGGAGAGAGAGAATCTTAAGCAGGCTCTTCAGTCAGCACGGAGCCCTATGCAGGGCTTGATCCTACAACCCTGGGATCACGACCTGAGCCGAAATCAAGAGTTGGACGCTCAACTAACTGAGCCGCCCAGGTGCCCCAGGAATGCTTATATTTTAGAGTGAACGAGGCATGGCCTGTGATATTTGCCTCAGTGAATTTCACTTAACAGGATATACTATAGTACTTATATTGCTATTTTGTCTTTAAAATTGCTACTTAAGGACTATGACTCTAGCCTCTCTTATATTTGCTTTCAGTGTGGCCTTGAATGAAAAGAGGCAACATCCCTTTTCTCCAAAGATAAAACACTCTCCACACACCATTTTCTCTTCCTTTTCTAAGCTATGGGGATGTGACTTTGGTGTTTCCTTTACCTCTATGTCCTGTATCATAACTATCTTGCTAGAATCAAAACTCTAGTTATTAGTCAACCTGTCTTAACTTCAGATTCGTTTCTGTTAGGGAGGAAGGTTATTGTTGATGTAAGCCTCCTATGTCTATATATGTACTTTGTAGAAATTATCTCAATTACTTAATTTAGGTGATATGGATTTGATTGTCCCCATTTCAGAGCTGAGGAAAAAGAGGTCCACAGAGTTTCAGAAATTATTCCACACTCTTATCCAGTGAGTTGAAATTGTAACCTAGATCTGAATAGTTGTCAACACAAATTCTTTCCAATTCTGCAGGCTCCTGGACGTTTACACTGATTCTTTAGAGTTCTTAAATAGCCTTTTTGTGATTAAAAGACTATGTAAGGATAGTCTTCTATATCTGCAAATAGGTACAAGTTCAGGCTTTTGAGGGGAGAGATGAAGAATGTACCTTTCAACATGGTCTTTTTCAAGCATGTGTCATATATCCAGGTGGCGTGGGGCATATGGGACCTACTCTCCAGAGACAGAGACCATGACTGGAGGTCAAGTCTTGGGGGCATCAACGACATGTACACAATAGGTGAAAGGCACTTACAATCTTGGCTCCCTGTTGGCCTGTTCCCCCTGTTCTCGGAGTGGTTTATGGGGCTGTGAAACTAAGAGTGGGCTGGCTTGACATATGGGAGGTTCCGCTCTAAATAAGATGGAGGGAGCCAGGAGTCTAAGAGAGCAGTCAATTATTAGGGGATGTGGGTACGTTCAGCTAAAGTATTTAACATTGGTCTTATCCAGAGACTTACTAACTTTGGTGCATGTGATCACCTGGAGAGCTAACGAGGAATCAGTGGTCCAGTAGGGGAAGACCTGGCTCTCTGTGCTCTTATTAAGTTCTCAAGAAGATTCTGATACATGCCCAAGTTTGAAAAACACTAAACCGTATTTTGAAATTCCTATCTCATCACTAAGTAATGACTATGAAAAAGCGGTCATATGTCCTTTTCTTTGTTGTTATAATGTAGAAAGATCTGCTGATTGACAATTTGAATTCAGAAATATTTGTTTATATTTTATGCAGTTATCTCAGGCTGATAAATGCATTCCCAGGATGAGGTCTTTGGAAGAATGAGCACGTCAAGGACATCTGAAAGATTCTCCTTCTCAAACTTTGCTTTCCCCGTGGGAAACAGTGCGAGGGAAAGGAAATGAATCCTGACCCTCCCTGGAGGCAATGCTTGCACATATTTTGGAATCTGAGGGGCAGCTGCCAATTTCACCTGCAGGCAGGAAGTACACACCTGTTAGCTATTTTTTAAAATAGCCTGTACTTGGCCAGATTACAAGGAACACTGTTGTCACGGCATCAAAAAAGGAAGCTGACTTACCTGCAAGTAATCCTTATTAAAGGAGATTTTAGGAAGCTGGACACTTGAGAAAAGCAGGCAACTGTGAAAAGAATATCTCCTGCTTACCTTTGTGAAAGCCAACAATTACCCCCAAATTGGGCCGGGATTAGATAAGGCAATCAGTTGTAATAGAGTTGATATCTGGGAAGGGGGGAAGTACGAGTCATTTAGAGATAAACCTCTTATGCTTCCCTTTCCTTGATCATCTTTATCCTTGCACCCACCCCTAACCTTTATACATAGCGGTCACTGGTGGGGTGAGGGAGGACTGACTTTGGAAGTGCGCCTTAACCAGGCTTTTGTGTGCATTGTCCAGGGCTCAGGGCTTTCTCATCAGCAGGCTTTCCTGCCCTGTCATTAGTCCTGGTGGCAAAAGAGACTCATTCCCATGAACTGACCCATGCGGCGAGCAGGTCACCTCGGACGGAGGCTTGCTGCTTCATTCAAAGGCTTCTGAGATTCCCAGATGTTGAGGCAAGATGCAAATATGGGGACGTGCTTTTCATCGCTCCTCAGTTCAGTTTCTGACCATTGGGAGTCATGGGGTTCTATCTGCTGACCAAATGGATGGTTTCGCCGGACATGGTGGACTCTGAGCGTTCACAGTTGCAATTGCAAAAAGAGTCTCTTTGTGAGAGCAACAGTTAATTCTCTCTGAATGTTACCACAGCTTAGGGAGAATAAGTATTCCACCCCCCTTACATGTCCCCCCTCGCTTTTGCTTAAAAACAGGTAATTGGAGCAGGGCTTCGAAGTGTAATCTTGCCCAAAGGCTAAGCTTGCCACCTAATGACACATGGTTGTTCTTCTTTATTGAGGCGGTCTTGCACTCATTATCCCTAAATTAGTTCCCTTTTCTCCTTTGCTTTATTATTCATCCATCAACTCCTTTTTCATCTGGATTTTTCCAAGTGAACCATGGCAAAGTGTCTCTTTGTGAGGTTGTGTGTCTGTGCGACAGTGCATCTGTGTGAGTGAGCGAGCCCCGGTCCTCCCCGTGCCCCTCGTTTACATTAAGCGTTTATTTAAGCCAAGGCAGTGGAAAGCTGACAAAATTCTTTGGCACTGATTGCCTCATAATGATCTGACATCAATCCCGGGGAGGAAAATTTAGCTGAAAGAGGAAGAAGCTGGAATTCAGTTGCAGGGTTCCCTTGGCACAGCCAGAGGCAGGCCGCTCAAACTCAGAGAAAAAAAAATTGAAACTGGTTTTTCCATGTAGTCGAGAATGTTTGTGTAAAAGTATAATTATGACTTTAACATCCTGTTCTGTCAAAGGAAAAGTTTCATATACCACTTGGGATGTTATATCCAGCTGGTCACATGACACGAGGTAAAGACAATACTGACCCGGGTTGGACTCCCTACTTTACCCCTGGTCATCAGTATTACTTAACCTGTTGGAGTCTCAGTTTCCTCACCTAAAATAGGAATAATGATATCAACTTCACTGGTTTGTGGTGAGGATTAAAAGAGATGATGTTCAGAGTGCGTAATACAGTGACTGTTAGATTGTAGGTAACAAGTCATATCAAAGATTTATCATCGTAATTCCCTTATAATGAACTGAAACACAGCTTGGAAAAATTTTGGTTTAATGGCCTAAGAATCTGAGCTTAGATTTTTTTTATCTCTCTGTCTCTCTCTCTCTCTCGGATCACCTCTTTCATCATCTTGAAAAGGGACCTAGCATTTTCTGAAGCACACCAGGCATTTCTGTTACTTACTGGACACTCTGCTTGGTGGTGTATTCTTCTCATCAGACACTTGTGTAAGCTCTGGAAGGCTAATTATCAGTCCCATTTTGCAGAGGAGAAAATTCCCATTTTGAGAGGCTCTGGGAGGTTAAGTAGCTTGTTCAAGTTTCCAAAGTTAGTGGTGCAACAAGTATGCAAACAAGAGTTTGTCAAGTCCCAAAGGGTATAAACACAATTGAGAATTAGAGTCTCTTTCATTTGTCTACATTTGCTTTAAGAAAGCAAATATCCCTCACATATTATGTAACAAAATCTTCTGATTCAGAGGGTTAGTGGACTCATTTAGTCTGAACAGAGGAGGGAATATTAGCAACTTTGTCTAACTGCTTGATTCTGAGGGTAAATATGTGATATGTGTATGCAATATATCACATTTGCTATTGATATTATTGAACAGATTCAATCATTTATGTCTCTCTGCTGGCAGGAATGCAAACTTATGGAGCCACTCTGAAAAACAGTATGGAGGTTCCTCAAAAAATTAAAAATAGAACTACCCTAAGACCCAGCAACTGCACTACTAGGTATTTATCCAAAAGATACAAACATGCTGATTCGAAGGGGCACATGCACCCCAATGTTTATAGCGGCACTGTAGACAGTAGCCAAATTACGGAATGTCCATTGACTGATGAATGGGTAAAGAAGATGTGGTATATATACAATGGAATATTACTTGGTGATCAAAAAGAATGAAATCTTGCCATTTGCAACAACGTGGATGAGTGTATTATGATAAGTGAAATAAGTCAGAGAAAAACAAATGTCATGTGATTTCACTCATATGTGGAATTTAAAATACAAAACAGATGGACATAGGGGAAGGGGAGCAATAATAAGATAAAAACAGACAGGGAGGCAAACCCTAAGAGACTCTTAAGTACAGAGAACAAACTGAGGACTGCTGGAGGGATATCGGCTTTGGGGATGGGCTAAATGGGTGATGGGCATTAGGGAGGGCACTCGGGACGAGCACTGGATGTTGTATGTAAGTGATGAATCCCTAAATTCTACTCCTGAAATCATTATTACACTATATGTTAACTAACTTGGATTTAAATTAAAAAAAAAAATCATTTCTGCCTCTTTCCCAACATGATTTCCTCCAGACACACATCTCATAGACTACAGCATTACCATCTCATCGTCTTTACCCTACTGGAATATTCCAGAGGTAGTCTCCCCTCCTTACCTCCACCATATTCCAGTTCATATCTCCCTTCTCCTCATCAGGCCATGGGTTCCTGAGTGTTCTCAGCCTCTATAATGCTGATAACCCTGGGTTGTTGGATATGTTCTATTACCTCCTATTCCTTCCACATGAATCCTCTTTCTTATCCTGCCAAGTCATTTCTTTCTCCTCTACTTTTTATCCTTCTTCTGTGAAACCAGAGTTAGCTGGGAAGAAGTTCAATAAAGTGGTATAGGGAAAGATGTAAAGGTTCTAGTTCTAGCTCCAATTACCTGGATAAGTGATTTAACATCTCCATGACTTAGTTTCCCCACCGGCAAAAACAAATGTTCCAGTTGTAATTTTCTATGATTTTTCTTGATCATGGCTCCGAATGCTGCAGATGCAATTTTTGTGCTAGGGCTTCCTAAAGTGGTTGTTTCTTCACAAACTGGCACCCATACATGGAGGACAAGGAGACTGAAGAAAGAGGCAGGCCATTCCAGGTTGGTAGGTGACCGGTTTAACAAGCAAGAGAACTCATGTAACAAGGTTTGTCTTGGGCAGCTGCTGGATGAGTAGCTCTCTGAACCTGCCTAACAGAATTTTAAAAGTTTATATAGAGGACTTAATGGGGTTTTTTCATCACATATTTGGTCCAGATGATCTCAATAACACATTAATCTCTCGAGGTTGCATCCTTGAAACAGCTCCTACTGTGGGAATGGTGGGCCGAATGTACATGCTAAGCAGAGGGGAGGGGCTGAGAAGCCTCCGATTGTCCAGGTTCAGTTCACAGGTCACATCCCCTTGATGGCCTTCTCCAACAGATGTACAGTCTCTTCTCCAAGGACGGAGTTAGTAGCAATAATAACATGTGTATATAATAGTTTGTATTCATAAGAATGGTACTTTGACATCATTTTATTTGTTCCTTCCAACACAGCAACTTGAGCCCAGTCACTCCGCTAGTCAGTAGCAGGGCCTGAATATAGTCCTCTTGGTTCTGAATTCTTTTCTCTGTACCTCAGCAGAGTGACATAAGCTGGCTGGGCATGAGGAGAAGAAGATCAAAGGGCTTTTTTGGTATGTGTGTCTGTGTGAGCTGTGCAGGGAGAGTGAGTGGATAGTGTGGGTGGAGAGTAGAAATTTAAGGATAGAAGTGGTGGTATGAATTTTTCAAAAGGAAAAGAAGTCTGCCTGATTAATTATTGTCTCAGGACTTGCAGTTTCTCCTGAACACCTACTGGATAACATCTGAGTAAGAGAGTGTGCTGGGAGTAAAACAAACAAAAACATACATATAACTGATTTAAAAATCCTTGGGGTGTTTGGGTGGCTCAGTCGGTTAAGCATCTAACTTTGGCTCAGGTCTACTGTCTCACAGTTCGTGAGTTTGAACCCCGCCTCGGGCTCTGTGCAGACAGCTCAGAGCCTGGAGCCTGCTTCAGATTGTGTCTCTCTCTCTCTCTCTGCCCCTCCCCCACTCATGCTCTGTCTCTGTCTCTGTCTCTGTATCTCTCAAAAATAAATAAACATTAAAAAAAAATAAAAAATTCTAAACCCAATACTAAAGACTGCAGTGAAAGTTATAGTGACTTAGGGGATTTTTCTGTTTTCTGGATGGTGTTTTGCCTAAAATGAAAAACAGTCCTTATTTGAAAATCCATCCTATGGTTAGTGCAAAGATTAGTTTATACAGTCCCTTGAGTTACAAGGCTAGAGACCTGTAACTTCTTTTTAAGTCAAGATCAACAACTCCTTCTCAAGTTGACCCTGTCTTGCCTTTATAAGATGAATCAAATTTAAATCTGTCTATTGTGTATTCAGTGGCCTCTCTTGGCCATAAACAAGTCCATTGTCCATTAAAAGGCCAGAGGCATATTCCAGATTCTTTGTGAAAGAATCAAATATCTCTCTCTTTGTTGAGGAGGTGATTTGTTAGCGGTGGGAATGAAAGGGGAACAGGGAAATGGTTTCATCATATGTCCCAGAAATCCAATGTAATGCATTTGGCCCAACCCTTTCTCACTTAAGATTTAAACCAATATTTATTTTTGAAAGGAAATACAACCTGCATGCATCTGCCTCAGTAGCCTTGTTGGCTTTTATTGATAGGAAACAGGAAGTTACTTTTTTACCAACACTACAAAAGACCTAAAGGTCGACTGAATTTTAATCTTGGCAAATGTAGCTTCCACCCTGAAAGGTGGACCGAAGTTTCCAGGTAATAACAAAAGAAAGATAAATATTATCCTTAAGTGTCTTCCAGGATAAGAAAAGTGGAGAAGACTGAGCAAGTTCTAAGAATTACTGATTGTTTCATTTTGTCCCAGAGCCAAGATAATTTGTTCTTGAATGCAGATTCTCACATGCGTAGGTGATGGTACAAATCATTCAAGCAATTCTGGCTATTGACGCTAAAGGCTTAGCGTAAAAAGGAAAAAAATGACTGTAATAACATCTTTGGCTTTGATTATTTGCGCCCTTCAAAACAAAAATCATGAGTGCATGCTGTTTATTCTAAAGAGACTCACTATTTTGATCTATATTTTTTTTTACATAAAATAGAGCAAGGTTTGGAAGAACAGAAGGAGATGTTTTTACATCATACTGAAAAAAAATTGTCTTTTATCTTATACTATATTCTAAGCAGCCTAATTCAAGAAAAAATTGTTTCACAGAACATATTCATTATCTTTTCTCACTTACTATAAAGATATGACACTGAACTGTTTTGATTTTCTGTGTTTAGCTAATTCAGCCTAAGATTTGCCTGTGGAAAAATTTGACTTTAAAATGACTGTCCTTGGCCCAGATAAGGGTTCTCAGGGGGGTGTTGGGGAACATTGGCAACCAAATTCTATAGACCTGGCTCAAACTGGGGTTATGACAAGTGGTTTTGAACCTTCTGTTTTTGTACATGCTCTGTGAGTCTGTACCTTTGTACAAAGGTCACTCATCTAAAGAGACACAAAACTCTTCTTGCTCCTACTCTGATACCATAAAGTCAGCCCTGACTTTCACCCTTGATGGATACATATTTCTCAGGGGTTACCGAAGGAGGCAAAAGAATTATTTATGGTTAGTTACATCTTATCTCCGAATCCCTATCTGGTCATTTACCTGTGACCCCAGGTATTCCCTTGTCATTTCTAACCTAAGCTTATCTCATTTTCTCTGAGCCCACCTTGGCATCCATTTCTACTCATAATAGGCAAGACACCTCCCTTCAAAAATGTAATACGAGCAGCAAGCTCCAAGTGATGCTAGTAATGAGGTAACCATCTGATAGATGGTTGTAAACTTCCTGCTAGAAAAGGAGCCAAATCCTACCAGGGGCCATCTTAGGAATCTAGTCAGTGGGCATATTTGGTTGGAGATGGATACTGTTGGAGAGAGAGGTAGCTTTTAATAGTCATCCAAATACTTAATGGGCCATTTTCTACCATAACATGTGTTTAAATAATTGAATGCCAAATGTTTGAGATATCTATCTATCTATCTATTTATCTATCATCTATCTATCTATCTTAAGGTATTTAATTTGATCATTGCATCAGCCCAATGAGGTAGGGATTATTAGGATCCCTAGTTTGCCAGATGAGTAAACCAAGGCTTACAGAGGTTAGGTGAATCATTGTCAAAGAGCAAATGAATTGGGAGGTCTATTCCAACCCTGGACCATTCTTTATAAATTCCATGCTGTTAACCACTATACTATTCTTAATCTATCAGACTCGATCTCTTCATCCATATTTATAAAATATTTGAAGTCCCCCTCTACTACCATGAAATAAATGTATAGGTGATGTAACATACCTACATATAAAATGTTAACTTTCATGAAATGGAATACTGCTCAACAATAAAAAGGAGCAAACTACTGATTACACAAAGTAACATGGATGAATCTCAAAAAAAAAACAAAAAACATGTTGAATAAATTGGGGCACAAAAGTATACATTCTTTGTGATTCCATTTGTACTTTATTTAAGAGTAGCCAAAACTATTCAATGGGATTTGATATAAGAACACTGATTGCCTTTGTGTGTGGAGAAGGGAGAGAACTGATGATAAAGAGGCCATGAGGTGAGCAGAGAGATGGAAATGTTCTATGTCTTGATGGGGTATTGAATATGGATTATGTATTTATCAAACTTATCAAAATATACTTAAGATCTGTGTGCTTTATTGTTTGTAATTATAACTCAATAAAAATTAAGGTCAATATAAAATTCTAACATTATAGGAGAAATAAAAAGATTTTTAAGTAAGTCATATATTTTCATATATGAATGCTAAAGAGCATCTATATTCAAAGACATAATGAAGTAGTCCTATGTATGCATCTAATATTAATAAATAAATTTGAATTTTCAATTTTTTAAAAAAATTTTTAACGTTTATTTATTTTTGAGAGAGAGAGAGAGAGAGAGAGAGAGAGAGAGAGAGAGAGAGAGATGGCTCAAGCAGAGGAGGGGCAGAGAGACAGGGAGACACAGAATCTGAAGCCGGCTCCAGGCTCTAAGCTGTCAGCACAGAGTCAGACGTGGGGCTCGAACTCATGGATGGCAAGATCATGACCTGAGCTGAAGTCAGATTCTTAAACAACTGAGCCACCCAGGCACCCCAGGATTTTCAATTTTGAATTGAATATTGTCAAAGCTTTTTTTTTTTTTCACATCACATTTCGAAGATATTATAGATACATACATACATAGAGGTCCAGTTAGAATGGGATAGCTGCAGATCAGACAGATAAAATGTGTTATATTGGGTTCACCAAAGTTACCAGTAGTGACTGCTGTTTTGGGGGAATCTTGAACTAGTCTTGTACGCACCCCTGCTCCCCAAGTTTTCCTCAATTTTCACAGTAGTGTTAATTGGAAAATTCAGTGGATAAACTAGGCAAAAATTATTTTTGTGTGTATATATAAAACAGAGTTTAGAGTTTTATTTAATGTTTACTAATTTTTGAGAGAGAGAGAGCACGAACAGGGGAAGGACAGAGAGAGGGAGACAGAGAATCTGAAGCAGGTTCCATGCTGTCAGTGCAGAGCACAATGCAGGGCTCGGTCCAACAAACCGTGAGATCATGACCTGAGCTGAAACCAAGAGTCTGACGCTTAACCAACTGAGACACCCAGGGGCCCTAAAACAGAGTTGAGTTTAAAGTTCCAATGACTACGTATTGGGTTCCATCTGTAAGAATGTCCAAACATCAAAAAGATGTGTGAAGGGTGCCTGGCTGGCTCAGTCAGAAGAGCATGTGACTCTTGATCTTGGGGTCATAAGCTCGAGCCCCACATTGGGTGTAGAGATTACGAAAAAAAAAATAATAAAACTTAGAACAAACAAAATAGCCCCTCTGTGAATCACGGAATGCTTCTTCATTGTGTAGGAATCTCCTCCCCTAGCAGGATGTTTTATCTGCCTCCCTGGCCCTTGTGCATCAAACATATGTAGGGGGTGGTACATATGAAACATTGTGACAACTTGAAACCTCGCACACATCTCTGTCTCCTCAAAGGGAGAGACACTGGCTGAGTTGACAGTTCTACTTCAGAACTGTCACATTTTCTCAAGTGCTACTCCTTTTGCTAAGCTTTCTTTAACTATTTTTCAGGCTTGTCAACACGTCTTTCTTCTGTCCTCCTAGATTTCCAAGGATATTTCTATTTAAAAATTATTATTATCATTACTTTTTATTTTGTAATTGTTAGTATATTTATCTATGTCTCTCCCGAAATGATAATGTCCTTGATGTTGGAAATGTTTTTATCTCTAGCACTCAGCACAGTTCAGGCACTCTGCACATGCTTGTTGAAAGCATGAATGACAGGATTAATGAAATAATAAATGCAAACATTAAATCTGCTGAGTCCATATCACTCACGCAATGAACTGAATTTACTTTTCTTTAATTTAATTACCTATCACACACATACTATTATGTTGTATAGTTGGGATTTACTAGGATTAGAGAAACTTAGATTGAGAAACAAATAATTCTTTCAATAAGCTTTTTTCTAAAAAAAAATGTGCTACCGGCATCAAAAGGTAAATAAATAGGTGTGTTTTACATAAAGACCTCCTTCTTCTCATTTCCTTTTACTGAAATTAAGATGTGATGATAAGTGCTGTATTCATTTTTAACCCCAAATTATCTCACTATTATGTAACAAACAAACAAAGAAAAGGGACAGATTGCATAAGGGCATCTGCATTTATTTTAGAAGACAAAATGGGATTTTTAAGATACTGCTGTTAACAATGGGAAAGAATTCCCTGTTACCCATTATGCCCAGAAGGGCAGCTCTGTGACCTCTGCACCTGAAGCCTTATCAGGGTTCTTACCCATTGTTATCTGCAAACCATCTCAACAGGGCGGGCATTCATAGCTGCCCAAGGATATGGGACCTACTTAGTCTTGGAGTGGCCTCCAAAATTGTGATTAGATAGACTTGTCTCATTTCCAGTCCCTCCCAGCTGTTAAGAACACTGGATGAATTTTCAGATCTCTCAGCTCGATGGAAACAAAGAGGTACAGTGTTAAGTAGCCACCAAACCTCAGCCTAACTACTGTGGCTTTGCTCTGTAAATATGAGAGTTGGGCTCCTTGTGTTTATTTTTCTCATAAACCAAAAAGGGCTAATAGAATTAAGATTTCCAAAAAGACCCAGGCTTGGAGGTCTGTTTTACTATAAGTGTAAACAAAAATAAAACACTATAAGTCCCTTTTGCAGATTTTGTTTCCCTTATATATGAAAGCACAGAATTCAGGACTGGTTGGGAACCACCAAAAATAAAGGCCAGATTTTTACAATCTGTTATATCCTTTTTGGGGGTGGTAGGAAATTATTCCCGAATTCTGATGAAGACTTGCCTGGGACATTTTAAGGACAAGTTTAGTGGGCCCTTTGGAACTTCCTTATATTTGGACTCAAAGGTAGGATATTCTAATTTTGTCATCATTGTATTTGGGGCATTTCATTGAGAAGGAACTTTTAGATGTCTCTTGGGTGAGTAGTTCTAAGGCCAATTGGGAATATTTCAATATTCAATATATTTCAATATTCAATATTTCAATATTTCAATATATACTTCAATAGACACTGAAAAAGTCTCTTCTTCCAAAGAGTTCAAGATAGTCTTTGTTCAGGTGTTTTAATTCTCTGTGCAGTATTTCTTGACCCACAAACATTTGTAAATATTTTTTAGAAGACAAATTGGATGGTGTCTGAAAGGTGTATTGATTATTACTGAATATATATGTGTATATATTTATTCAGAAATATGTTTTCTTTTTGTTTTCAATTTTTAAATATTTATTTATTTTTGAGAGAGAGAGAAAGAGAGCGTGTGAGCAGGGGAGGGACAGACAGAGAGGGAGACACCGAATTTCAAGCAGGCTCCAGGCTCTGAGCTGTCAGCACAGAGCCTGACTTGGGGCTCAAACTTACCAATGGTGAGACCACGACCGGAGCGGAAGTTGGACACTTAACCGACTGAGCCACACAGGTGCCTATACATGTTCAGAGACATGCTCTGTATGTGTACATATAGATAAATAGATAGCATCTCTCAAAAAAGAGGAACTAATGGCTCTTTCCAGAGAAAGGCTGATTTCGCGGGGTGTCGCGAGTTCTACAGGCGGCTGCGGAGTCCTGAAGTGAGAAACATCTGGGCGCTCCGGTGCACTAGAGGCCCCACCTCTCACCCTTGGCTCACGCAGCCTACCCGGCAACCCCCAACGCCAAGTGCGCAGAACCAGCTCTGGCCCACACGCTCTGAGGGACCACCCCAGCCCAGACTGGGGAAGTGAAGTGCGCATGCTCCAGCCATAGAGCTACAGCCCTCCAGGAGGACAAAGGAGAAGCGCGGAGCTTCCGGTGAGGAAACCCCGGGGCCCCAGTCGGGTGTTTGCCAAGGTGCAAGGCCTCAGCAACCCGAACCAGTACTCCTGGGGGCAGTTGTGTCTCCCCGCGGCTGTGAGGTGCCCAGAATTTGCCGTGGGAAACCACTGCTTCCGGTCTCTGGAGGCTTTCCCCTGGAGAGCAGCCTCAGAGGCTTGCTCTGCCTTTCTGGCTCGCCTAGTTGCCATCACCCTGCAAAGGGGGCGCTGGCTCCTTCATCCAGTCCTCAAGTGTTCTCTTTTGAATGCCGTGGGGGACGCCCGAGTGCCAGGGTCAGTGCGTGGGCCGGGTGCGTGGGGTGTGGGGCTTCCCAAGGAGGCAAACAGGGGACAATGGAGCCCGCAGGGTGTGTTACATGGCTTCCGTAGAATATCTCCATCACATATTAATTACTAGCGATAAAATCTGTAGGAGGAATAAGACTGATGCTATAAAATTAGATAAGACCAAGAGTTGTAAATCTACAGTTACAGGATGGAAACAAGAAAACAAGATATTAAAAAGTAAGATTATAAAAGAGATGTTCCAGGACACTTCCCGGTCACATGACAAACTAAGATAATACAGATTTAGCTCTCTGTTCACATTACACCACACACAGTCAACTTCAAAAGAAATAATGGGCAATTCACAGGTGCCAGAAATAATCAGCCTCAAAGGTAGAGTTCCCAGCGTGCACACTGCTGCTGTGACAAGCAAAGATGGTGCCTGTGGTCTGCATAAAGGACAAAGACCGGGGACTAGGGATTTAATACCAAGAAATGAGGTCCTGGCCAACAAGAGTTGGGGAGTATAAAACCCTAGTATAAAGCTGGAACCATAAAAGGCCTTTGATCCTTTTTTTTTTTTTTTTTTAGTCTATTTATTATTTAGAGAGAGAGTGTGTGTGAGCAGGGGAGGGACAGAGAAAGAGGGAGAGAGAGAATTTGAAACAGGCCCCACACTGTGAGTGCAGAGCCCAACAGGGGGTTGGAGCTCAGGAACTGTGAGATCATGACCTGAGCCAAATTCAAGAGTCAGATGCTTACCCAACTTAGCCATCCAGGTGCCTCAGAGGCCTTCAGTTCTTAAAAAAGAGTCCTGAAAATGCTCCTCAGTGAAGCTGAGAAGTAACGAGTTTGGAGTTGAGGATGAGAAGAAAATAATTCTTCTGTAAGTAATTGAAAGCCCAAGTAGTATCCACAGATGGGGCCCAAATTCACATTATTTGCATTGTACAAGTTTCAAGCTGAGAAATTAGCATATTTTCCTGGACCAGTGAAAACTCCTGGGATATAGCCGAATTAAATACAAAATGAGGATGTTTCTACAACTGAAATTCACAGAACTCATACAAAAGGTACTGTGGACTGAAGATGAGTTCATAAAAACAACAAAAACAGCAAAAATGCAAGCCACACAGAAAATAATTTACTACAAAGGAGATTGGGTAGAAACACGAGCAGGAAAATTAGCACCTTAAAGAACTTCAGGAAATGTAATAATTTGAAAAGGTTTGGAAATAAAATTCAAGAGAGAAATTTGGAAATTACAATGAGGGAAGATATATATATATATATATATATATATATATATATATATTTTTTTTTTTTTTGAAAAAGAACCAAATATAATTTCTAGAAATAGTTTTTGAAATTTAAGCAAAAAAATACCCTGACAGTTAATCACATAGCAGATTACACAAAAGTAGACAAGAATTAAGAGACCTGAAAATAGGTTTGAGAAACTTACCAGAATGTACAGAAAGAGATATAAAAGAATAGATTGAGATATAAAAGATACAAAAGATAGATTGGGAAGATTTAATGTCAGAAAAGTCTCTTTTTTTTTTTTAAGAAAATACATTTTTTAAAAAAATCACTGAGAATTTTCCAGAATCAGAATTTTCCAAAAAATTATCAGGTTGAAATCATACACCGAATCCTAAACAAAATGAGAACAGTAAGAAAATCTTAAACTGAGCAGATTACCTATAATTATACTTAACGTGGAACACTCATAAGCAGCAAAAGAAGCCAAAAGAAAATGAAATAGTATCTTAAAATGTTAAAACTTGTATACACAGCAGAACTTCTATATAAGAATAATGCAGAAATAGAGACATTTTCAGACAAAGTCTGAGAGATTTGATTACTAACAGGCTGTCATTGAAATAACTAATAAAAGATCTCATTCAGGAACAATGGAATCCAGAAAAATAAGCAAGTTACAAGAAACATGTGAGTTGATATGAAGACTCATTGATAAACTAATGATAGTGATGGGTAATTTTGTGGCATTTAACAAGACATTGAAGCTAAATATGTATATACTAGAAAACAATGTAATAAAGTGTTTCATTGTTAAAGTTCTAAGGTTCTTTAATTGTTCAGGAGGAAGACAGAAATTATTATTATATCATTTAATCAAGTTTGCAGATTAAAATTTAAACCTAAACATGAGGAAAGACTAAAAGAGTTTTTAAATAGTAAAAAGTCAAACAAATGAATACAGAAAATTTTAATTACAGCAACAGAAGATGGAGGAGATGAAAATCAAAAGAAAAAGTTTGGCAAATTAAAAACAAAAGAAATGATGGGACAAACAAGTGCAAAATAATAGTAATTAAAATAAAAAGGAAATAGAATAAACTCACTCATTACAAGACATTCTGGCATAGAAATCCTTTCTGAAATCTTAGGGCAAAAATTGCACAAGAATCCTACTCATCCTTAGAACAATTCATGTTTGTAGAGTGAATTTACTTAATTTGAAGAACACAGTCTTCACTCCAAAGCCAGGGGTTTCAGCTTTTTTAAATTTATTTATTTATTTATTTATTTATTTATTTATTTATTTTAATGTTTATTTAGTTTTGAGAGAGAGAGACAGAGTGTGAGTGGGGAGGGGCACACAGAGAAAGGGAGACACAGAATCTGAAGTAGGGTCCAGGCTCTGAGCTGTCAGCACAGAGCCTGACTTGGGGCTCGAACTCAGGAACCTCAAGATCATGACCTGCCGAAGTCACACGCTTGACCGAGTGAGCCACCCAGGCGCCCCCAGGGGTTTCACCTTTTAAAAAGTCCTGTGAAAAGGGATTGGTCACTAATTTAAGTTGATAATTGCTTTTTAAAAAATATCTGTAGTGAGTTTGGGTTTTTTAAATGAAAATTTGTATCTTTTTTAAAAATAGGATCACAATTAATTGATCTCTTCATGTGTTAAGAAATATTTGGAAGTAGATAGACACAAAAATTTGCAGTAAAGACCTTGGAGCACAGATGATGTAAGTAGTGCTGTTAAATTATGGGGCTGAATTAAGGCCAGTGTGTGTGTGTGTGTGTGTGTGTGTGTGTGTTGAACTACCTCTAATAGAAGCTTATCAGAATATTCAGTAGAATGAATTTGCATGTTCTGTTCCCATCATACACATTTATTTTTTTCTTTTCTAAGATACTTGAATTTAAAATCTGAATTTAGAATTTCACAGTATCAGATATCTCAGATACTTTTTTATCCAGGAAATTTCAGGTAGGGTGGTCTCATTTTCCTACTAAATATTTTCTTTCCTCCATTGAGTATCTAGCTCTGAGATTGTTCTCTTACTAACAAATTTTGTCATAAGCCTGCTTCTTTTTTAATAGTACAACTTTAAAACAAGGTCAAATCACTCTAGATTGTTTAAAGTATTATGTAAATGCAACTATCTTCTTTTCCATTTGAAAATTTTTCTTTTCTCCCTGTAGTAACTGATGTGACATCCTTAGATGTAGACCCTAAAAACCTCTGGAGAATTAGGGCTTATCCATAGTCCTTTTCAGCTTTCCACTTCAAATATTCTGTCTTACTCTGAACTGAGATTATGTGGATTTCAAAGGGGATTTTGCATGAAGTTTATTTTAACCTCCAGAAACACAGTCTTATTTAGAATATTGTGCATAATTTGTTCCTTTAATTCAAAGATTGCAGTTAGATTAACAAAATATTGAATTACACAATTTTCTCTTTTGCTACCACAAACATTTTCTCTGTGGTCATGCAAATATGACTTTATGTTTTCTTAATGAGCTGGAGGAAGGAACTAATGTTTACTGAACATTGGCCATTTTACCAGCCTGTAGCAGGCACATTACATAAACAATTTAATGTTAACACTTTCAACTCCATGAACTAGTTTTAAAATTCCCCATATTCTAAAGTAGAAAAAGGAGTGTTTGCTGAAGTGACAATACTTTTTGCCTTCTACATCCTAGTCTAAAAGGAATGATGTTGATTTCATTTTTGGGATATTTTGAATGAAATTGTTTTTCCTTGTATTGTCATAATAGTCTTTTTACAGGTACTCAACTTTAAATGCTAAAGAATTTATTTTTATAAAACATTGGTATTTAAGAATATTTTCTTATTTCTGTATCTTCTACTTTTTTATAAATATACATAACATTTTTATTTTGAGATATTTGTCCTGTAACGTATTATTGTATATTCTTAGATACAGGCATTTTAAATAGTACTTTAAATAGTTACTATAATGAATTATTTTAGAGAACATGAATGTAGAATATGTTTGCTATATGTATATGTGTAGGTATGTATATATATGTGTATGTGTGTGTGTGTGTGTATATATATATATATATATATATATATATATATATATAATTGTGTATACATGTTTATATAAATTCAGGTAAAATTGTTATACAAAAGACCGCACAGATTTAAACAGTGCAGTTTGATAAGTTCTGAAATGAACATATCCATGAAACCATAACCACAGTTAAGACAGAGAATATATTCATCCTGTCCCTAAAACTTCCTCCTGCACCCTTGTAATTCCTTTCTTCATTCCCCTCTTCTCTCCTCTCCAGGAAACTACTCATTGGCTTTCTGTCACTGTAGATTAGTTTGCATTTGCTAGAGTTTTAATGAATGGGGTAATACAGTGCATACCTTGGTTGGGGGGGGTGGATGGGTTTCTAGTTCTTTCATACAACATAATTATTTTGAGATTCATCCATGTTCTGGTAGGTATCAGTGGTGTGTTTTTTGAGCGCTGAGCAGTATTCTATTATAGAAAAGATATCACTTTTTATCTACTTACCTGTAAATTGGTATTTGGTTTGTGACTAGTTGTGGGCTATTACTAGTGAAATTTCTGTAGATGTTCATGTACATGACTTTGTATGGACATATGCTTGCTTTTCTCTTGATCAAATACCTAGGAATGGAATGACTGGATCGTATGGCATGTGTATGTTTAACTGTTTAAGAAATTATCAAGGTGGTTTCCAAAGTGATTGTACATTTTACACTCTCACCAGAAGTTTATGCAAGTTTTAGTTTCTTCACCTCCTCACCAAAACTTGGTATGGTGAATCTTTTTTGTTCTAGTCATTCTGTTAGGTGTGTAGTGATATCTAACTGTGGTTTTAATTGGCATTCCCCTCATGGCAAATAGTGTTGAACATGTTTTCATGCATTTATTTCCATCCACACATCTTCTCTGATAAACCATGTGTTCAAATCTTTTCCCCATTTTTATTGGGTTGTTTGACTTCTTGTTAGTTTTTGGTAGTTTTTTTTACCTATTCTGGATACAAAGCTTTTATCAGATATGTGCTTTGCAACTATTTTCTCCAAGTCAGTGCATGGGTCTTTTTATTCTTTTAACAAAGTCTTTTGAAGGGTAGGCCTTTTTAATGTGGATGAAGTATAATTTATCTTGAAATAAAGTAGTCATACAATTTTATTTTTATTATTCAATTAATTTGGCTCCTCTATTTCCTTTGCATTTTTATATAAATATTTGAGTCGATTCGGCAATTTCACAAGAAAGGATACTGGTATTGTATTGTCTGTAAATCAATTTACAAAGAATTGACATTTTAATAATATTGAGTGTTTTGAGTCATGAACCTGGCTCATGAACCTTTATGTTTCAGACCTCTTTAATTTCTTTCAACAAAGTTTCAGACCTCTTTAATTTCTTTCAACAAATCTTTCATATTTTTTGTCAGATTTCCCCCTAAGTATTTCCTATTTTTGATACTTTTAAAATTACATTGTTTTGCTAGATTTCAACTTCTGATTATTTGTTGTAAGTTTAGGGTAATACACTTGATTTTTGTGTATTGATCCTGTGCTCTCAACCTTGTTAAACTTGCTTGTTAATTCTAGTAGCCTTTTTTAGATTTCATTAGATTTTCTACACAGATGATCTTGTATGTGAATAAAGACAGTTTTGCTTTTTCCTTTCAAATCTGGAGCCCCTCCCCCCCTTTTTTTGGTTGATTACTCTGGCTAAATCCAACTGAATAGAAGTGGTGAGAGCACAGACATTCTTGTCTTGTTCCTGATCTTAGGGAGAAAAGATTTTGTCATTATGTTGTTACCTGTAGTTTTTTTTGTAGATGCCCTTTATCACTTTGAGGAAGTTCTATTCCTAATTTCTTGAAGAATTTTTATTAGGAATGGATGTCGAATTTTGTCTCATGCTTTTTTTTTTTTTAATTTCTGTAGAGATAATCATACGTTGTTGGTTTTGTTTTTTTTTAGTTTATTAATATAATACATTATTTTAATTGACTTTGGAATGTTAAACCACCATTGCAATCCTGAGATAAACTCCACTTGATATATTTGCCTTTTAATATATTTTTGGATTTAATTTGTAAAACTTCTGTTTAGAATTTTTGCATCTGTATTCATGAGGGCAGTTAATCTGTAATTTTCTTATGATGTTTTTGGTCTGATATGAAGACAATGCTGACTTCATAGAATGGGTAGAAAAATATTGCCTCCTCTTCAGTTTTCTGGAAGTGTTTGTATAGAATTATCTTTGTTAAATGTTTGGCAGAGGAGTGCCTGGCTGGCTCGATTGGAAGAGCATGAAGCTCTTGATCGGGGGTTGTGAGTTCAAGCCCACGCTGGGTATAGAGATTACTTAAATAAATAAAACCTGAAAAATAATGTTTTTTAGAATTAGCCAGTGATGCCATCTGGTCCTGTGGTTTTATTTAATGGTAGTTTCTACAAATTTAATTTCTTTAATTTATTCTGGACTATTTGGATTATTTATTTTTCCTTCAGTGAACTTGGCTATGTCTTTCAAGTAATTTGTCTACCTTATGTAAGCACTCAAGTGTATAAGCATAAAGTTGTTCAGTATATTCCATTATTACCTTTTTAATATCTGTAGAATCTTCAGTAATGACTTCTGTCATTCCTGATGTTGCTAACTTAAATCCTCTTTCTCTCTCTCTCTCTCCCTTTTTTTTTTTTTGTTCACTTTGTGTGTGGGCTTTTTGTTTTTCTTAAAAAGTCACCTTTTTTTTCATTGGTGTTCTGTTTTCTTCCTCTTTTCTATTTAATTGATACCCTCTTTGATATTTACTGTTTCCAGTGTCTTGCTTAATTTGAGTTTAATCTTATCTTCCTTTTCTAGATTTTTAAGGTAAGTACCTGAGATTATTTATTTGAGACAATTTTTGTTTTCTATTTTTGGTATTTAGTGGTACAGATTTATCCCTTGATAAATCCGGTGGTGACATCCTATAAATTCTGGAATATTATGATGTCATTTTCATTTGGTTTAAAATGCTTTCAGATTTCTCTTTGGGGTGTTCTTTTTCCAGTGAGTCATTTAGGAGTATATATTATTTCCATTTCCAAATATTTGGGGATTTTCCATGTAGTTCGTTCTTTCTTTCTTTCTTTTGTTGTTTTTTTGGTTTTTTTTCTAAGTTTTATTTATTTTAGAGAGAGAGAGTGCATAAGCAGGGGAGGGGCAGAGAGAGAAAGAGAGAGATTCTTAAGCAGACTCCACTGACAATACAGAGCCCAATGTGGGCTCGAACCCATGAACAATGAGATCATGACCTGAGCCCAAGTCAAGAGTCAGAGACTCAACTGGCTGAGCCGCCCAGGTGCCTCTTTTATGTAGTTTTCTATTATTGATTGCTAATTTAATTCCATTGCAGGCAGAGATCATAAGTTGTATGATATGAACACTTTAAAATTTTGAGACTTATTTTATGGCCTGGTATATGGTCTAATTGGCAAAATCCAAATGCACTTGTTGTTGTTACCAGGTAGATGGTTCATGTTGGTTAGTAGCATCATTCAAGTCTACTGTATTCTCACCAGTATTCTGTTTATTTCTTCCAATATTTCTTCCAATTCCTGAGATCTGGGCATAGACATCTCTGACTGTATTTGTGGACTTGTGTATTTTTTTCTAGGCAGTTCTACCAGTTTGGGTTCATGTATTTTGAAGCTCTGTTTTTAGGTATATAAATATTTAGTTTATGTCTTTTTGATTAATCAACCATTTGATCATTATAAAATGAAGTTGTTTATACTTAATTATATGGTAATATTCTCTGCCCTGATATCTACTTTATCTAATAATATATAGCCACTCTATCTTTGTTTTGAGTGATGTTTGCATGGTATCTTTTCCATCCTTTTACTTTTATCCTGTTTGCATCTTTTTATTTCAAATGGATTTCTTTTTTCTATTAATTCATACTTACTAGTTATTAATATAGCAACAAACAGTTTCTACTATTTACATTTTTTTATTAAAGTATAATGTGCATATGATATTGATTTCAGGTGTACAACCTAATGATTCAATATTTGTGTATATCATGAGTGATCACAATAAATCTAGTTACCATTTGTCTTCATACAAAGTTAACTTTTAGGATTTACTCTGTTGATAATGTTCATCAAGTGGATTTCTTTTAGGAAGTATATTGTTTTTATATCCAATCTGATAATATCTGCCTTTTATTTGAGGTGTTCAGACCACTTACATTTTATATGATTATTGAAAGAGTTGGGGTTAAGTTTATCATCTTGCTCTTTGTTTTCTATCTGTGCATCTGATCCTTGTTTTTTAATCTTTTTCTCTGCCTTCTCTTAATTGAATACCTTTATAATTAATTTTATCTCCTTTGTTGGTTAATTAAAACTTTGTTTTGTTATTTTAATGGTTGCTTTAGGTTCTCTAGTATACATCTTGTACATATTACGGTCTACTTTCAAGTAATATTATATCACTTTATCTATTGTTTAAATGTTTATTTTGAGAAAGAGAGAGAGAGAGAGAGAGGGTGTGCACACGCACGAGTGGGGAGGGGCAGAGAGACAGAGAGAGAGAGAGAGGGAGGTAGAGAGAGAATTTTAAGCAAGTTCCACCCTCAGCATGGAGCCCAATGCGGGGCTGGATCTTGGGACTATAGGATCAGGACCTGCTCCGCTATCAAGAGTCAGACACTTAACCAACTGAGCCACATATCTATTGTTTAAGAAGCTTACAATAGTATACTGTCATTTTTCCTCTCTGGCCTTATTTTTATACATTTTACTCATATATATCATAGAAATCCCATAATGTATTATTATTTAATTTAATTTGAAGTAAATTGTCTTTAAGAGATTTTAAATACTAAGAAACCAAATCTTAATGTTTACTCGTGTAATGACAATTTCTGTGCTCTTTGTGTAAATCTGTATTTCTATCTAATACCATTTTTTTCTGCTTGAGTACTTTTTAAAATATTTCCTATAGTATGGGTTTAGTGGTGATGAATTCTTTTAGCTTTTATATGTCTGAAAATATATTTGCTTCGTCTCTAGGTATGAGTTTTATTTTCAAAGTACTGTTTTTCTTTTATTACTTTAAAATGTTTCACTTTTTTCCTGCTTCCATTGTTTCTGGTGAGGAATATGCTGCTACTTTATCTTTGTTCCTTTGTACAAATTGTGTCTTTTTATTTTGTCTGGTTGCTTTTATGATTTTTACAGTATCACTGGTTTTGAGCATTTGGGTATTATGTACCATGGTATGATTTTTCTTCATTTCTTATGTTTAGGGTTATTGAGCTTTTTGAATCTAAGAGTTTCTAGTTTTCATTTAATTTGGAAATTTTTTAGCCTTTATTTTTTAAATATTTTTTCTTGTCCTTGTCTCCCCCTTGGGCACTCTAATTATACAAATACCCAGCTACTTAACGTTGTTCTGCAGCTTACAGATGCTCTTTTCATATTTTGAAGTTTGTTCTTTTTTGTGTTTCGTTTGGGTATTTTCCATTACCATGTCTTCAAGTTCACTAAACTTCTGCCAAGGTCTAATCTACTACTATTAACCACATCTAGTATATTTTTCATCTCAGACATTGTATTTTCATCACTAGAAATTTTGTGTTCTCGTGATATCCTCTGTCTCTAGCTAACTTTTAAAACATATAGGCTGCAGTAAAAAAAAAAAAATATATATATATATATAGGCTGCAGTTATAATAATTTTCATATTTCAATCTGCTAATCTTAACATCTGTTTTAATTCTGGATTAGTTTCAGTGGATAGATTATTCTCTTCATTATGGGTCGTGTTTTTCTGTTTCTTTGTATGCTTGGTAATTTTTGTTTAGATGTCAGCAGTTTTGAATTCCACCTTGTTGTTGTTGGATTTTTTTATTTCTATAAATAGTCTTGAATTTTGTCTTGGTACAATTTAGTTTCATGGAAACAGTTTGATTCCTTTAGTTCGTACTTTTATGATTTGTTGGAGGGCCCAGAGCAGGCTCAGTGGGGGGCTAATTATCTCCATCAATGAGTTAAGATGCTTCTTGAGTATTCTACCCAATGTCTCTTGAATTATAAGTTATTTCATTCTTTCTTAAGGGAACAAGCACTCTTCCTTACAGTGTGTGAATGCCCAACACTGTTACCTTCAGTCCTGTCAGATGGTTCTCTCCCCCATCTCGGGTAGTTTCCTTACACACATGCCCTGATCAGTAGACTCATTGCAGATCTCTGGGGTTCTTTCTATGCAAAACTTTCTCCTGCCTGATACCCAGTCTTGTGAATACTGGCTCCGTTATTCTCCCTAGATTCTCAACTTGAGAAGTCTACCTGCATTTCCCATCCTTGCTTCACGGCCTGGAAACTCTTATAATGGTAAACTGAGGCAATCAAACGTAGGGCTCACCTTACTTCCTTTCCATCACAGACATCACTATCTTTTGTTACTTTGTGTCCTGTTTATGGAAAACAGTCATTAAATTAAAATTTAATTAATTAATTAATATTTGGATTTTTGCTCATTTTAAGTGGGAGTATCTTTAGTTCTTGCTACTTGTTTAGGTCTTATTTAGTTCTTGCTACTCTTTCTTGGCCCTGGAAATGATATCTATACGTGGGTTAAAAAATCATAATTTATACCTTGTGAATATGTATTTATTTATTTATTTTTTATGAAAAAATTTGTTTTAATGTTTATTTATTTTTGAGAGAGTGAGAGGGAGAGAGAGAGGGCACAGAGGAGGGGCAGAGAGAGAGGGAGACACAGAATTAGAAGCAGGTTCCAGGCTCTGAGCTGTCAGCAGAGAGCCCGATGTGGGGCTCGAACTCATGAACTGTGAGATCATGACCCGAGCCGAAGTCTGACACTTAACCGACTGAGCCACCCAGGTGCCCGTGAATATTTAATGCATATATAATATACTGTTACTTTATATTAAGTCCTTAGTCCCTCTTTGTTGGGCATATTTGTTTTCTATTGCTGCTATAACAAATTACTGCATATTTAGCAGCTTACCACAAATTTAGTTTTTTCAGTACTGTAGGTCAGAAATCCGACACCGTTTCACTGAGCTAAAATCAAGATCTGAGCAAAGCTGCATTCCTTTCTGTTGGCAGGATTCAATTCCTTGTACTTGTATGGTTGAGGTGCTCTTTCTTGCTGGCTGTGAACTGAGAGCCATTTCCAGATTGTTCACCACATTCTTTAACTCATGGTTTCTTTCACTTTCAAAGCCAGCAATGGTGGGCTGAGGTCCTTCTCACATTGCAGCACTGTTTTGTTTTTTGTTAGGTTTTTATTTAAATTACAGTTAACATGCAGTATAATATTAGTGTCAGGTATACAATATAGCGATTCAACATTTCTGTACAATACCTGGTGCTCCTCACAAGTGCACTCCTTAATCCCCATCACCTATTTAACCCATGCCCTGGCTCACCTCCCCTCTGGTGACCATCAGTTTGTTTTCTATAGTAAGGGTCTGTTTCTTGGTTTGCTTCTCTCTCTCTCTCTCTCTGTTTTCTCCCCCTTTGCTCATTTGTTTTGTTTCTTAAAGTCCACATATGAGTGAAATATAAGTTCTTTGTATATTTTGGATTTCCAACCCTTTATCAGATATGTCCTTTGCAAATATCTTCTCCCATTCTGTAGATTGCCTTTTGGTTTTGTTGATTTTTTTCCTTCACTGTCCAGAGGCTTTTTATTTTTGATGAAGTCCCAATAGTTCACTTTTGTTTTTGTTTTCCTTGCCTCAGGAGAGGTATCTAGAAAGAAGTTATTACAGCCTATGTCAAAGAAGCTACTGCCTGTGTTCTTTTCTAGGATTTCTATGGTTTTCTGTCTCACATTTAGGTCTTTAATCTGTTTTGAGTTTATTTTTGTGTATGGTGTGAGAAAGTGGTCCAGTTTCATTCTTCTACATGTTGCTCTCCAGTTTTCCCAACACCATTTGTTGAAGACACTGTCTTTTTCCCATCGAATGTTCTTTTGTCGAAGATTAATGGACCATACAGTTGTGGGTTCACTTCTGGGCTTTCTATCCTATTCCATTGATCTGTGTGTCTGTTTTGGTGCTAATAGCATACTCTTTTGATCACTACAGCTTTGTGATACAACTTGAAGTCTGGAATTGTGATGCCTCCAGCTTTGCTTTTCTGTTTCAAGGTAGCTTTGTCTTTTCAGTGTCTTTTGTGGTTCCATACACATTTTAGGATTGCTTGTCATAGCTCTGTGAAAAATGCCATTGGTATTTTGATAGGGATTGCATTAAATGTGTAGATTACTTTGGGTAGTATAGACATTTTAATAATATTTGTTCTTCCAGTCAATGTGCATGGAATGTCTTTCCATTTCTTTGTGTCGTCTTCAATTGCTTTCATCAGTATTTTTTTATTTTTCCAAGTCTAGGTTTTTCACCTCTTTGGTTGGGTTTATTCCTAGGTATCTTACTATTTTTGGTGCAATTGTAAATGGGATTGATTCCTTAATTTCTCTTTCTGTTACTTCATTTTTGGTCTAGGAGTACAGTGCTGCACTCTTAATCACTTTTCTATCCTCCTCTTCTATCTACTTTTAAGGACCCATGTGATCATACTGATATAAAGATAGTCCAGGATGATCTCCCTGTCTCAACATTGTTAATCATATCTGTAAAGTCCCTTTTTCTATGTAAGGTAACAATCACAGGTTTCAGGGATAACGACATGTTGTAGACTACTTTATCTAAACTAACTTGTAGTACATAGGTGACCTACTGAAGGGTCAGGACAGACTATGGTCTCTGTATGGCTAGACTGGGATGCTATAGAGTGGCAGGTTCACTGAAGCCTTCACCAGTTTGGGAGAGTTCTTGTCAATAAAAGAGGTGAGCACTAATAAAAATAGGATATCTAAGTTCTAAGGAAGAAGAAAATTTGAAGATAATACACATTTTAAAACTAAATGTGTCAGTTGATGAGGATGCCTTTAGTCAAAAGAACCTCCTAGAATTTTAAAATATTATTTGGGGAACAATCACAAGGTATTTCAAGAATATAAAGTATCCAAAAAAGAATCTTGTTGTCTCTTAGGGAACACTAATTATATAGCAGACACTATTCTAAACATAATTTTTACATCCAGGGAGCTCCTTCTATTGGAGAAGATAGATGTATTTAAAGCCAACGAGAATATAAGACAGATTATGATAATTCTGTAAATGGGCATGTGGTTTGATTTTGATCTGACACACACAAAAGAATAGTGAGGAATATTATAAGCAACGTAATGCCAATAAATTCCCAAGGTAGATGAAATAGATAAATTCCTTGAATGACAGAGACCATCAAGCGTCATTCAAGAAGAAACCCATAACTTGAACTATTTCAACTGAATAAATTAAATTGTAGGTAACTCCTGCCCCACTTCAAAGAATCTTTGTGATCCAAGATTGTTTCCCCGTTGGATTCTATGAAATAATTAAGGAAATACCAATACCTATTCTGTGTAAACTCTTCCATAAAATAGAAAAGTAGGGAACACTTCCCACCTCATACCAAAACCAAAGATAATGCAAGAAAAAAAGACCAATATTTCCCATTAATATAGTCATGAAAATTCTTAACAAAATATTGTTAAATCAAATCTATGAAATAAATAATAAATAATACTAAATAATTTTAAATAATATATCCTAACCACATGGGAGTTGCCTCAGGAATATTTGGTTCAGTGTTTTATTTTAATTAATTAATTAATTAATTAATCAATTAACTTATTTATTTGGTTTAACATTTTAAAATCAGTTAATGCAATTCACCACATCAATAGACTAAAAAATAAAGAGCATGTCATCTCAATAGAAAAAGAAAAAACATTTGACAAGAGTCAAGATGTATTCAAGAGGAACTTCTTGAATCTGATAAAATGTGCCTACAAAAACCCTATAGGTAACGCTGGTTGAGGAAATTGTAGTCCCTGCAAGATTGGGAACAAGGTAAGATTGTTCTTACCATCCCTTTCAACATTGGAGAACTAGGCAAAGTAATTAAGGCATAAATACATACATACATACAAAAGGCACATAGATTTGAAAAGGAAAAAAAAAACTCTTGGTGTTTAAAGATGACATAATTGTCTACACAGAATTGTGAATCCTTTGAGAACTAATACATGAAATTAGCCATGTAGCAGGATATAAATACAATAAAAAAATCAATCGTATTTTTTAGGGGGGAGAGAGAGAGAGAGAGAGAGAGGGTGAGAGAGAGAGGGAGAGACAGGAGGGAGAATCCCACGAGGGGCAGAGAGAAAAAGAGGGAGAGAAAGAGAGGCAGGGCTCACCTGGGGCTTGTGTTTTACCCAAAGCAGGGCTCGTGCTCACCCTAAGCAGGGCTCGAGCACACCCAGTGTGGGACTCAAACTCACTAACTATGAGATCATGACATGAGTTGAAGTCAGATGTTTAACAACTGATCCACTCAGGTACCCAAAACTCAGTTGTACTTTATATAATGATAACAAACCTGCAATTTGAAATTTACAAATTTCTTATAAAAGAAATTCAAAAACTTTGAACTTCATAGAGATAAATCTAACAAAAGTTGCAAGACTTGTATGCTGAAAATTACAAAATTAAGACCTATATGAAGAAACATACCATGATTATTGATCTAAAAACTCAGTATCTTTAAGATGTTCATTTTCACCCAGTTGATCTATAGATTCAGTACAAGTCCAACCAAAATTCCAGCAGCCTTTTTTAAAAAATAGAAATAGATAAGCTGATTTCAAAATGTATATGAAAAACAACATAAATAGTGAAAGCAATTTTGTAATAAAGACCAAATTTGGAAAATTCTCACTACTTGATTTTGGGATTTACTATAAAGCTACATAATCAAGGAAGTGTGGTATGGTATACAAATAAACAAATCAATGGAATAGAGTATCCTTAAATGAACCCATACATCTAGAGTAAATTAATTTTTGACAAGGGAGCAATGTAACTGAATGGTGAAAGGAATATATTCTCAATGGTGCAAGGACAGTTGGGCATCCATATGAGAAATAAATCTTGCACAAAAATAGCTAACTTGATAAATAGATCATAGATATAAATGTACAAGATAAAATCCTGAACGTTTAAAAAGAAAACAGAAAAATCTTTGTGAGCTTGAATTAGGTGATGATTTCATAGATGACTCCCAGAAGGTCAAACCATAAAATAAAAGTTGATACATTGAACTTCATTAAAATTAAAACCCTCTGTTCTTCAAAAGAAATGATTAATAAAATATAACAGTGAGCCAAAGAATGGCAGAAAACTTTGCAAAATTCCTATTTGTTAAGACTCCTGTCTAGAATAAAGCCAGTGAGATAACCCATTTGAAAATGGCAGGAGTTTGAACAGATACTTCATCAAAGAGTTATGAATGACAAACACATAAAAAGATGCTTCAACATTATTGGCCATTAGGGAAATAGAAATTAAAATCATAATGAGATTTTACTGAACACTTAACAAGAATTGCTAAAATTTAAAATACTGTTAATACCAACTGCTGGTGACTATGCCAAAGCAAATGGAACTCTCATATTTCCCTGGTAGGAATATAAAAATGGTGCAGGGTCTTTAGAAAACTGTTTGACAATTTCTTTTAAAGTTAGACATATACTCACAACAATGAACCAGAAATCCTACAGAAGAAAAAAAACAAAAACAAACCCTGCTGTATACACAAAGAACTGTAATGAATATTTATAGAAACTTTATTCTTAATAGTGCCAGACTAAAAATTACTCAAATATCCATTAACTGATGGGGGAGGGGTGGTCAGAAGGGATGTAGTATTATACATGCAATGGAATGTTACTGAGAAATAAAAAGGAACAAACTGTTACATGCAGTAATGTGAGTGAATCCTAAAAGTTGTTTTAGATAAAAGAAATCAGATACAAAAGGCTCTGTATACCGTGTGTCAATTTGCATAGCATTCTGAAATAGGAAGAACTATACAGACTTTAACCAGATAATTGGTTACCCATTGCTAGGGATGGGGCTAGGGGGTTGATTGCATATGGCCATGAGGGAAATTTTGGGAGTGATTAAAATATTCCATATTTGGATTCTAGTGGTGGCAATTATACAACTATATACATTTGTCAAAACTTATTTTACACTAACAAAGGGTGCATTTATCTCATCTTCATCCTCAAGATGCTCACAGCTTATTAACATGCATTATAGGAAGAGTTCAGACACTTTGAAGTACTTTTTTTTTTTAAGTTTATTTTATTTTTGAGAGAGAGAGAGAGAGAGAGACAGTGAGAGAACACAGGTGTCAGAGGGGGAGGGGCAGAGAGACAGGGGAAGAGAGAATCTCAAGCAGGCTCTGAACTGACAGCATGGAGCCCAATGTGGGGCTCGAACTCACAAATGGTGAGATCATGACTGAGCTGAGATCAAGAGCTGGTCGCTTAACCGACTGAGCCACCCAGGCACCCCTAACGTACTTTTTTATACTTCAATAGGCCTGACAAATAAAATAAATATCAAGGAGATGCCAACACTTTTTCTTTTCATTTGTTTCAACATAGACACAAATATTCACTTTGGTTTCACAAATGACTTTCTGATGAACAGTCAGGGGACTACACAACTCATATGGCCATCTACTTTAATGTAGCCGCTTACTAGATTTATGTGGGCTTGGGAGAACGGTTGCAGATGTGAGACCAAGAGCTAGAAGCAGCTTCAAAGTGTAGGAAGCATACAAAATGCTACCCCTCGAATATCTCCTATCCAGAATCCCACTTGGCGTGGTGCCACAAAAGTAAGCACAGGATACTGTCTCCATTCTTGTTGGAGAAAGGCCTGAACATCTAGTAGTGTCTTGGTTCTTCCTCTGAGAAATCTTTACTCCCTGGTTTCTAGGAAGGATATATCACACTCCACAAGGCATCTCATGTCCGGGTAGCTAACTCTGCCCTGGTGTATATACACTTTCAGTTATGCTTGCAAGGTCCTATCTGTGTAGAATGCAACAAATAAGCAACGAGTTGTGTTTATGTTTAGCCTAAATTGTTAGAGAATGTCTCCTATACAGAACTTTGTTGAATTTTCCACTTTGCAAATGTCTTCCAAAGTGACACATATTATATGTTCTATTTTCTAGCTCTGGAAGAAACTCAATAGGTTACAAGAAAGTCTTTATCATCTTACTCTTAAATGTAATCAGTTCAATTCTGCAATTATTTCTTTGAGCCTTTATGATGTTTCAGACAGTGAAGAGGAAAGGGCAGGGGTTCAAAAGATGAAAGCCTTGGTCCCTATCCTCAAGAAGCTCACACTTATTAATATGCATGAAAGGAAATTGTCAGATACTTTGATGTACTCAATTTGGCTATGATTATATATGTGACAATTTCTTATTTTGACTATTCCTTTGTCTTCTCTTGTTTTTACAGATAAAGGAACAGAGACCACAGACACTTTTTACATCTCATCTTTGATTCCTTTCCTTAAATTTCCTAAGTTTTGTTTCTGTTTTAACATAAGATATTCATTAACTATTTATGGAATATATAGTATGTTCCAATACTCATTAAAGGGAAGCCTTATTCCGTGTGCTTACATTTTCATTGAAGGCAGTAATTTCTGGTGCAATCTCCACAGGTGGAAGTATTGGAGTGAACACTTTCAAATTATCTATCTATCTATTCACATGATCTTTTCCTCCACTTAAAAATAAAGAATAAATGTTTTGGTTAAATTGGAGAGACCCTGATCACTTCCTGACCTTTTGGCTAAGATCAAGTATGTGAACTGGAAAGACCCTGATATCTATTGGGCAAGGTATTCTAGGGGGCAGAGTTTGTCACAGAGTGATTGTTCCACTGTTAATAAAGTCCGTGCTTTTATTTTACTTTATTAACATTTTTAAATGTTTATTTATTTTTGAGAGAGAGAGAGAGAGAGAGAGAGAGCGAGTGAGCAGGGGAGGGGAAGGGAAAGAGGGAGACACAGAATCTGAAGCAGGTTCCAGGTTCTGAGCTGTCAGCACAGAGCCCGATGCAGGGCTTGAACCCACGAACCGCGAGACCACGTCCTGAGCTGAAGTTGGACGCTTAACCAATTGAGCCATCCATGTGCTCCTATTTTATTTGATTTTTTAAGATTTTTTTTTTTTATTTTTAAGTAATCTCTACACCCAACATGGGGCTCAAACTCACAACGGCAAGATCAGCTGTCACAGGCTCTACCAGCTGGGCCAGCCAGGCACCCTAAGTGTTTTTATTTTTATTTGATTCATTAAATAAGCTTTCACTGAGCATCTCCTATGTACTAAATGCTGAAAATACGGGGGTGAATGAGATAGCTTTTCTGAAACCTTTAAAAATGCAAAAGTCAAGAAGTAAAAACATGAAAATAAAAGAGGACCACGTGATAGAGAGTGGCTGAAGAGCTCTTTAAATTTCGTGGTTAGGAAGAGCCTCTCTGAGAGATGACTTTGAAGCTTGATGTGAATAAACAGCTACCTGTGGGGAAACATAAGGTCAGTTCTAGAGGGAGTCGTGGTGGAGAAAACAGGTTCTGTCAAAGCCGATGGGCTTAATACAGTGGCAGGGTAGAAAGCCAAGGGCAACTAGCAAGTAAGTAGCTGAGGGAAAGAGGTAAAGGACAGCTTCTACGGTAACCGGAAGTGTCAGTGCTCACCCTCCTTTTTGTCCCTTTTTTGTACTTCATCTTCACTCATTTCCTGTTAACACTGTCCACCACTCTATTTGTGAGCCTCAGTTTCTTCACACAATATTCTAGAACTCTCTGATACCACTATTACTGTTATTATTATTATTTATTATTACTTTGCAGAATGTAAGCCTTCACATGGGGTCAGAATGAGTAGTAGTTTTCTTTCCTGAAGGATTCTAACTAGAGTATAAAATCATATGTAGTTTTTGAAGTCAGTACTTGTATTCATTTGGATCACTGAATCTGAAATTATCTGTCATTTGAACCTACAATATTCTCTGTTTTAAATTATCTTCACAAGTAAGCTTTAAAATAGTTGCACACTTAAAAAACCAAACTCTGTGGGTTATTTTATGAAACCCATGATCTTCTTTGTGCTTTCTGCTTTATGTATGTAATATTTGGGGCTTTGTTTCTTCCTCTTTTTCCTGTCTTTAGGTTTCTCTAGGTTTTATTTTAGTTCTAGCAATAGTCAGTCATTCTTTTTAGCCATCACTCCATTTTGCAATTATAGCAACTGACCCTTAACATACTCATAACATTTATAGAATAAATGGCTCTTTATCCAATTATTTCCCCAGGGAAAACTGATCCTTGGGTGTGGAAGTGGGATTCCTCAGCTAAATGCATGTTTGACATAGCCAGGTACCTAAACAGACGGTCGTTCCACTGCTGAAAGTTGTCTGAGTGGAACGCCAAAGTTCTCATGGTGGTCTGAAAACAAAGTAAGCGACATCTGTCAGGATCCTTCAAGCAGTTCAGCTTTCTAATCAGACCATCTGAATTCCTGCGTAAAAGATAAGAAAAAAACCCTGCCTACGCATAGGGCAGTCACTCAACAGTAATGAAGCAGATGTTTAAACAAGGTACACTTAGCCACGTCTGTCAGTCTGTCATTTAGTGAAGAGGTGGGAGTGCAGTGGGGAGCGAGGGGGGAAGGAGGAACAGATTAGGGAGAAGAAGCAAAGAATCTTGCTAGGCCTGAGTGTATAAGCAATTGATTTGCAAGACAGAGATAGTGGCTTAAAATAACAATGTTGCAGCCACAGACACTGTTATAAGTCCAAAAAAAGTAGCTGCAATTTAGTGATTTTGAAAGATATCCAGAGAGGAAGACTGGGTCAGTGCTGGTGAGCCACGGTTGAGGGAATGTATTTTCTGTGCACCGTCTTTCATATGCATTATTTTGGTGAGCATTAGGGGCATTTGGACAGAGTATGTAAATTTTTGTGGTACATATCCAGAGAATAATTTTTGTAAGGACCTTTTTTTCTTTTTTTTTCTTTTTTTAGTTTGTTTGTCTCTCAGTGATACATGGAAAGTATGAGTTGGTGTTTGGCACTGTGTGAATCTGAGGTTCAATTCTCTCATCTGTGAAATGGTGACAATAATGCAACTTTCGAAGAGCTGTTACAAGAACTGGAAGTTAGGTAGATAAAATCCATGACAAATACAGCCATTAAACAATAGTTTAATGGTGCGTTCTCATTTATCGGAAGTTAGAGTGGAAGCATGGGACCCCAGGGGGAGAGCTCTTCATGGAAACGTAATAGGAATACCGGAAAACCAGGAATAGACTCAACCCAATGTCGTTGGCATAAGAGGCTGTGGCACCACTGGAGTGTCTGCTAGGGGATATTTGCATTTGGGATATCGAAGCAACGTTGCAGGCTGCCTCACAGCCCCTTTTCCCTGGGGGATGCTCGGCAAGGAGTTAACGTATAGACTCCTGCGTATGCACACGCAGATGTTTTATAAGTTGATGAATGTGCCATCAGGAGATGGCTACATCTGCCTATATGCAGACGTCTGTCCCATACAAGCTATTTAATTTTTTTTTTAAACGTTTATTTATTTTTGAGACAGAGAGAGACAGAGCATGAACAGGGGAGGGGCAGAGAGAGAGGGAGACACAGAATCTGAAACAGGCTCCAGGCTCTGAGCGGTCAGCACAGAGCCCGTCGCGGGGCTTGAACTCACAGACCGTGAGATCATGACCTGAGCCGAAGTCGGACGCTTAACCAACCAAGCCACCCAGGCGCCCCCCATACAAGCTATTTAATTGTCTATGGGAAAAATATAAATCCAAAACAAAGTAATGGGATAACTTTCAGGTATGTTGTTATGTACAAAATTAAAATCTTAAAATCTGCCCTCAGTGCAGCCCTAGAGAATTTATAGATGGGCTTGACAGGCTCCTTGGAACCCATTGATAACAAATGTGAAGTTTTGTATGGGCATTTTCCTGGGCTGAATTTTCATAGTTTCTGTTTTCAAAAAGATTTTCTGATATTTATAAGAAGTGAAACATCCTTGTTTTATGCTCTAAAATTAGATAAGATAAAGAAAACTGATGTCAAAGATAGTGGTCAGGTGGTCTCTTTCAATTGGATCTATTTATATCTTTGAGTTATCACCATCAGGAAATGAGTAACAGCAGACAGGTTGTAAAATATCAGCTTGAAATATTCCCTACAGTTCCTATCTAGCATTTTTTTTTCAGACTCTTCTTCCTTTAGTTTCCAAATTTTCTAAATTGAATTATGATCAGTTTTTAGGTACTGGGTGAAAGTGATAGAGATGAGTCATATAAGAGCAAATAAAATAAAAGATAGCTAGATGGCTGAAAAGGCCTCTAGAGAGTTTGTGAGAATTTATGAAAGAATCTGTCACATTAGGTATAAAATAGTTGGAGGGCAGATTAAATAAAGGCCGACTCATAGAATTTCCTGCAAGGCCAGTTGTATACCAGTTCATTACTCTTGAAAAATAAAAAAAAAAGTAATTCCTACATTTTAATTTTAAGGGAATATCTCTTTAAGAATTCAGTCATCAAGTATAGAAACTGGCTTTTTGTTTTTTGCATTGAGACAGTATTAGTGGACATATATTACATTCAAAGTATTTATCTACATTATTTTTTGAATCTTCACAAATACCCAATGAAGAAAACACTGTTTCATCCCTAATTTAATGATGAGGAAATTGATGATTAGATAGAGTAAGCAACTTGACAGAAGCTCCAGTGATGGAGCTTAGGAATCAAAATCAGTCAACTCATTATGGTATTGACAAAGAAAGGACTGTAAAACCTCAAACTGTGTAAGTGGCTAAGGTACATAGTATAGTTATGTTGATGATTAATATTGATAATGCCATTATTTTTTTAAAAAAATTTTTAATGTTTATTTTTGAGAGAGAAACTGACAGAGTGTGAGTAGGGGAGGGGCAGAGAGAGAGGAAGACACAGAATCCGAAGCAGCTCCAGGCTCTGAGCTTTTGGCACAGAGCCCGATGCTGGGCTTGAACTCATGAACCTGCAAGATCATGACCTGAGCTGAAGTTGGGCACTTAACTGACTGAGCCATCCAGGTGCCCCAATAATGCCATTATTAATAGTATACTATACTATTAATAGTATACTAATTAATAGTATACTAATAGTATACTAATTAATAGTATACTAATGGAGAAATTATTATTGCAGGTGTAATAATACTGGCTAGCAAAAGCATTCAAAGCAAGAAGTCATTCATAATTTTGTGCCTTTCTGGCTATTATAGCCATTCAACCCCCCATCATGGATACTGTATTTATTATTTTAATTCCTTTCATGGATTTCAGTATAGCATGGTTTAATTTTAAGCAGCTCTAACCCTGTTTTTGTAAGGTGCGTTTTAGCAATTGTCCTGGCAGCTTTAGTAAGTTTGGGAGGTCATTCTAACCTTTCATTTCGATCTGGGAGACATGTATTCTGAAGTCTATGCGAGAGACTGAAATCACAAAGCCAGAGTCATATACATAATGAAATATAAAGGTAATGAAGTGTTGCATTGCTCCATTAGAGAAAAAAAAGAGAAACTATTATCTTTTGTGATTGGTATAATAGAAGGGACATGAGTGTTTTTCATAAATAAGCCCTAGTGTATTTTTATGAAACACTAGTGTATTTTTTTATGAAATACTAGTGTATTTTTTATGAAACCAAGCTGCTGATTCAGAAGAATGTTTTAAAGCATAATGACATATGAGAAAATAATATAATTGCAGACTCCAAGCAGTAAAGCATAGTTGAATATTATAGTGAATATATATTTTTTAAATGTTTATTTATCTATTTTGAGAGGATAGAGAGACAAGCAGGGGAGGGGCAGAGAGAGAGAGAGAGAGAATCGGTTAAGTGTCTGACTTCGTCTCAGGTCATGATCTCACGGTTTGTGAGTTTGAGCCCTATATCGGGCTCTCTGCTGTCAGCACAGAGCCTACTTTGGATCTTCTGTCTCCTCTCTCTGCTCTTCCCCCACAGGTTCTCTCTGTCTCTTTCTCTCTCTGTCTCTCTCTCTCTCACGCACACACACAATAAATAAATAAACTTAAAAAAAAAAAAACCCAGTTCTTTGAAGGCACACCAAATTCTCTTCAGTGATGCTGATATTTCTTGTTTGACCAGACTGATAGCATCTTAGAGAATATAGCAAAGAATCCTCTGTGTTTTGAAAAGTTTTTCAAAGGGAATAGCATGACTGACACTGTTAACATAATTAAGCCGACTCACATTTTTCTGAATGCCTACATGTCGGGCATGACTCTAGGTATTTTGACATATATTATCTTATTTAATTTCTATGTACACTCCTCACTTTTACATGAGAAAGACATGGGTTGAGGGAAGTTACGCTATTGGATGGCAGTCAAGTTTGAACTTGTCTTTCTGACCTTTATTATTCCCAGTTGACAATCATACTTCTCTTGTGAGTATTCTTTCTTCTCTCATTGCTAAAATAGTCACAGTTGTCTTTGACCTTCTAGAGGGAAAGGGATTATCCTGAGAAGGTTAAGCATACTGAAAAAAAATAAAATTCTTTGTCACACAATTCCTACATCATGTCACAGTTATTACAATGGGGAATTATGATGGTTACTAAACACGAATGGTAAATGTTACATTTTTAAAATTATGATGCCAATGGCATGAGCACCTTGAGAGACAACCACCAATATTTTATACTTATCCCTAATTAATCCAGCTACTCTTCCTCTATTTATTATCTTAGTAGTTTACAGGATACATTACTGTATTCTTATTTTCAATTTCTGTTCTGTATATCTACTGGGGAAGGTCAGAGATTGTACGTTAAAGATATTTTTAGCTTAAGGAGATTACTAAGAGCTCAGAATAAAGGTGGTCAAGATAATGTGGTCATCAGTCTTTATATACCAGTTTTCAATTAAAGTAAAATAATTTATTATTAATGGATATTAGAAGAAACTTGACAGATGTATATAATATCATGAGGCAGACATATAAATGTAAGTTGATATTTAGGCAGCCAGGTTTCATTTGGACTTCTCCAGACCAAATGTAAATAATTTTGAAACTCAGTGGATTTTAAAATTAGAGGTTAAACAGAAATTCATTCTATCTAAGTAAATCTACAAAATAGTAATAGTTGAAAGAGGCTGGTGCTATTAGTTTTATTTTGGTATTACTATTTTTCTTATAGAATTTTATGAGAATTGAATTTAATTGTTATAAAGCAAAACATTAAGGTAGATGGAATAATTGTGGTTATCATAACATTTATCATACTTTATTTAAATCTCCATGAGTTCTGAGGAGTCGCATTCAGGAAACTTTGTTTAAGGAAGATTCTTTTAATATTTGGGATTGGATGGTCAAGAGCCAAGAGACTTGAATGGGAACATCTTTCTAGTTCTGGAATTTCTCCTAAGTTGTGAACTGGAAAGAGTGCTTTTCTAACATCGGGATGATTTGACTCTGTATTTGCTGAAACATGGACCACCTTAAGTTGCCCTCTTTCCGTGATAACCTTAAATGAATAGGCGGGTACAGTAGAAATAGCTTGAGCTTGGGCACGGTCAACTTGCTGCATCGGCTCTGTTATGTCCAGACAGCAAGAGTGATAATTATCTTACAGGAATGTTACAAGAAATCAATGAGATTCCATAACTAAATTACCCAGCATGGATTTTGACATATAGTAGATATTTAATAACTGTTTGTTGATTACATAAATTAGTGACAATTTTATGTAAAAACTAAGCAGCCATCTTTCTCCCATCAGAGAGAATACATAAGCAGAGTGAGGAGTTAAGAGCAATGCAAGGGAAAAAAAATGAACAGTAGCATAATAAGGATAATAACAGACATTTTGACTTAAAAACAAAAGTTCCTGAAATACTCATTGCCAAGTTCATAGGATAGAAAGTTTACTTCAATGTAGAATAGAAGTGGAACTATTTGAGAAAGAACTAGCTTCAGAGAAGGCAAAGATTCTGCCCGTATCCAGGTCATAGCCCAAGTTTGGCACATTGATTGATGTTCCACGAATCTTTAAATAAATCCTTAGGAATTAGAAGAGAAAAACAACTGCACTGCCAAGAAAAAAAGCTATTATGTATTCATTAGTTTCAGGAAAATTTTATAAATTATTTTGACAAATGGTAACGGGGTCAATTTTAAGAATATACCTCCTGCCCATAAGGGTAAAGTTACATGCTGTCCCATTAAGACAGTTAGATGTGATTTACAAAAACCTTCAGACGACAGCCTCAAAAACCTTCTGAGGACAGTGCACCAGGCAGCTCTCCTTTTGAGAACTAGCCTGCTGCAAGCAGGGTTCACCACAGTGTCCATACCAATGTCAGACTGTCCTCGGGCTTCTCCCAGCCACTGACTAGAATCAGACCATTTCTGCCCAAAGCAGGATTCTTCTAACAGCCAGTCTCTGCTGTGGGGATCCCTGGGGCCTGACGGAGACATTCTCAGAGCTGTACTGCAGTCTGAGGCTCTTCCTGTACAACTGTCCTCCTGTTTTTCTTTCTGCTTGCGGGGGTCAGACCTGCATCATGGTCTAAGGCTCTTCTACCTGCTGTTGCTCCCTCTCCCCTTACACTTCTCAGGTGCTCCCCACTTCCCCATAAATTTCTTGCACTTCTGATTATGTCTTGGTGTCTGCTTCCCAGAAAGCCCCAAGTGACATACACAGAATGCTAAACAGATGTGTTTCTATAGAATTAATTACTACCTAGCAATTAATGTTATATTATTAAACTTTTCCATGTATCTGGACATACAGATTTTTATACCAATAGACTATTTTTATACCAATAGACTCTTTATAATTAATGGATTATGGATTTTGTCTGATCACACACTTAAAGTGCATTCTGTAGTGAAATGAACTTTTTTTTCCATAGTCCCCTAAAATGATCCCAGATGCCCATGAGATCTCTCATACCTTGATCCTTTCCAGGCCTTCTCCATTCATTTCACTAATATGTACTTATTGATTGTCTATTAGGTGATCAAGGCACTGAGAACACAGTGGGAAACAAAATAGTCTTGTTTCTTATCCATATGGGAAGAGATAGGCACTAAATAATCATAAACGTACAAAAGAACTATAATAGGCTTATATATGAAAAAGGAAAAGTAAAAGAATGAATGAATAAAATGAGAAGAAATAGAAAATTAGGAGAAAAATAAGAAATTATGATGTCGTGGAAGTCAAGAGAAGATAATTTGAAGTATACTTAATTGTGTTATATACTTCTGAGAGGTCAAGGAGGTAAAGGATGGAAAACGTCCTTTGATCTGGTAGCATGGGAATCATAATCATTGCTGACCCCACTAAATGTTGTTGCTGAAATGAAGGAAGAGAGACCTGTTTGATGAGACAGGGCTTAATACTAGACGAGGAAGTGGAGACTAGATGAAGGATATAGACAACTTTCTGAGGTTTGGTTGTGAAGGGAAAGTAGGAAGCAGCGGTGTATTAAAATGGTGGAAGGAGGACTTTGCAAGATGGCAGATGCTAGAGCATGTTGGTAGCATACGACAAGGATCAGTTAAGAGACTAACGAGCAAAGAGGGGGATATCTGCTTTTTCCATCAGAAATTTCTCCTCTTGCTTTCCATCCCAAATCAAATTTCAAATGTCCATAGTTTGAGTGAAAATCTAACAGCCTCAGAAACTATTGATACATGTCTCTTTATCTGAACAGTGTGTAAAGCCTGATAAACTTTTCATTTTATAGGCATTTGAATAGGGCAGAAACTTCCTCAGCTAAAATGAAGCTACATATACATTTAAAAATAACACAAGGGGCGCCTGGGTGGCGCAGTCGGTTAAGCGTCCGACTTCAGCCAGGTCACGATCTCGCGGTCCGTGAGTTCGAGCCCCGCGTCAGGCTCTGGGCTGATGGCTCGGAGCCTGGAGCCTGTTTCCGATTCTGTGTCTCCCTCTCTTTCTGCCCCTCCCCCGTTCATGCTCTGTCTCTCTCTGTCCCAAAAATAAATAAAAACGTTGAAAAAAAAAATTTAAAAAAATAAAAAATAAAAAATAAAAATAACACAAGCTTAGGGGTGCCTGGGTGGCTCAGTCAGTTAAGCGTCCGACTTCGTCTCAGGTCATGATCTCCCAGTTTGTGAGTTTGAGCCCCGTGTCAGACTCTGTGCTGACAGCTCAGAGCCTGGAGCCTGCTTCGGATTCTGTGTCTCCCTCTCTCTCTGCCCCTCCCCCACTCATGCTCTTTCTCCATCTCTCAAAAATGAATGAACATTAAAAAAAAATTAAAAAAACAATACACAAGCTCATGGGACGCTTGGGTGGCTCAGTTGATTAAGTGTTTGACTTTTGATTTCCGCTCAGGTCATGATTTCATGGTTCATGGGATCGAGCCCTGCGTCAGGTTCTGTGCTGACAGCATGGAGCCTGCTTGGGATTCTCTCACCCTCTTTGTCTGCTCCTCTCCACCCCCCTCTCTCTCTCAAAATAAATAAACTTTAAAAAATATTCAAGGTAAATACTTTGAAGGTGGTAGGTAGTGCCTAAAAGCTCATGTCATTCCATTGATTTTTAACAAATTCTACAAATACAGAAAACATTAAAAGAGAACCCTGAGAGATTTGGAATTTTGAATGACTGGAGGATCTCACTTCACCTGTTTTAGGATTTCAAATGATTGAAGCTACTATGATAATAATGTGGATTTTGCCTTTAGAATTTAAGCTTTGTGCTTCTGAATTCATTACTGAGGCATGAAAACTTGAATGATCTCTGAGGAGTTAACATTTGTAGTGTGGTGACTACCAAGTAGGGAAAACATTTTCATTTTGTCCCCTTAGTTGTTAAACATTTCCTAAAACTCAGTGAGAATTTTGAAGATCATATAAGAAGAAAATGAATTCAAGAATATGAATTACTGTTATTGAACCAAAATGGCTAGAGATGTTACTTTTTTCAGGCTTATTTTCTTATTCTGTTTCAGAGCTCTGTTGTTGGTAAAACATGAATGTAGATATGAATTGTAATCTATCAGTAGAGAAAACTAATCCATGCTAAGGTTATTTTGAACACTCAAGATTCCATAATTCTGCATTAAATTCCTTCCTTTAGAGACCTCAGAGACTTGGTCTCAGTGTTGCAAATGTGCTTTAAAAAATCTTTCTTTAAAAATTCAAGAAAGTTTTGTATTGATACTAGTATAGAACCATAGAATTTTAAGCCAGGAAGGGGCTTTGGGAATCCTTTATGGCTCTTAATCTAAAAGGGTGCTTGAAATGCTATATAAAATTTTGTTCATATCTTCACAGGTCAGATTCTCATAGATTTCATTAGATTCTTAAAGTGACTGACATAGAAGAAAAAGACATCTGAAACAGCATTTTATAGAGGAAAAAACCAAATACCTTGAGAACCAAGGCCTTTCCCAATGTCACACAAAATTTTAGTGGGGGCATTTTATATTAAATGACATTCATTTCATTCTAAAGTCCACAAAATCAAACCAGACATTTTTTTTTTTTTTTTTTTTTTTTTTTTTACTGTCCAAGTCATTTATGAGGTTTGGTGTGAATGACTCTACTATACTGTGTAGGTGCTTTGGCAAAGTTTTGATTTTATTTATAGGAAAAATTAAAAAAGTAAGGGAGATAGACATCTTTGCCTTTACTGGGAAACATAAATAAAAGACTATTAAAATGAAGTTTATTAAATTAGATGCTGAGAGGAAAGCTGCATTGGTATTTTGCATTGCACTAGCCCCATGCTAACATAACCAGTTCAAATCAGAAGAAATGGGATGTGTCCACTATTTTTATGTTTTTCTGTTTCAGAAGTGCAGTGAATAGACACCTCTGTAGAGCCCAGCTGCGATTTCCATTGACTTAATGAGTTTCTTAATGCACCCCATTGTGCCTCAGTATTCGAGAAACATATGGCACATTTATCTCTTAACTATAGATTTGACTTTTTATTGTATATTTTCCACCTGTGACTTAATAGCGTCTTTAAGAAATCATATATGTATCATACACATACATGGCAATTGTGCTATTTGTATGGATATATGCAAAAATGGCTTTTTTCTTAAATATTCCAATAACTCTATGTTCTAGAAAGGAAAAACGAAAAACAACATAAAAACCCACCCTCCTTTTAATGCAATTGTAAATGTTTAAGGCTTTTTGCAAAAGTAATAAGAATATAGAGAAAGTTACAACAAAAGGTTTAAGGTCACTAACTTAAGCCTTTGTTTTGTTACCTTTATCAGTAACAAAAGGTTTAAGGCAGGATATCATGAAATAATTGCACAAATGGCCTAAAAAATTAAACATGGACATTTTACAATACAAAGATATTAAGTCAATAAAAGATGTCTTAAGAACAGAAATGCAGGGGCACTTGGGTGGCTCAGTCGGTTAAGCGTTCAATTTCAGCTCCGGTCATGATCTCTCAGTTCATGGGTTTGAGCCCCGCGTTGGGCTCTATGCTAACAGCTCAGAGCCTGGAGCCTGCTTCAGATTCTGTGTCTCCCTCTTTCCCTTCCCCTCCCCTGCTCCCTCTCTCTCTCTCTGCCCCTCCCCCACTCCCTCTCTGGCTCCTTCTAAATAAAGGTTAAAAAATTTTTAAAAATTGAACAGAAATGCAATAATCAGGGATTCAGAAAAAAATGGGAGAACATCAATAAATAGTTAAGTTTTTTTTTTTTTTTTGGTAGTGATTTTTCTGAACCTCATTTGATAATGAATCTGGAGTTACAAGTCCTCACATAAATCTTAGTACACCATTATAGATGACTAATTATTGTAAAGCCCAACATGAGAATTAAGTAATTCCCTGGGGCCACCTGAAAGAGCCCAATGTTAACTGCCTTAATGGCACTGGGTTTTGATGTGCAGCTATTATTTTCCAAGCTTTGACTTTGAAGACATTGATCAAAAAATGCCACCTTCTACCACGCACAATACCCTTGTCAGAGGCCTGACAACACCTCATCACAACGACCTTCTGCTCACAAAGAAATGAGTTTCAAAACCAAAAGATTGAATGGCTAAAAGCCAGGGAGGAACTGATTTACCATATTGACTTCTTATTTAGAATCCTTGTTGTGAATGGAAGCCATTTTTGTTTTTTGTTTTGTTTTGTTTTGTTTCTTACATAGCTTTTTAATTGGGACACTTCTAATGAAAGTTCCAGAAGACAGACTCTGGCACAGCAAAGGATAGAAGAGAAAAAGGCAGATGTGTAGCCTTTCAAAGTTAATTTCATCATATTTTCTGATAACTGATGAAAAATTATTTTCTAGGTCCTATGGTAATTCCTCATGAAGAAATACGGATTTGAGGATATTTGAGGAATTGATTTACATATCTTATTTGTGTTCAGTCAGTGTAATACAATAGGAAATAGCACATCAAAATGTTTCTTTTTTTTAAAGTTAACTATTTTGTTTTCTAAAATGGACATAAATGAACTTCTCTTTTGTAAATTTTTATTTTGGGAAAGGCTTTAACCATTTTTTTCCAATGCTGAATGGCAGGGTCTTACAAAACTTTCTTTGAGAGGAAAAGAACATCTTTGAATTGAATGTCAGGTTTTGAAAGGGGTAAAATTCAATATCTAATCTGACTTGATGATGCTTGAGAGTAAAAGGAAAAAAACATGTTTGAATTTCTGGTGGTATAAATCATAAATAAAGATAGGGAAAAACAACGTAAAAACCCCATCATCAAACTTTAGTAAAAGAAGATGTGCTGGGTGCCTGGGTGGCTCAGTTGGTTAAACATCTGACTTTGGCCCAGGTCATGATCTCAGGGTTTGTGAGTTCAAGCCTCACATCTGTCAGCACAAAGCCTGCTTCAGATCTTCTCTCCCCTTCTCTCTCTGCCCCTCCCGTCTCGCTCCCTCGTGCATATGTGCGTGCACGCTCTCTTTCTCAAAATAATAAACATTAAAAAAAAGAAGATGTGCCAAGTATGGCACTTTGCATTCCTCTTTCTTTCTCTCTTCACACTTTTTTTTAAATGGGACTGTTGATAACTGAAATAAGGTACATTCTCAGGGTTGCTCGTGGGTCACCCAAGAAGTACCCCTTCTGAGTAACTGTATCATGGGCAGCTCTGCCTCATGGGCTGCTTCGTGAATCTGTACTACAGTAGAACTAATCTGACTTCTGGAGAGGAGGAGTCTGAACTCTAGACCATCTTGAGGACTTCTCTTTGAAACTTTTTTTCACTTGTAAAATTAGGGTAATGTAATTGGCGTCAATAAGGTGATTATGAGTATTAAAGGACATAATGTATAAAGTCCACACATGGCACATGATACAGAAAAACCAACTCTTGAAAGGTAGTTATAGTAATAAGAGAGATAGCCTTCATATATAGAAGATCCTTTAAGATGGTAACGTTTTATGGGGGAAACTTACTGATAAATGGCTGTTTTTAAAATGAACTTACCTAGCATGCAATTTTTAATTAGGCTTCTTACTAAAAAGCTTCAGTGTTTAATATGTGCTGTTCATTCTGTTAGGATCTTTAGCAGCCACATAAAGGGCTTTCACATACTTCCTGAGTGAAACTGTGTTGCTGTTTATTTAAGGACTGAATTCTGAGGAAATGTTTTCACATACATTAATTTATGAAAGTGAGTTCTATTCAGTGTAAGACAAATCACAGAGCTTATCTCCACCCCTGAGCATGAATTTACTTTAAATATCCTATGAGTTAAAAAATAGAACAAGGATTTCATAAGTTCTGAGTCCTATTTACACGATAGACTTAGATCCATTAGAGTGAACTAAACAAGGAGCATAGCTTTGAACATGTGCTTATGCAATTAACCACGATGACACCAAGGTTTCTTGTTATAGTCTCCGTCAACAGCACTCTTTTATAAATAATTGTTTAAATCGGCAGGCTCACGAAAGGCCATGTAATTTACTCAAAAAACCATCAGCGTATGTTACGGTGATTGGTGCTTTTGCCATACTTTGCTTTAATTGCTCCAAATACTCAACCAGAATTTCCAAAATGGTGATTATCTTACTGTGAATTGAAACCTTGTAGAATTATTTTCCTAATGGAACTATGGGTTATCACTGTTAGAAAGCAGCTTCCATTTCCTAGTAAGAAAACCACTGCCATGTAAAAGGAAAAAATGGAATACATGGAAGGATGATGAAGTGAACTGCATACTAAAATTAAAATTCACGTGACCTCTTCAGGAAAAAAACTTGGTAACGTAAGTCAAAAGCTTTAAAAGTATTCAGAACCTTTAATTCAGTACTTTTATTTATAGCAATTTATTCTAAGGAGGTAATTTGAAATATAGAAAACACTTCCAAGTCACATATTCATCCATTTCTTATTTAAAACAGGGAGCGAATGAAACATTATAAATGTCCTAAAGTTGGGGCGCCTGGGTGGCTCAGTTGGTTAAATGTCAGACTTTGTCCTAGGTCCTGATCTCATCATTCACAAGTTCGAGCCCTGCGTTGGGTCTGTGCTGACAGCTCAGGGCCTGGAGCCTGTTTCAGATTCTGTGTCTCCCTCTCTCTCTCTACTCTCCCCCCCCCCCCCCCCACGCTCTGTCTCTCTCAAATATAAAAAAAAACCATTAAAACAATTTTTTAATTAAAAAAAATAAATAAATGTCCTAAAGTAGAAGAAGTAATTATTGTATGACTAAATGGAAAGTTATATAGCTGTTAGAGCTGATGTTTGCAAAATGCTGTTAAAATGGGAAATGTTTATCATTAAGTTAAAACTATCGTATATACAATATTATAAAGTTTTTTATGCAGAAAAAAGAGTAGAACTAAAGAAACACATTAATCCATCACATTCATAAGCAACAATATGTACTTAGATCTAAACATATTGAAAAGTACTGAATCCAGTACAGTGGCATTAAAAGCATAACTGTAGAGTTTCACAAGACCTCTTCTTTTTTTAAAAAAGTTGTCATAAAGTACCTTATTTGATGCTAAACAAAAGTACAGAAGACAAAGTAAACAATAAACCATACTTAAAAAGAAATCACACTCCAGCTTATATAAGCCCCACAGAGGTAAACCTGGAAAAGATTAATTTCTAGTGGACTGGAAATTACTTCTCAAGAATTTCAGAATACAAAGGAAAAGTAATGTGATATTAGTGCTTATTCAGCCAACTGACAAGTAAATCCTGTAGCATCCATTCTTTATTTATTTTCAAAGAGGTATTGAGTGTTTACTATGTGCTGGGCATTTAGAAATGGATACGGAAAAAAAAAAAATGGTACTTCTCCATTCCCTGTCTTTGTTAGTTTCTTATGATACCAGGTAAGTGTCTTCAACTTGTATGGAAAGAGCTCATAAAGCAACAAAGGAAAACACATTTTACTCTATTTTGTAATCGGTGTCCCCTTGATGGGGTAGGTGCAGGAATAATGTATGTGGTCTCCAGCTGGCTTCTTGCCATCCCAGAGCAAGGGATCAGAGATGATGTCCTCTGATGAAGTTCTGTTTCCTAAAATGCACAATGCTGTGGTTAGTTACAGCTCTGGTATGATGAATTATCTCTCCTCAGCTTCAGGGTATTTTCAGGAAGGAGCATTTACCAATAGATACTGGGTTTTGGAGAGTGGTATCTCTTGGCCAATTATATATACATCACCAAATATGTTTTTTCTTACCCCAGCAATACTCCAGGAAAGGCTGTGTCCCAGAGAAGGCCCATTTCTTCCCAGACCTGGGATGCCTAGCCATTTGATGAACCATAGTCCAATGGCTAAAATTTTTGTCAGTCTGCAGACTGTGGTCTCTCAATCATGATTAACGCTCAATTGCTTTTTGGAGAACCTCAGGCAAAGAGATGTGTAGTTCAAACCCCTCAGAACTGGCAGAACGTGACATTAGCATACATAGTATGGCTCTGGAAAGCCTTGGGAGTAGATAGACTATACAAGGTTTGCTTACATATGTTCTGAAGCCATGGAGTGAATTGTACATGTTTATCCGTGAAAGAAGAGACAATTTTGAGCCTTTCCTTCCAAATCCCCAGTTCTCTTGCCAAAAGCTTCCAGCCAAGCTAAGTATATATATTTCAATTTTATCCTTTACCAGCAGGTTAGTCCAGGCTATTTTCCCTCAAGAGAGATGCTTTGACAGAGGCCTTAGAAGGGTAATAATGTGGTCCTTTGGAGATTAAGAACATTAATGAAATACAATTTCAGACGAGGGTTGGCAAATGAAATGAACCACAGGCTTGGAAGTATCCTTGAAGATGACTTAATGTTTTCAGCTGTCAGTGAGAAAAGTAAGCTGAGAGTGTAACTCTCCAATTCAAGCTGTCCTAGCTTAGTTGAGATCCAGGCCTGTGTTTGCAATTGCTGCTTCACACTTCCAACTCCTCTGTGCTGATTGGTTGGTTCTGGGAACCAACAAAACATGGCAGTTAACTGTAAGCGTTTAGGGTGGACGAGGAATTCAAGTAGAAATGAATCATTTAAAAAGGTACATTAATGTCTTTGAACTTGGGAGAGATTCTATTTATTGGTTCCCTTTTCTTCCTTCTGATATGCCTTACATTTCCCATTTATCAGACTGGTCTGTTTTTTTTTTTTTTCTTTCTTACTTTATTTTGAAAAAATTTGTACATGACATATTTGTGATACTTGGACACAGTTTAATTAAAAACATGTTTCTTCTTATCACCTTTTCATTTGATGAAACTGTTGCCACTGTTAAATTGCAGCTGTTAACATCTTCTCAGTGACTTATGAGAACAGTCACAGTACTCAATTGCTGTGAGAGTAAAAAGAAAAAAAGTATACATAATTTGAGAAAAAGAGAGAATGTGTCATACTGTTAAGGGGAAAGATTCAAGTTTTCCAGTGTGTTTAAGAAGAAATACAAGTGTTTAAAATCATTGCTCTGGCTTTGGGCGCTAAGTTTAGGATTATCTTTGTTCAAAATACTTTCACATTATTCTATGCCTTTTTTCCCCAGAGGTAACGGGGTTTTATTTTTGATAACGACCTTATCATAGTATAACTGCCAAATAATAAACTGCAAATATATAACGTACACAGTTTGGTAAATTTTGACATACGTACACACACAAAATCATTATCACAATTAAAATAATTAAATGTATTCGTCATCTCCAAAAGTTTCCTTTGATCCCTTGTAGTCCCTCCTACTCATCTTTCACTGTCCCTGTACAACCTCTTTCCAGCTGCATATGGATGTCCAGTCGTTTCAGCAAAATTTGTTTGGAGAAAACAATCTGTTTTCCATCCACCAGATTGTCTTTGTACCTTTGTATAAAATCAGTTGTCTAAGTATGGGTGCATCTATTTCTAAAATCTATTTTGTCACATTGGTTGATTTTTCTCTCTTTTCACCAATGCTACACACTGTTTTGACTACTGTAACTTCGTAATAAGTTTTGAAAAAGGTATTTTTAGCCTTGCAACTTTATCCGTGGCTATTCTAGGTCCTTCTTTTGCATTTCCATGCGGATTTTAGAATGCGTTTGACAATTTCTACCAAAAAAAGTCTGCTGGAATTTTAACTGAAATCGAATTGATCTATAGATAATTTAGGTAGAATTGTCTTCTTAACAATATTGAGTCTTCTGCCCCATGGACGTGGTAGATCTCTCCATTTATTTCGGTCTTTAATTTTTGACACCAAAGTTTATTAATTTTCAGTCTTTCACACACTGATTATTTATCATTTAAATAAATGCATTTTATTTAAATACCTTTACTTAAAAATTGTTTTCACTTCCTTGGATGAAAACCAATATCACTTGCCATAATTGGAAGGTAACTTTGATAATCAAATAAACAGAAAAATAGTGTTACATTTCAGGTAAACACTGGTACTTGCTGAGGCTCTTAAATTTTTTTTGTTAAAAAGCATAATTAACAAGTCTTTAAAGATTCTAAAGATATACTTACACCAAGCTGATCCTTTTCCTTTATGTACCCAAGTCCTACAAATAATAGGAAAAGGGAATTTTAATGACCCATGTAGCACTAAAAACTCATTTCTCTAATGTTGGATATGAGTTCCATAGTTAGGGAATAACTAGCTATTAGATAGGAGTGGCTTGAGCAAAGATCTAGGAGTATGAGAAAATTTGAGGAGTATAGAATCTGCAAGGTTAGAAATTCTTAGAGTGGTAGTTTTAAGCCTTGGTTGTATATAATCATCGCCTCGAGAGTTTAGAAGACTCAGGCCAAAAGAATCAGAATATTTGGATTGGAGCATCTATATCTTTTAAAAGTTACCTAGGTAGTTCCAGTGCTTAGGAAGGGTGGAAAATCTCTGTGATAGAATGTTAGGATATTAATATGGGAGGATGTTGATGGTGGTGATGGTATTAAGTGGGCAGGCAGGAGAAAGCCCAGATTGATTAGCAGTGTCTGCCCTGGATGTCAGTGGTTGTGATGCTAAAAATGTCATTGTTACTTGCCATCTTAGGGCTAGAATATGAATTGCCTGTCAAGGTAGCTGAATATTATTTTGAAGAACTGACAGAGCCCTGACTCTCCTTTCCATTAAGAACAAACACTCATGAATGTTCTGCTTCAGATACTCTTTCAGTTTAAAAGCAGTGTGATCTTTTCCTGCATTTAAGGGCATTAAATGCATATTTTAAGAGTCCTTATTATGATAGCATATTTAAATGCTAAATGACCTTTCCCAATACTTTACAATAGAAATGTGAAGTATTTTTGAAGCGGCTTTAACACAGTTGCTGCCTATAACGAGTTCCACATAAGAAATGCATAGACTTCTTTGGGCAGCAGCACGTGTAACACGAGTAATCCAGATTTGCATTTGTAAATAAAATGAATGAGAAGAATCCGAATGTGAGTGGATTCCCTTCATTATTTATGCATTATTTTGATGCAGTCCTAAGTAAGACCCGTTTAAAATAAGGCATCTTTGGGGCACCTGGGTGGCGCAGTGGGTTCAGCATCGGACTTCCGCTCGGGTGATGATCTCACGGTTTATGGGTTCAAGCCCTGCATCGGTTCTGTGCTGACCGCTCAGAGCCTGGAACCTGTTTTAGATTCTATGTCTCCCTCCCTCTCTGCCCCTCCCCTGCTTGTGCTCTGTCTGTCTGTCTCTCTCTCTCAAAAAAAAAAAACAAAAACAAAACAACAACACTAAAAAAAATAAAATAAGGCATCTTTCAGGTGGGTAATATTTGCCATCTGTCAAGCTCTGTTTTCTCCCTAACATTGACCATACTACCATCCTGAAAACTTCACCTGGAAAGGAAAAGAAAAGACAACTCCACATCCAAATCCTCAAACTTGCTTTGGAGAAGCGTGGGACTGAGGAAAGGAGAACTTCAACCTTGCTTAAATTTAAGAAGGGCAGAAAGAGGCATGGCAGAGGGCCGGAAGGTGGTGTCATAAAAATCTACGCTGAGCAATTGGTGGGGAGGCAAGTGGGAGAAAAGGGCTCCTCTGGGGAACGCACCTTTGCAGCCCTTCGGGACAGTTTCTTGCGTCGCCCACTGTCCCTCCTCCCAGGCAGCTTCCACTCTCCGCCCGGCCCTCCCTCCCAGGGCTTCAGCGCTCGGCCTGGAGACCTGGTGGGCGGGGAAGCGTCTCCCGCCCTGCTTTCTCCCGCGCAGAGGGCGCGCGGAGCACAGGGGCATTAACTTAGCGCCCCGGGACTCTTTAAGAGGCTTACTGGGCATCTGCGCCTCTTAGCGTCCCCAGCCCCCGCCAGAGTTGCGTCAAACTTTGCCCGTGTGTGGGTGGGAGGCAGCGGGACCGCGGCCGGTCCTGCCGCACCCCGCTGCCGGCAGGGTTAGCTGTGGACGGCGCACTTTGCTCGCCAGGCACTTCTCAAGAATGGAGCAGTCACAGTGTGGCAGCAGAGACCGCAGCGGCAGCGGCCGACCCCACCTGGCCCCGGGGCTGGTGGCGGCCGCCCCTCCGCCCCCGTCTCCGGCGTTGCCAGTGCCCCCGGGGATACCGGTTCCTCCAACTTTCCTGCGGCCGCCCAGCCTCTTTCTGCGGGCAGCCGCAGCCGCCGCGGGAAGCGGGGGCTGCGCGCCGGCTCCCGGACTGGAGAGAGGGGTGGGCGCCGTGGGCTGCGGCTATCCGCGGACACCCAAGTGCGCCCGTTGTCGCAACCACGGCGTCGTGTCGGCACTCAAGGGCCACAAACGCTTCTGCCGCTGGCGGGACTGCGCGTGTGCCAAGTGCACCCTGATAGCCGAGCGCCAGCGCGTCATGGCCGCCCAGGTGGCGCTGCGCCGGCAGCAGGCCCAGGAGGAGAGCGAGGCCCGGGGGCTGCAGAGGTTCCTGTACCCGGGGCCCTGCGGGCCCGGGGGTCGGACACCCGGAGGCGGCAGCCGAACGGAGAATTCCCAGGCCTCGAGCGGCCGTGTGGCGGTGACGACGCTGGGACTGGGTGCCCTGAGACACACTGATCTGGCGACCCCTGCTTTCCAAGTTGTCCAGCCAGATGATATGGAGGAAAACCAAGGTGAGTTGGTCTTTCCATCTACTCTTTGCAAAGAAAAATGGTTGTTTTGGAGAAAAGCGCTTGGAAAGAAGTAGCCATGCCTCCGTGGTGGGCGAGAAAAGTTGTTTAAAAGAAGCGTTCATTTAAGTTCTCGGAAACTGCACTGTAATATAAACGTTAATGAGGGTGTTAGAGACGCATCACCTTGGAAGGGCGTTTTGTACTCTTAGCGGATAGGAGAAGATCCTGTAAAAGGGAAGCGTGAGTGATTAGATGAGCAACTCATGCTGGGAATGGAGTTTGCACCCAAGTTGCTCTTAACTTTGCGTGAGTTAGAACTTCAAGCGGGCATGGGGTGAAAGCGTAGTGCTCTATACTCCTTTCAGTTTTAAAACCAGAGTTAATCTTCCAGTTGTGCTGGGAAATGCACTGATTGTTGGGAATACAGTTCCTCATCTCTGGGGCAAAGCTTTGGTGCCAGCTAGAAGTGGAGAAATCTACCAAACCCCTTTTAACCTTCTTCCCTTACCTTAAAAATTTTAATCACCTCCTCCAACTGTTTGTCAGCCTCCAAAAGTGTAGAAATACTAGCTGTAATATTTGAAGTTTCAACTCTTTCCTACAGGAGAGAAATTTAAGTTTCCCAGATTTGGGAAACCATTAGGGAGAAGTCCAATATTAGGAATTTCTTTTCCAAGGAGTTTTAATTTTTTCTCTTATTTATTGACTGCAAAACACCTACATCCTCTGCATTAGGTAAAAAAAAGATATCTGTATTTTTTAAATTAGAGTTAAATAAAGTTTTCCTGCTGATGTAAATCTCACTGTATTTTAATTTCCCAGCCCTAACACTAAGCAGTGAAAATGTCATTTCAGTATTTTTGTATATATTCAAGACAAGTTGTGTCATATGAAATTCTGTGATAATGAAGAGTAAATTATTAATTGGAAAACTTCCTTGAATTGTGAGTATTGCAGATCTTGGATCGCAGGATGTACTTTTGAAAAAGACTATCTCTGTATTTAAATATGGCATATTTGATTTTGTGTTCACCTATGCCAGTGTTTTGCCCATATTCTGGTTTCTTTCAGTGGACTAAATAGACTATTTCTTATGAAAAATCAAAGAGTGCCAAAAACAAACTCATTAAACACATAGTAACTGCTATAAAAAAAGTAAAAGTTAAAATTTTGTAAACTAAATGAACAATGAAATCTGGCTGCTAAATCTCTGCTAGACATTGATTTATATGTTTTTTGGGGGCGAGAGAGCAAAGTGTTCTGTTTTCTAGGGTCAAGTATTTTATTTTATTCTTTGCCTCAGTTGACCTCCTCTTTTGAAAAGCCATCCCTATAAGCCATTCTAAACTGACTGCCTCATGTTATCCAATATCCATAAACTGCAATATTCTATTTAATTTACTCATTAGACAAAAACCAATGAGTGATTCAGAGGTGAATAAGATTTTCCTACACACAAAAAACTTACATACAAAAGAAGGAAGACTATATATACCCCAAACCTACAATACAAGACAAACTGTACAATGATAAAAGTAAAGAAGTAAAACCAGGTATAGGAGTTGAGAGAACAGAGAGATGATGTAAATGGTATCACATATCTTAAAGATATCTTATTTTCTGGATAGTCTTATGCAATCAGTATTTTATTACATTATTTTGTACTCTGTGAGGGCAGCATACTAACAAAAATTATTTTGTGCATAAATTGCTTGTAGGCATGAAATTTTGATCCCTTACATGTTCAGAGGGCATATTTAGTGAGTCATAGACTCTGAGTACCTCACTTGACAGTTCACTCTTTCTAATGGAAATAGAGATCAAGTATAAGATAAGAGGAAATGTAAACCAAATTAAAAGTTGTTTAGTGAATGTATACATTATTATTATTTTCCTGGCATAAGCTATATAAAGGGCATTAAAATATTACTGTTATTAATATTAATATGTTCAACATGTTGAGGCATAAAATCAGATTTTTATATAAAAATATTTTTAGAGAACTTACCTTAATGTTGGAAGGGAGTTGTGATTTGAAGCAAATAACTAATATATTGACACTTTGAAGATATGTACAGATTACAATAGTGCAATAGTGCAGTTTATAATTTTCTTTTAGAAACAATTTGACTGGGGGCACCTGGGTGGCTCAGTGGGTCGAGCGTCCGACTTTGGCTCAGGTCATGATCTCACGGTTCGTGAGTTCGAGCCCCGTGTCAGGCTCTGTGCTGATGGCTCAGAGCCTGGAGCCTGCTTCCGATTCTGTGTCTGCCTCTCTCTCTGCCCCTCCCTCGCTCGCACTTGGTCTCTATCTCTCTCAAAAATAAATAAACTTAAAAAAAATTAGAAACAATTTGACTGTACACTTAAAAAAATATTTCCTAGGGATTGAAAAAGAAAGTCCACATTTCAGAACATTAAAAACTACCAGGTGTCTATTATCTCTCCTATAAAATGAAATACGTGCACTCTGGTATGATTTCAGATTGGTACAGCAGTGCTCATTATTGGTTTAGATTTGAAGTGAAATGAAGAATTTGTTGTTTTTCACATTATTCGGGTAACTTAATTGAAACCTGAAATGTGAGCATTAAAAAAATATTGTTGAAATTTAGTATTAGGTATTAAATATTCATTGTCATAGTGAGATTGTTCTTTCCTTTGTTTTCTTATCTAAACAATCATTTTATTTAGTTCTTTTTTGCATAGTGTCATTTTGAAAAAATAGCTCACTGGGATAACAATGAAATTTGGGTAACAATCACCAAGTAGTGCAAATACTGTGAGATATTGATCTTATGCTAATAGTTGGGGTAATAATAGACTTTTATCTTTTGATCCCTAAATTAACTACAGCATTTGAATATATAATTTTGTGACCCTGAAATGACATAATAAATAGCATTTCCCCATTGTTCCAATACCTGCATTTCTGAATGACTTTTTAAACTTCTTGTTCATTAAAATTTCTTGCAGTAAATAAATATTACTAATATGCTATGAGTAAATGAATTACCTTATCCAGCATTATTTTTGAGTAGGTAGTACTATTTTTGGGGAAATTTCCCTTTATTTGATTCCTTTTTTTTTTTTTTTCTCTCCCCCAGAACTAAAAGAGAGTAAATATGAATCATGCCAGAGTGGACAAGAAGAGCCAGTCTCCAAATCCCATCAACGTACTCTGGGATCCTCTCCTAAGCCTAATGGTGTCATTGGAAAACAAAACATCAGGCCGTCTATTTCAGAAAACTCAACCAAGGATGATAGCATTCAGCCTCCTCACCCTGGGGAGTTATCAGGAGGGGAAGAGAGTCCCAGGTCCCTGTCATCATCTGATTTGGAATCAGGAAATGAAAGTGAGTGGGCCAAAGACTTCACTGCTACCAGAGCCAGCCTTCCCACACTGTCCTCAAGACCAAGAGACCCTCTTGATATCCTTACCAGGATTTTCCCAAGTTATAGGCGTAGCCGACTAGAAGGCATTCTGCAGTTCTGCAAAGGGGATGTGGTCCAAGCCATTGAACAGGTCCTAAATGGGAAGGAGCACAGACCAGACACCAGGGACCTAGCAAGCTCAGGAGAATTGGCAAATACAGCTTTTCAGAGAGCTTCAAATTTTAGTTTAGGTGGAATTGGTTTTGGAACTCTAGGGAATAAATCAGCTTTTTCTCCTCTTCAGACTACGTCTGCCTCTTATGGAGGTGATTCACATCTCTACAGCTTAAACCCCAGACTAGGTATCAATCCGTTACGGCTGGCATATTCCTCTCCAGGAAGAGGGCTATCTGGTTTTATGTCTCCTTACCTAACTCCGGGGTTGGTACCAGCACTGCCTTTTCGGCCAGCTTTGGATTATGCATTTTCAGGAATGATTAGGGATTCTTCCTACCTTCCTAGCAAAGACTCCATAACTGGTGGCAGATTGTATTCCAGGCCAAATCAGGACAATCTGTAATATTTCTGCCTATTCTCCCTTTCTGGAACATTTCTAGAAGCATGCAACACAACCCTCACATCCACAGCTATTAATGTGTACATTATGTATGTGAGTGGATGACTAGGCCTTATATTTCTTTTTACAACCAATATGATAGATTTGAGATCTAAAGACTTTTCTTTAGCATTTATTAAGTGAAAGAAGCATTTAAACATTATACGTGCCTTGAATAAAGCCATTTCAGGAAATATTTTTACTTTAATGAATTTTCTCCCTAAAATATCAGTTGTAAGAATTCCTGTTTTAAAACTATACTTGTTTTTATTTTATTGAAAAATGGAGTTTATAGTTGTAAAATGTTTATAAGGGTTAAAGTAACCCGGTATATAAAATGAACTAACAGGAAGAATTGAAAAGTTGAGGTAATTCCAAATAACTATTACTTTGAACTTTTTCTTCCCTTCTGTTCCTTGTACACAGGAGAGAAAAAACTTATTTAAAGTATTTTAAAGAATTTTATTCACATTTAAGTGGTTAGTAATAAGTAAAACTTTTGAGAAATTTAAATTCCTTATTTTTTTTCTGTATGTTTTATTTTCATTCATTTGTGCCATTTGTGATAACAAGCGCCATTAATAAAACATTTCTCTTTAAAGCGAACTTTGCAAATCACACAAAGCCTGTGAACTAAATTTTAGGAAATGCGACTGCACCATCTCCTGGCCACTATCACTAATTGCATCTAAGTTCTGGTAAAGTGTAAAAGTTAGAAACAAATGGTTTCCTGATAAGATAAGCTAACCTTGTTTTGAAATGATCATTTTGGATCATGCTACAACTTTCATGTTATAAAGTGAACATCTGCTGTGGGTGAGGATTTTAATCTTTTTTTTTTTTTAAATCTGGAGAAATACTCCTTTCTGTATGTTGGTGACAATATGGCAGCCATTCTCAAAGGTAAAAATAGTCTTATTCAGATAATTTAAATAGCTGCTCAGATAAATATTGACTGATGGTAGGTAGATGATTCTTAATGTACTGAGGCGAGATATAAAATTTCCAAAGGGGAAATATTATCATTAAATTTTAGAGGATTCTTTGAGATTTTAATAATACTTTTTGTTCTCCATCTGGAGCATACAAAAGCTATTTATTTTAGTAAGTGGAATGTCCCTGAGAAAACTACTTATAAAACAATTTTATGAAGTTTTCTTTATGTGTCATCATTTATTTTTTTTTTTAAGGACAGTAGCTTCATTGTTGTTGTTAGGAATAAATGAAAACCCAGCTGTGCTAAAGGATAGTTGATGAGTTAGAAATAGGTTAGGGGCGCCTGGGTGGCTCAGTCGGTTAAGCGGCCGACTTTGGCTCAGGTCATGATCTCGTGGTCCGTGAGTTCGAGCCCCGCGTCGGGCTCTGGGCTGATGGCTCAGACCCTGGAGCCTGCTTCCGATTCTGTGTCTCCCGCTCTCTCTGACCCTCCCCCGTTCATGCTCTGTCTCTCTCTGTCTCAAAAATAAATAAACGTTAAAAAAAAAAAAATTTAAAAAATAAAAAAAAAGAAATAGGTTAAACAGTTTGAGTAACACGATTCACTAAAACTTTCTTAGATTATATCAGTGTGTATGTGTGTATATATGCATATATATTTTATCAGAAAATATATTAAATGTGTAGTATCTCATCTTGGTATAGGATGTAGATATATTTGGTAGAGTATGCATTATTTTTAGTGGTGTGACTATACGAAAGCAGATCTTGTAAAGACTTGTTGTAATCAGTATTCATTATTTATTAAAAAGTTTCAGATTCTAAGCCTAAGCCAAAATGCAGTGCCTGGCAAGTAGTTGATATTCAATTAATATATACTGAGTGAAGGAACCATTTTGGATAATAGATCTTTCTGAGACTCTGGTAAATCTTTTTTTTTTTTTTAATGTTTTATTTATTTTTGAGACAGAGACAGAGCATGAACAGGGGAGGGGCAGAGAGAGAGGGAGACACAGAATCCGAAACAGGTTCCAGGCTCTGAGTTGTCAGCACAGAGCCTGATGCGGGGCTTGAACTCACAGACTACGAGATCATGACCTGAGCCAAAGTCGGATGCTCAACTGACTGAGCCACCCAGGCGTCCTGAGACTCTGGTAAATCTAAAGAACTCTATATATGGCCTACGCACAGTTTTGCATATAATTTAACAGGGTTCTTGAATCTCTAAATGCCATTCACCATTCAGTATAGAATCCTTGCTGATTCTTAAATTGTTTCCATTGCATTAATTCACTTCCAAATGCTATTTTTTTTGGAAAAGTACTAGATCCTATAGAGGATACCAAATGTAAAATATTGTGCTCTCAAGGAAGTTACGTTATACAATAGAGATCTGGCTTTTTTTTTTTTTTTTTTTAGATATGGCCTAATAATATAACAGTGCCAGAGATACTGGATTCTTTGTGTGGTTTACATAATGATATGCCTGTATCCATTTGAGAAGCTGAATTGCTTTTGAACTGGGGAGAACATCCATTTTGGGCCATATTCAAATTAAAAAATAATGTTACAATCTTAAAACTTAATTTACATAATGCTTTACATATTTCATACCCTTTACAATACTTTTAGAACTAAATAAGCTTATAGAGTAGGTCCCATTTTCTCCAACATTAAATTGAATGTGAGGGACTTGAGGCTCAGCAGTAGTGTTGCCCATCCCCAAGATTACCATAATAGTGCCAATCGTCAGCAGTAGAATTTACTTCACCAATTCAATTAGACTCTAAGTTCTGAGAGACTTAGACTCATGTGTGTCTCCTCACAGCTTTGTATAGTATCTGGTATACAGCAGGTGCTCAAATAATAGCTTTCTGTGACTGAATTAAACCTAAAAAGGAAGTATTAGCTTAGAAATGTGCTTATTCAACAGCTGTTTATTAAACTCCTACTTTGTGCCAGTCACTGTGTTAGACACAGGAGAGAAAGTGGTTAATACAATACAAGAGGTTAACAAGGCCTCACCTCAAGTTGCTCATAGTCTCTATTATCCATGTGTACAAAAAACAACCAATTATGCAGTGTTGGTGCTATTTGACAATGTTGGTCTGCATAATTGTGAGGTTTATGCCCATGGATGCTGCTTGAGGTCTAAACTCCTAAGCCACTAATTAGGAAGAGGACATCTATTTCCATGTAACGTGTTTACGGAAGTGTAATTTTTTTGAGAGGTAAACTGCATTCAGGTGTCTAGTGAAAGAAGTGGGCAAAGAGAAGCTTTTGTTCCCTTGAATGGAGTGTGTGGAAGTTACTCTAGCTTCCTCATGGCCTCTGGATCGGAGCTATTTCCTGACCCCAATCCCAGGGTTGAACTTTTGGAATTTCTCTGAGTCCGTGCATAGGCCTCCTGGTGTAAGGTCTCATCTGGCTATTCTGTGAAAATGGTTTAGAGTTGAGGGGACAATTGAAGAGCATGTGAGTCAAATGGTTTATTTTTTTCGCTGCAGTTCCTGCTGAAACAAAAAGATTTGGGGGATTTTAAGACTGTCCTTTCTAGGAATTCCTCACTGTGAACTTAGAACTAAGAAAACTATGAAGTGGCCTCCTCATTCAACTCTTTATTTTTTTAAACACGGTTTCCTTAGACATTTGTTTTTCTTTGAAATTAAAAAGCCTTCAGAATGCAAGAGACACTTGGCATAAAGAACCTTATTATTTACCACTGTGAATAGAATTGTTCTCCCATTCACGAAATGAGATGAAGTGCATCATTAGCTTCATAAAGGTAAAGCTATCCTCTGGGCACCGTGATTCTTCAGTGTAGACACTCGTCCTTTAGATCAAGGGTAACAGGAAAAGTTCTTGCTCAGATCCTTTCTTCTCCCTCCCCACATACCTCCAATAATCCTGTTATGGATGCCTGCACTGCAAAGCGAGGCCCATAGTTATTTGGCATAGTTCCCTCCAAATTGAAGCTGTTCTGGTGTAACATTTCAGAGCAGCTGTGCCAAACATTAAAGTACTTTTTTCTTTTTTTTTTAGTTTTTGCTTGCTAAGTATCCGAATGAGAGAAATTCATTACTATTTCCCCTTTCTGAGCTCTACACTAGTGATGGGGAATTCAAGGAAGACAGGATGACAGAGAAGAGAACTATGAAGATGTCTGTTTTTTTACTTTTGCTAATTTGGCAATTAAAAAACTTATGGTGTAATTTCTTTAGACTGTCACAGTATCCTCTATGTCATAATGGCCCCATTATCTAGTTTTAAGAGGATGCTCATAGTTTTAAAATGGGTGCACAGATGTGGCCTTATCAAAACACCCGTGTCAAAAAGTTGCTTTAAAATATCGAATGTTTAGGGCGCCTGGGTGGCTCAGTCGGTTAAGCGTCCGACTTCAGCTCAGGTCATGATCTCACGGTCCGTGAGTTCGAGCCCCGCGTCGGGCTCTGTGCTGACCGCTCAGAGCCTGGAGCCTGTTTCAGATTCTGTGTCTCCCTCTCTCTCTGCCCCTCCCCTGTTCATGCTCTGTCTCTCTCTATCTCAAAAATAAATAAACGTTTAAAAAAATTTAAAATATCGAATGTTTATTAAACTCCATTTTAGTGATAAATTCATTCAAGAAAAATAGACTAAAAAAATAGGCTAGACATTGATATAAATGGAAGGAAATGTATAGAAAGTTGAACAAACAAACCAAAAAACGTTGATTAGAAAATCCATGTCAAGCAGGAAGTGTTTTAGATTCCTGTCCTTGACCTTTTATAAATTTTTTGTCAACCAGTTAGATGAAGGAATAAAGGTATAAAATTCATTGTTATCTTATTCATGGGCAACACCTATTTAGGAAGGGCAGCTAATCTTTTGGAGGACAGAATTAAGTTTTAAATTATTGATTCTCACCCTCTAACTTCCATTCCAGTGAACTGATAATAATGTTCAAGATGTTAGGACAACAACAACAACAACAACAACAAAAACCCAACCAAACAAAAACCCAACAAAGGAAGAGAGACCTGGATTTACAGCACCTTCTTAGGAGAAAAAAAAGTAATGTTATCTACTGATTGGTAAATTTACCATGAGATTACCGTGTAACATGCCTGTTCTAAAAGTCAAGTGAAATTAGATTACGTGAATAGGAATAAAGTGTGTGGAATGAGGGAGGTGATAGTATCACGGAGTCTGGAATATCAGTTGGTCACATATTGGTGGAAGTCATATGATTGGTTCTGAATGCTGTACACCAAGAGTGATTCTAAAACCTGGAATAAAACAGAGAGGTATAAAAGGCTAAGTGGTGATGGTGGTGGTGGTAGTACTGTTTTATGAGAAAGTGTTAGAAATAGGACAAATGACAATATTTAAAGAGCTAGCATATGACCAAAGTGGATTGGGGTTATTCTGTAGAGTGTAGAGGGCATGGAAAATGAAAGTTACATGGAGAGAGAATTCAGAGGAACATAAGGAAGGACTGTTTGGCAGTTGGCAACTGTCCAAGAGTGGAATGTGTGCCTTGTATAAAAATGTGTCCTGTACACAGTGAAAACACCATGTAGAAATGACCATTTAGAGGCCTGCTTGATGGGTTTTTCAAGCACTGCTTCCATGTTGGAACTCAGTCATAAAGAAAGCCAGAACAATGGTTAATGTTTGTTGAATAAATGATTTTAAATTCTAAGATGATGACAATGAAAACACTCAACCATTATTTGTCAGTGAAGCACATTGTAGTTTTGTTCCTCGAAAGTCTCAGGAGTAGATGCAAAAGGAAGAGACAGAATAGTGTATGATTTATATAGGGAGTGAAGAAGTATAGAGGTTAGCAGGAGGTCAGTTGGTATACAGTTGGTCAGTTGGCCTAAGAAAAAAGAGAAGGGCTTAAAAAGGACACGAAGAACGCTGGAGATAAACATATTTTCCAGAAAGTGCACATTGGCATGTCTTCCTGAAAGGAGCGTTTACGCTGGAGTTGGGGAGACTTAGGATGGATTTAGCTAAATAGGCAGGTTAATTAAACTCGTGGTCATTTGTTCTCTTTCAGTAAAGCAAGGATAATAATTCTGAGCTATAGCTGATCACTATTAATAGATCTTACTAGAGTAGAGAAATGGGAGAGAGGAAAAATTGGTGTATGAATGCCCACACTTAGAAACAAGGGAGAAATGAATGCTCCTATCCACTAGTGCCTTCATATTTGTAACTAATGATGGGATCGTAGATGGTATTGATAACTTAACTTTTCCCACTCCCCGTTTCATATTTTTTGCCCCCAGCCAGTGTCTGAGTTCATTGTGGTTCCTTACTTAGTGGGGTGGCTCAAATCTTCATTCCTAAGGAATCTGTGCTATTACAGTCCTGCTTTTGTTGAGTGGCTGTTAACTTCTTACTAACTTTTACCATAAAATGTGGGAAGATGAAGTAACACTCTCGTGGATCTCTTCCATGCTAAAAATACTCCCCCTGCTTCTTTCCTATTATTTGTGTCAAGAGGTGTCCCAAGTAGCCAATGGTAATCTCAGGTTCCAGGACAATGTTGTATTGTTTGGTGGAATCACTTTTCCTTTGGGAATGAAGACTTCTAAGGCAAAAATGCCAAAAGTTGTAGAGAAAGGAAAGAAAAACGTTGCTAGTGAATCATTAGCATTAATACGAGAAGAGCCATTTCATTGTCTATCTTGTGATTCCTAGACTCATGAATTCTGGGTATAGGAGAAGCATCACTACATATTTACAGCTGATTCAAAGCATATCTTACATCTAGGAGGACATTATTCCGGCCCCATAAAGTGCTGTCACCAGCTGGTGCCATAACTGAGTCTTCCAAAGGCCATTCCATAATTTTATTAAGCCAGCTGTTTCAGGATGAGGGAAACATGATGATACCAGAGAAAGAAGTCCATGAGCATGAGACAAATGTTGTACTTCATTTGCTATAAAGTGAATTTCTTTGTCAGAAGCAATGTTGTATGGAATACTGTGAAGGTGAATAAAGCATTCAGTAAGCCCACAGATGGTAGTTTTAGCCGAAACTGAGAGTAGGAAAGACAAAACCATATCCAGCATAAATGTCTTTTCCAGTGAGAACAAAGAGCTGCTCCTTCAATGATGGAAGTGATCCAGTGTAATCAACCTGATACCAGGTGGTTGGCTCGTTCCCCCCAGGAAAGGGTGCCATTTTAGGGGCTCAGTGTTGATATTTGCTCTTGGCAGGTTGGGTACTCAGCAGTGGCTCTAGCCAAATTGGCCTGGGTGAGTGGAAATCCGTGTTGCTGAGCCCATACACAAGTTCCATCTCTGCTTCCATGATCATTGTCTTCATGAGCCAGTTGAGCAATTACGGAGATAAAAGAATGGGGGAAAGAATGGGTCACTTTGTGCAAATGATTATTAAGATCTTCCTCTTCTAAGATTGCTGTTTGGGACAGCATTTTTATGGAACAAAAAGATTCTCGTATCTGTGCCCACTGGGAGAGGTCTTTCCACATATCTCTTCCCTAGATTGTGTTTTTTTCATGTTTCTCCCAGCTATGTTTCTTCTGGCCAGAGAGCCAAACTGTGAGCCACTGCTCATGACTCATTTTTAGATATGTGCTTCCATCCATCTATTCTTCTCTTCCAGGCAAAATGAACAATCAGGTCCACAGCTTGAAGTTCTTCCCATTGGAAAGATTTTCTTCATTGCTCTCCTTCAGGGCCACACCTGTAGTACTGCAGCTGTACATTTTAGATAGTGCCAGAATCATGTGTAGAATCATCTGTGAACAAGGACCAAATTGTTCTTCTTTATTCTGGTGTCATAGACAACTTCACATTAGAGAGAAAGGAGGAAATGTGGCAGGGGTCTGAGCCATGGAAATTTGAGCCACTTTTCATGTAACTGGTTTGTGACTTCAAAACTTGGGGAGAAAAACCTATGTATCACTTCCACTTGACTAAAATACTGCTATAGAGGATTTTGTGGGTCACACAACACTCAGTTCATATGAGTATTTCAGGTCACATGTTTATTTAATGGCCAGTATTAAGTGTTAGGGCTCTAGTAGGACCCAGTTACAAGGCAGAAGCTGTTTGTCAAATGCAAATCATTATCTGCACAGAAGCATAGCTTTTCTCCAAAGTCCAAGAAGGGTATCCTACGATTTATGTATAGAAGTCAACTAAAGCTTTCCCTTAGGATCACCAACTGCCATAGACACTTCAAGCACTATTGAATATACTGAGTCATGTGACCCAAATGATAAGACAGGTTGAATAGAAGAGTGGATCTGTTGCAGAACTTCCTTTTGATCTGGAACTCAAGCGCACCATTTACTGGGTTATTTGGTGAATAGGTTGAAGTAAGATGCTCAAATCAGGTATCTATTGCAACTAAAATTCAGAAGTCCATCTTTTAGAGGTAGTGGGTGCCAAATACAGAAACATGCTTACCATTGGGTAAGACATACTTCAACATGCACCAGACCACTGATACCCTGGAAATTTCACTAGAAATTTTACTACTTCCTACTCACTGGGTTCAGTCAGCATGATATCATCTGTATGGGCTTGCTTGATGTCCTGTAGAAAAGAGAGAAGCAAACAAGTTCCCAGAGGACTAGACCATGGAGACAGCTGGAGAGTTGATAGAGCTCTAAGGTGAAATGCTAAAGTCTATTACTGTTTCTGTGGCCTTTACTAGCAAGTACAGAGAAAAAGTATTTTTTTCAGTTTTGTTACTTTTTAATTGAAATATAATTAACATACCACGTTATATTAGTTTCAGGTGTACAATATAATGATTCAACATTTCTATATATTAGTTTTCATCATAAGTGTACTCTTTTTAAAATGTTTATTTATTTTTGAGAGGGGGAGAGAGTGTGAGCAGGAGAAGGGCGGTGGACGGGGGGTAGACAGAGGATCTGAAGCAGGCCCTGTGCTGACAGCAGAGAGCCTGATGCGGACTCAAACTCATGAACCATGAGATCATGACCTGAGCTGAAGTCAGATGCTTAATTGACTAAGCCACCCAGGCACCCTGATAATTGTACACCTAATCCTCTTTATCTATTTCATCCCCCTCTCCCCCTGCACCTCCCCTCTGGAAACCACCAGTTCTGTATATATGAGTCTGTTTTCTTCTCTTTTGTTTTCTTTGTTTTTTTTTCCTTAAATTTCACAAGAGTGAAATCATATGGTAATTGACATTCTGATTATTTCACTTAGAATTATTCTCTAGGTCTATCCATGTTGTTGCAAATGGAAAGATCTCATTCTTTTTATGGCCAAGTAAAGCATTCCATTGTGTGTGTGAGTGTGTGTGTGTGTGTGTGTGTGTGTGTGTGTGTGTATGTGTGTGTATATATATCCATTCATCTACTGATGGACACTTGAGTTCCTTCCCTTTCTTGTCTATTGCAAATAATGCTGCAATAAATGTAGGAGTGCATTTATCTTTCTTAATCAGTGTTTTCATTTTCATGAGGTAGACACCTAGCAGTGAAATTACTGGGTAGTATGGTACTTCTATATTTAGTTTTCTGAGGAAACTACATACTGTTTTCCCTAGTGGTGGCACCAATTTACATTCCCACCAACAGTGCACAAGTGTTCCCTATTCTCCACATCCTCTCCAACACTTGTTATTTCTTATCTTTTTGATACCAGCCATTCTGGGTCGTATGAGATGATATCTCATTGTGGTTTTGATTTGCATTTTCCTGATGATGAGTGATTTTGAGCATCTTTTCTTGTGTCTGTTGGCCATTTGTATGTCTTCCTTGGAAAAATTTCTGTTCAGGTTCTCTGTCATTTTTAATCAGATTATTTTTTTGTTGCTGTTGTTGTTTCAGTGTCAAGTTCTATAAGTACTTTATAGATTTTGGATACTAACCCTTTACCAAATATGTCATTTGCAAATATCTTCTCCCATTCAGTAAAGTTGTCTTTTGTTTTAATGATGGTTTCCTGTGCAAAAGCTTTTTATTTTGATGTAGTCCCAGTAGTTTATTTTTGCTTTTGTTTCCCTTGCCTGAGGAGACATATCTAGAAAAATGTTTCAATGGCCAATATCAAATAAATTACTGCCTATGTTTTCTTCTAGAAGTTTTATGGTTTCAGGTTTCACATTTAGGTCTTTAATGCATCTTGAGTTTATTTTTGTGTATGTTGTAAGACAATGGTTCGGTGTCTTTCTTTTACGTGTAGCTGTCCAGTTTTCCCAGCACCATTTGTTGAAGAGACTGTCTTTTACCCATTGTATGTTCTTGCTTTTTTTGTTTTAGATTAATTTACAATGTAAGCATGAGTTTATTTCTGGGCTCTCTGTTCTGTTCCATTATTCTATGTTCCAGGACCATACTGCTTTAATTACTACAACTTTGTAGTATCTCTTGAAATTTGGGATTGTGATACCTCCAGCTTTGATCTTTTTCAAGATGGCTTTGGCTGTTCAGGGTCTTTTGTGGTTCCATGCAAATTTTAGTATTACTTATTCTAGTTCTGTGAAAAATGTCATTGGTAGTTGGTAGGGATCCCATTGGATCTGTAGATTGCTTTGGGTAGTATGGACATTTTAACATATTCATTCTTCCAAATGATGAGCATGGAATATCTTTCCATTTTGTTGTGTCATCTTCAATTTCTTTCATCAGTGTTTTATAGTTTTTGGAGTACAGGTCTTTCTCCTTTTTGGTTAAGTTTGAGAAAACGTATTTTTGAGATCCATAGTCTCAAACTAGAAAAAAATGGAGTTGTTGACTTGCTCCAATAAAGCAGCCACATCTGGAAATAAGCTGCAGTTGTGGTTACCACCTAATTAAGTTTATAATAGTACAGTGTCATTTTTCAAGACCCATCTGCTTTATCCATAGGCCAAATAGGTGAATTGAATGAGGATGTGGTAGGGCTCTGTCCTTGATGATGAGAGAAATCTTGGCATTCTCTCCAGGAATGTGCTATTGTTTTTCCTCACTACTGTGGTCAAGAGTGGAAGTTCTAGAGGCTTACATTTGACATTTTCCATTGAAACCTATTTCCCTGACATAGGTCAGGGATCCAATGTGGGGACTGTGCCAATTTCTGAATATGTCTCTTCCAACTATCCTTTCCAGAGTTGAGGAAATAAACATGGGGTAATTTGGGGGCACCCACTGGGTTCACTATGAAGCTGATGATCTGATCCAAAATGTCATTGATGATTAGATCTCATTTCTCCTTCTTAAACCTTATCTAGCCTGGTGGATCATAGTGGTAGTTTGGATTCTCAGGGAATAGTCACTGTCTAATAAATCCTGAAAAATATGATTATTTATTTGTCCCCATTGTATAGACAGTGACCCTCAAAGTTGGCTCATGTCCTTTTGGAGAAAGCTAGGAGGAAGATTTATAGTTTAAATTGTTTGCAAGTGTAGCAGGGTCCTCACTCAAGTGGACCCGTCCTCAATTTCTAGGAGAGGCTCTAGGTCTATAAACAGGCTTAAGTCTAGAAATTTGTTGAAGAGCTGTAACTATTTTATGGTGGCTCAAGAAAGAGTTTTATCATACTTAGACCTTTTATACTTATACAATTAAGTATAAGTACAGTTATACAATTAAAGTATGACTTTTTCAGATTTCTCATCTATTTTAATCCTAGAGACATAATGATTGATTAGTCAATGCCAAAGAGCCCTGCAGGTCAAATGATTCTGGCAACTGTTTCAGTTCTGTGTTGTTACTGTTTTTTAATAGTAGCCATGCCCATCCAGGGTGCTTGAAAAAAATTATGTTCACTGTTCTGTGTTGTTTGTTCCTCTGCTCTATAAATGTCAATTAGACACTGTTGGTTGGTTGTATTGTCCAGTATGTCCATATTCTTGCTGATTTTTGTCTAGTAGTTCTATGAATTCCTGAGAGTAGGGTAGTAAAGGTGCCATTTGTAATGGTGGTATTGTCTCACTGTTTTGACAAAACACACACCATTCTCCCATCCCAAACACATATGCATACAACTTGTTCTCCATGCAGAAAACATTATTATTAATAAATCAAATAATCAGGAAGAGAATGATTTGGTGATTGTTGAAATTCTGAGTTTTTGTCATTTTCTTTCATATTTTGAAAACTAATGCAGATACTTTGGTGTGTGTATCACATACCATAATTTATAATTTATTGACTCTTTGATTTGAAAATTTATACTTTCTAAAATAAAAAGTTTTCAACACTTTCTAAAAATACCAGCATAAATGAAGTCTTATAATTTTCTGTCTTTATTTTATGGACAAATGTAGAAACCTATAGTTATTTTCATGGGTGGAACACACTGTGGCATTTAAATGCATTAAGATAATTTTGATTACAAAACAGTGTGTCTTAACATCCGATCAAGCAGCAGCTATGCGTTCACAGTTTAATTTACCCTTTCTGTTGAATACACATAACAATCATAAATAAAATACATTTATTTAAAAATTAAATGCCCATAGCTTTGTTCAAAAATAAGATAAGTATTTTTGAGAAATGAATAGAACAGAAACTGATAGTAATAAACATAAGGCTGAAGGTACATATTTCTTGGGATTTAGGGAACCGAATGGTGAAAGGCAATTGGAATTTGACTGCTTTGGACTAATGTCAATCAATATTGCCTTCTGTTCATGAGTAGTTAGAGAAAAAAGTTGATGAATCAAACTTGGAGGATGTGGCTAGGGTTCCTTGCCAAGGAAAGCAGGCTGAAAAAGGCTGCCACAGTTGCCTAGAGTTATACCTTGCTTGGTATGATAGGAAAGAGAAAACAGTCATGCACCCAGGGTCTGGATCATGCTCTGTTATGGCCTTTGATATCATTCCAGTACTAATGTGAAATAGGAGCCTTGAGGTGCCATTATAATGCACGGTTGTACATTGGAGGTCTTGAGGGTGCAATGTAGGCAAGCATAAAACTGCTAGGGAAGAATGAACAGAGAGAATAAGAAAGGAAGAAAAGTGAACTACCACTAGAGCATGCAAATTAAAATTTTAATGCACAGGAGGAAATCTATTTCCAAGACATGACTGTCTCAAGCAACAGTTGATGCATAAGTATATGTCCATAAAATTCAAACAATAGAATGATTTGAATATGACATTAAAATTAATATATTTAAGAGCCTCAAAGATATAAAAGTAGAAATACTACTTAAAAATAAATTGTTTATGAAATAGATTCAGACTGATATGTATTTTTGAAAAACAGTTACAGATAGTAAAAACCAATTAAAAATGTTAGGAATAAAGAGTATTGAGAAAAGAATTAACTAATTGGAAAATACTACTGAGAAGTTCATCTGGACCCTAGCACAAAGATAAAGAGGTGAAAAAGATAAATGGGTACTTAGAATGATGGTGGAAAATCGATTGAGAGGCTCCAACATATGTCTTGTAGGAGTCCTAGGGGTAGAGAATTGAGGAAATTGTATAGAGTAACAGCTAAAGTATTTTCAGGTGTGGAGTTGAGAAAACAAACAGCTAAACTGTGTGAGTAAGTGTTAATAACTACTCTATGTCTACCTTTTTATAAATAAAAAAAATTTAGAACTATAGATCTAGGTAGTAACGTGGAAAATACAGATGGGGAAAGGGTGTTTGTCATAAGATTCTTGTCTTTTGGGAGAGAAAAAAGATATTAAATAATTTTAGAAAAAATATTTTCTTAGGTATGCATGTTGGCAACCTAAAGGTTATCACTGAAGGATAATAATCAAATGTATAACTTCTAAGCCATGAGATATATTAATATACATTTCAAGTCATTTTTCTTCAGATGTTTTACTCCTTGAATAGAGACATGACCTTACTCTCCTTTTTCCCTCTCATCTCCTCCTGGGACTTCTCACTCAGTAAACCCAATGGGAAGCCTTAGGGAAAGGAAGCTGATTGATGTGCCCATATAGATAGATCCACCACTTGAGACACAGAGTAGAATGGAGAATTGGGAGATCTGATCTGGAGGTGGAAAGGAATATATTTGGTAAAACCTCATCACAAAAATAAATCCCAGGTAGAATAAAGGCCCTTATGTGAAAAACACAGCATTGAAATTATTAAAAGATACTGAGACTATATCTAGGGAGTATGGGAATATTTCTTTACCAAGATCCCAAAAACACATCTCAAAGGACAGACAGATGAATGGAACTATAGTAAAATTAATTTTTTGGACAGTAATATGCAAAACAATTAAATGTCAATAACAAACTACATATATAGCACACAAAGAATGGCATTCCAGGATATATAAGTACTATGAATCAATACAGTTGGCCAAATAATCATTAGAAGATGTAAACCATTATACAGCAGTTAACATGAATTGGTTGGATCTTTATATGTCAATGTGGATAAATCTCAAGACAAAATACTGAATTAAAAAAACCTCATGAAATGATTATGTATAGAATATATTTAATATGATTGTGACTGGAATAATTCCATTTGTGAAAATTAAACTAAAAGTACAATAATGCTGTGTATTGTTTCTGGATAGATATGCAATAAAAGTACAAACAAACAGATTAGTTATAGTAAAGAAATCATGTTAGTTACTTGCAACTAGGATTGGAGGGGATTGGGAGTGGGTAATGTAACGTAGGTGTTTGAATGTAATCTCTAATGTTTTATTTTCTTTTTTATTATTGTTTAATTTGTATATATTTTTTATTTTAGAGAGAGAGAGAGTGCGAGTGGGGGAGAGGGGCAGAGGGAGAGAGAAAGAGAATCTTAAGCAGGTTCCTAACTCAGCACAGAGTCCAATATGGGGCTGGATCCCATGACCCTGGGATCATGACCTAAGCTGAACTAGAGTCAGACACTTAACTGACTGAGCTACCTAGGTGCCACCACCCCCACAGATGTTTTCTTTTCTTTTCTTTTTCTTTTTATTTATTTATTTTACTTTTTTTAACATTTATTTATTTTTGAGGGAGAGAGAGGGAGAGAGACAGACAGAGGAGGAGCAGGGAGGGGCAAAGTGAGAGAGAAACACACACAAAATCTGAAGCAGGCTCCAGGCTCTGAGCTGTCAGCACAGAGCCCGATGCAGGGCTCAAACCCACGAATTGTGAGATTATGACCTGAGGCAAAGTCGGACTGACTCAACTGACTGGGCCAGCCAGGTGCTCCTATTTCTTAAAAAAATCTTAAATATGACCAAATGTCAATTTTACTTAATTAAAAGAGGTATAGGTACATTTTATTATCCTTTTTTTATTTTCTGGGCTTTAAAAGCTTTTTTGGGGGGGGGCTTTAAAACTTTTTAAAAATAACAAAAAGGAAGAATACTTTATTAATGCAATACAAAAATACTTTCTCTCAGATATATGAGTGTGATTAGGGTCATCATGAGACCACTAATTTTAATTCTGTAGACCGAGTTCATGATGCAAGTTAAGGAATTCCTTTTGTGCTTTTTCCAGTCCTCTTTTTCTGGTAATGGAGGCAAACAAGCAAGGAGTATTTTTCCTCTGTCTTTCCTTCCCATAGCAAAAGAGTATTAAAAATAGTCCCAGGAGTTCAGGAACTGAGCAGCCAGAAAGTGGTTCTTAATTCATGCATAAGTGTTAATTGATTTCTTAATTGAATAAGCAACATTGTACAAAACAATATTCGGGGCTATGTAGATAAATACAGAAATGATCTTAGAGGAAAAGCAGGTGGCAGGAAATTAACATTTACTAAATACCTCTTGTGTGGCAGGCTCTAAACAGGAATTTGAGTGCACAATCAGACTATTAATATGGAGTCCTTTAAATCTGATGTTTTAAAATATATACTCAGTGTTTACTTAATTTTGGCACTTAGAAACTTGTTTCCTATCAATAAAAATGGGATACTTGTGTTCCACATAACAGATTCATTCCATAAACTCATTATCACAGCATTTAACTTGTGTCTGCTGTACTGTTTGGTCGTTCACACCGTAAGGAAAGAAACACCTCTCTTGGACAGACTGTAGACTGTATTTGAAGTTTCTTTTCCCTGTCTTTTCTGTTAGCAAAACATTTCCTATTTTCCAGGGGATTTTATTTCTCTGACTTTCTTTTCTGATACTCTGAACTGTAAAGCTAATTGGTTGACATAAAAATGAAGAGCAAGGAAGGTCCTAAAGTTCAATTCTTGATTTTGTCACTTCCTGTTTGACCCCTGTTGGGCAACTGCCTTTTTAATATTCCAGTTGCCTCATCGGGCAATTGAGATGTTAATAGTGCCACCTAGCTCAGAGGGTTGTTGGGAGTGGAGGGAGGGAGGTTAAAAAAATAGGAAATAACACATCTCTGTCACTTCGACATTGAGCAACATTAAGCTTCTGCAAATGTAACCTATGGTTTGTTTTTTTTTGTTGTTTTTTGTTTTTTGAAAGAATTACAAGTTAGGTGATAAAATAACTCATCTGTTCTTGGAAGATAGCACTATACCACTCAATCATCTGCTTCAGATTTTCAGACTTGATGCCCGAGGCCATGTTAGCTGTTCAGTCTCCAGCCTGGGGTATAGGTGGGAACCTGTACTATGCCATTTTCATCTTGCTCCAAACGGGTCCGTTCTGTAGGGAGTGCTTTTTAAAACTTCCACTTGAGGGCGCTGTCTACTTCTGTGGGAATTAGAATATCACAAATGTCCAGTTACACAAAGAACCTTTTTCGATTTAGCCCAAATCGTATTTCCAATTTATTCCAGGGTCATGTTAGTTCTCCTTATTGATTGTTGCCCCAGGCAGATGCCATCCTGACCTATGCTGAGCACTTTATATTAGACATTTCATTACATTGCATTAATCTTCTCAATTATCTTGAGGAGAATACTTGTCCCAATTTTATAGATGAGCAAAAAGCCTGAGAAAGGTTAAGTAATTCTCCCAAGTTGTCCTAACTAGCATGTGGTATAAAACTCAAACTTAAGCCTAGATCAGTCTAACTACAAGACTAGTTGATATTCTTTCATGATGTCTCTCTATTTAATATATATATTTGTTTACAAATATGTGTATATATATATGTCTATATAGTACATGTATATGTGCATATACATGTATATGTACATGTGTATATGAGCATATGTGTATATATTTATTAGTGTAATTTTAGAATTTAATGGACAAATATTTCATATATAATTATTATATTTAGACTACATTTTAATTTTTTTAAATTTATTTTGAGAGAGACAGAGGCAGTGCCAGTGGGAGAGGGGCAGAGAGAGGAAGAGAGAGAGAATGCCCAGCAGGCTCTGTGCTGTCAGTGCAGAGCCCAACACGGGGCTCAAACTCATGAAACTGTGATCATGACCTGAGCAGAAACCAAGAGTTGGATGCTTTACCAGCTGAGCCACCCCGGCGCCCCTAGGCTATATTTTAAAAACTACATTTAGATTATATTTTAAAACAGGTCCAAATTAAAGATCCTGATGAAGAAAATATACAGATAAAATTGTTTGCCTGCAGAGGAAGTTCTGGTATTTTTGCTGAATAATTATGCAATAAATGTGCTAAAGCAGAGCCAGCATGCCCAACTGTTTCATCACATTGGCAAGCTATAATAAAACACCAAATTACTGTCTAGAAACAAAACACATTGTTGTTACCATGAGTTGCTTTAAGTAATAGGAAAGCATCCTGGCCCATTTAATACATGAACTCCCCCTCCCCCCCCACCCCCCCGCCATTTCTTGTAAAATTGAATTAGGTAAAGGCTATAATATTATTTGTATTTATAGAGAATCACTTCCTGGAGCAGACTAAGCCACTAATTCACATAAAGTTACTATTTCCCAACATAAGTAAAAGCAAAAGAGATAGCATGAATTACTATTCCATTTGTATGCAAATATATAAAAATTCCTCCAGGTAACCTGGCTGGTATTTGCCACTTCTCCTTTTTAAATGGTGCCAAATAGAATGCTCTTTTTTCAAAATTTTCAAACTTGAACAATCTCATTAACAGAAAGGTGACTGAGAAGAGCATTAAAATAATCATCACTCGAGCTTTATATCAGTGAGCACTTTCTTCATAACAAATAGTAAGCACTTATTGAATGCCTGTTGTGTCTGGGGCATTGTGCTGAGCAGGTCGAAAGCATGTCTCCTGCCCTATTTGAAAGGGGGGCTTCATTTGGGGAAGGACAGAAGGTATTTTCAGTCAGAGTGAGGACTCCGGGAATGAGGGAGGTGGACCACAGAGAAAGGCTGGGCCCTGACCAAGATGTCCTCATTTCTCAAGACTTTGCCTGTACAGTGTTTTGTTACATGCAATGTAGTTAATATGCTCTAGGCATTTGGAGGAGAGAAAATGGTCCTAGATAGCCATGGAAGTGCATTCCGTCTCATCTCTTGGTAGTTTAGCCAGCAGCTTGGCTCAGCAGCGTTCAAGAGAAGAGGCTGATACTAGAGACTGAAGTCCCTCTCCTCCCCCATCATTTCTAACAGTGCCCTTCTGTCACCAGGTAGCCACAACTGGCTTTCAAAAACCGGCATGTTCCCTGCAGTACTGTTTTGGCCTCTTTCCCTCTGTGCAGAAGGTTATGAAGTTCGATTCCTTCTCTGGAGCTTTTCCGTGCTGCGTGCAATATAGCTATGCCTGGCCTAAGCACAGCCATGTCTGTGGGACAAACAAGACTTTGAGAGATTGTGTGTGTTCTGCTGCTTCTCTGTTTTTTAATTAAAAAGGAAAAAAACCAAACCTCAAAACATCATCTTAATGCTGCTGATGGTGCTATGGTGTGTGTGGTTGTGATGTCGTTACATTGACACGTTTATTTATAAAATGCCATGTGTGAGCAAGGAGGGCAAAGACCACCAAATCAGTTGTAATTAGAGTCACAACAAAAATCATCTTTTCTTTGAAGTCTGGCATGTCACTTGTGCTCAGAACCAGAGGACCGACTAATTCACAACCTGTGGATGTGTCTGCATAAATATTTCAATGAATCGACTGTTCTGTCCGTGCTTGTTGTGAAGGGACATGTTGAAGAATCCAGATTGTGAAGCAGACTTTAATTCAGGCACATCAAAGTGAAAATTTTTTGAGAATACATCGGCAGAAGCGTTAATGCTAGATAATATGTTATAAATTTTAACAATGACCTTTAACACTCCAAGAGCAGGAATTGCCAGAGGCTTGCTACTGTCATCGCCTCAAGTTCTAGTTGAACAAGCTTTCATTTGGCCCTCCAGAGTGACTACTGATGAAATCACTTCGAGAAATGTCAGAACTGGATAAAACATTTTCACACACATTACCCCTGACAGGCAAAACTGGTGGGCTGATGTCAAAAACATAACACCACATCCTAGACTTTTTTGAAATACTTTGCCTGTCCCCTCTACAAATATAGAGCCATTTAAGATTAACTTCCTTGCTGAGACCTCTGTGTGTGTAAAAAGACATGTAGGGTTGAGAGCATTGATCTCTGCTGGGGTTTTGAGATGGAGATGTTGTCTTCCAAAATCTGGAGACTAAAAGGGAAAATTATGACATTTACTTTCCATGGAGAGAGTTCTATAGTTCTGTGAAAATTTGAAGCAGAGGGTCAAACCAAAAATAAATATGCAAAAAAAAAAATGCTTGGATTGTAAAGGCTCTTTGGAAATGACAACCATTTTAGCTCAATGGAATATATAGCTAGCCATTTGAGGTTTTTCCTCGTATTAGAATGTACTTGTTAAAAAAACAATCAAACAACATGAAAAGACATACAATAAAACAGAACTGTCTTACTGCCTCTTCCCCCCCCGCCCCCCGCTCCTATTTTTTAAATGTTTATTTAGTTTGAGAGAGAGAGGAAGAGAGAGAATGCCAAGCAGGCTGCATGCTCAGCACAGAGCCAGATGCAGGGCTCAATCCCACTTATCGTGAGATCATGACCTGAGCCAAAATCAAGAGTCCCATGCAAAATGACTGAACCACCTAGGTGTCCTGACTCCTTTTCTTAGTCCCTTTTATTAATTTCTTTAGTATACTTCCACAAGTTTTTAATGCAAATATAAGCAAATAGGTATTGTATTTTATTCTTATCTTTACCCACCTTTTACATGATTCAAAAGGTAGCACCTCGTTTTATTCATTTAACACTGTATCTTGGCACTATTTCCATATCAAACTCAATGAGATTCCTTGTCTTTCCCTTTCTCCCTTTAAAAAATAACTACATAGTATGTCAGTGTATGGATGTAACAATTCAAATAGTCTCTTATTGAAGGCAATCTATATGGTTGCTAATTTTATGCAATTGCAAACAATACTGTGATGAATAACTGAATATGTGTCATTTGCTTGTGGACAATTATTTCTGTAGGATAAATTGAATCCAGGTAATATATAATTTTGAAAGAACTTGCCAAATTGCTCACAATAGGTTAAGCTACTTTGTGGTCTCAGCAGCAACTCAGGAGCATGTTAACAGTGTGTCAGAAATATTTTGGTTTTTAATAGATTACAAATATTTAAGATATCTGGATAAAAATCATATCAATGTAATTTTAATCTGTATTTCTCTTATGATAAGGTTAAAAACCTGTCTTCAGATGTTTAGGGGCCATTCGCATTTCTTTTTCTATGAACCATCTGTACATATACTGTGCTCACTTTTTCTATTGGGTCATTATATTTTCTTCTTATAAACATCCTGAGGTATGTTTCATCTATCTTTTGACTGAGGGTATTTTTTTGTTTTGCAGGTTTGTTATTAATTATAATTTTTATATAATAAAATACATTTATCTTTTCTTCTGTGGCTTCTGAACTTTAAGTACAGGTTAGAAAACTGCCTACTTTGGGGCATCTGAGTGGCTCAGTTGGGTAAGCGCCCGACTTCAGCTCAGGTCATGATCTCACAGCTCCTGAGTTTAGCCCTGTGTATGGCTGTATGCCCTGACAGCTCAGAGCCTGGAGCTTGTTTCGGATTCTGTGTCTCCCTCTCTCTTGCCTCTCTGTCGCTCATGCTCTGTCTCTCTCTCTTTCTCTCTCAAAAATAAATAAACATTAAAAAAATAAATAAATAAAAGAGAGTTGCCTACCTCAAAGCAATAAAATAATTGTTCCAAGTTTTAATCTAATGGCTTGATATATAATTATAATTATCAATATATATATTATGAAGATATTAAAATAAGATAAATAAATATAAATAATATAAATAAATGTACAAATATAAAATAAAATATAAGAACACAAATGAACTGATGTAATTAATCATTAATATCCAGTCACTAATAAAACTTCAAATAGTATATATATTTATAGCTTTGACACAAGATTTGAGTTTTATTTTTTTAATTTCCAAGTGAAAAGGACTCTTTGTTTCTGAATTTAAAGTTATTTTCTATTTTTCTATGTTTTGATCAGTGAATATTATCTGTACTCATTCCAGTTTTTAATATTTATTTTTTGTGTGTGCAGCTTAATAATGTTCTACTACTGATATATTTCAAATTTTTGTTTGTATCTCCTGCATTATTTTGTCCTTTAAAAGGTTTTATATTATGAGATATGTAAAGGTTAATGACTTTAATATATTCATTGTGATTTGTGTTCTTTAGACTTATAAAGTATCCTTTCTAACTGTTTATTTTCTTATGTTTAATACATTGGCTGGAACTCTGCCTCATCTGATTCAGCTGAGAGTTATATCCCAATCCTTATCTTTTCTTTTCCCCCTACACTGTGTGGTTTATACTTTTCACTATTCTTTTATTTTCAGACTTTCTGAATAACTTGTTTTAGTAGGATCTGTGCATACAGCACAGAAGTAATTTCATATTTGTAGTGTGATCTGTAGTTTGTAGTCCTGTTTTTCAGTGAGTTATAGATTTTTCGGCCCGTTAAAATGGGAGATATATTTGGTTTCATTGTAGCTAATTTTAATACGAATTCTTGATTTAACAATGACTACATACATGAATTACCTATAGTCGGACTTTGAGGCAGAATGGAATGTTACTGGCCTTGGTAATGAGAGAAATAATATGGTCAATCATGTACTGGCTTATAATAAACCTTTCTGCCTGGAAGTTTTCATTCACATTTCATTGACACAAGCACATCATTGCTATATTGAAGTTGAAAGTAGGGGAAGGGGTGAACAGTCTTATCTTTGACCCGAAAGCATGAGACCAGGAATATTTGTGCATAGTTTATGATTACCACCTGAAGCTGTTTGACCTTTTGATTTGTGATTGTCAGGTGGACTATGCAGGTTATTTAGGAGGTCTTGATATGAGGACTAAAATATACAAGGAAATATGGTCCAAATACTTTTTGACATTTTCATTATATCAGTGAGTGACTTGGATTATATTTTTTGTGTCTGTAGACAAAATATACTTTGGATATGGAGAAAATTTGAATTTCTAAAATACTTGGCTACCAGGAATAATGATGATGATAACAACGATAGCAATGATAATACCAAGAGGAAGATAATGGTAGGAAAACTATTGCACAAGAAATGTAATTATAGTATGTCAAATGGCAGAACTTTATTTAAAGGCCAATAACATTTATTTTATGGCACTAGGAGATGATCTTTTTGGAATAACAGCTTGGAGCATCACTGACCAGAATGCCTTTCACTCCCGGTTTATGGAACAATCTGTTTCCTTGGGCTCACTTTCTTACAATATGTAATTTATGTTCCTGATTCACATTTTTCTTTCTCGTTATTATTGTAAGTACTTCTGTTGGAGTTTACTTGTTGATATTATTTTAAACACAAGAGCCATTAAAACTGTACATCTACCAAAAAACCCTGTACATCTACAGCCTTAAAATTGTGGTAGCCTATAATAATACTTTGCATGGTACCTTGACCACAGTAAGTGCTCAAATTGTGTTTGTTGAAAGGCTCCCTGTAAAAAGGAATTTGATGACTGAAGAGCAGTTGTGCTCTAGGTCTTTTATTACCTTCCACATAACAGATAAGAAGAACTAAAATTTCAGAGATCACAGGTGTTTGTGCCTTGTCTTCATTAATTGAAATTAGTCCTAATAAAATCCAGGGTCAGATGAGACTCATATAAGGGTACAGAAAAATATTTCTCTCTGGTGAACCTTAAAGAAACTGAGAGAAAATATCAATTTGCTATTACTGATTGAGCATTTAATATGTGCCAATAATTTTATCCTATTGATAACTTAATGAAGTAGAATTATTATTATATTTACACCCATTTTCTGATGAGAAAAGCTTCTTCACTATTCAGCTGGCAAAAGCATGGAAGTATGATTTGCACCCAGAAAGTCTAACTCCAGAACCCATTATGTGACAGACGACCTTGCCACAATTATTGGAAAAGACTCCATCATTGCATTCAAACTGCATTTTATTCCAAGATACAAATTACAAAGCTATAAAAAAGAAACACTGTGGGGGAATAAGGACCTTAATGTTCACTTTGTAGGTCTGAATATATCAAGCTAGCTCTCTGTTTTTTTTTGCTGTGTTTAATATGCAATAATATCTCAGTGCTACCTTAACTATGTACCAAATGCTAAGCTCCTGATAACTAAGAGCCTGATTAGTTTAAGGGAATATCATACTTTTTTACTCACTGAGACTCTAATCTAGTAAATCGATAAAATCTTTTATTACTTATAAACTACTACAGTTGAAAAGATTATATCCACTTTATTGCAGATATAAACACTTAGGAACTATTCTCAGCTACATCATAAACTATTAAAAATCATGAGTCAATTTAATCTTATTATTCTTGTCATACCAGAAAAGAGTAAATTTTTGCACATGGTATGAGGTAGGGGTCCAACTGTATTCTTTTGCATGTGGCTGTCTTGTCCCAGCACCATTTGTTGAAGACTGTTCTTTTCCCATTGAGTAGTCTTGATACCTTTGTCAACAATCGGTTTACCATAGGTGCTTGCGTGTATTTCTCGATTTTCGATTCTGTTCTATTGATCTGTATGCCTGTCTTTATGCTAGTACCACACTGTCTGATTACTGTTGCAGTATAAGTCTTGAAATTGGGAAGTACATATCCCTCCTTCTTTATTCTCTTTTTTTCTTTTTAGGACTATTTTGGCTCTTCTGGGATCCTTGCAATTTCATATGAACTTTAGAATCTGTTAATTTTAAAACACAAATCAGCTGGGATTTTCATAGGAATTGCACTAAATCTGTATATCAGTTTGGGGTCTGTTGCCTTCTTAACAATGTTAAGTGTTCTGATCCATGAACATGAATTACTTTCCCATTTATTTAGATCTTTGTTACTTTATTGCAACAATGTATTATAGTATTCAGAAGTAAGTTTTGAGCTTCTTTGGTTAAATTTATTCTACTCTATTCCTTTTGATGTTATTGCAAACGGAATTTTTATTTTCAGATTGTCTTGCAAATGTGTAGAAATACGGTTGGTTTTTGCATATTGATATTATATTGTGCAAACTTACTGAACTCACTTATTCTAATAGTTTTTTTTAGTGGATTCTTTAGGATTTTCTCTATGTAAGATCATGCCATCTTTGAATAGTTGTTGTTTTACTTCTTCCTTTGCAATCGGCATGACTTTTGTTTTTGACCTGTGGGAACTTCCTGTATAATGTTAAATAAAGGTGGCAAGACTGGTTACCTTGTCTTGTGCCTGATCTTCGAGATAAGGATTCAGTCTTTCACTATTAAGTATGAGGTAAACTATGAGTTTTTTTCTAGATGCCCTTTATCATGTTGAGGAAGCTCCCTTCTATTCCAAGTCTGTGTAGTGTTTTTATCATCAGAGGACATTGGATTTTGTCAAATCCTTTTTCTCTGTCTATTGAGATGATTGTGTGATTTTAAAAATTCTATTACTATTATATATTACATTAATTGATTTTCAGATGTTACACCAGCCTGATATGCTGGGATAAATTTCACTTGACCATAATGTATAATTCTTCTCCTATGTTGTTGAATTCAGTTTGCTAGCATCTTATTGAGGATTTTGCATCTATATTCATAAGAAACATTGGCCTGTAGTTTCTTTTCTTGTGTAGTTTTCTTTCCTCCTCCTCCTCTTCTTCTTCCTCCTCCTCCTCCTCCTCCTCCCCCCTCTCCTCCTCCTCCTCCCCCCTCTCCTCCTCTGCTTTCTTTGCCTAATTTTAGTATCAGGGTAATCCCTTATAAAATGAGTTGGGAAGTACTAACTCCTCTTCTAGGTTTTGAAAGAATTTGTGAAGAATTGGTATTCACTCTCCTTTGAATATGTGGTAGAAATCAATAGTGAAGCCATATTGGCTTGGGCTTCTTTGTTAAATTATGGATTCAGTCTTTTATTCACTTTTTATATAGATCTATTCAGATTGTCTATTTCTTCTTGAGTCAGTTTCAGTAGTTTATGTCTTTCTAAGATTTTCTCCCTTTCTTCTAAGTAATCTAATTTGTTGGTGTGCACCTGTTCATAGTGTTCCTTCATAATCCTTTTTATTTATATAAGGCTTGTTTTATTTATGTAAAGTTGGTATTTATATGATGTCTGCTCATTCATTTCTGATTCTAGTAATTTGAATCTTTTCCTCTTTTCCTTTTGGTCAAACTAGTAAAGGTTACTTATTTTTTTTGTTGTTGTTGATCTTTTCAAGGAGACTGATTTTCTGTTGTCTGTTTCATTAATTTCCACTACAATCTTTTAACTTTTCTCCTGCCTCCTTTAGGTTTAGTTTGCTCTTTTCCCTCCCCCTCAATATCTGAAGGTAGAAGTTCATATTTTTGATTTGAGACATTTGTTTCTTTTTAAAATTTTTTATTAAAAGCATTTTTTAAATGTTTACTTATTTTTGAGAGAGAAAGAGTGAGAGAGAGAGAGAGAGAGAGAGTGGGTGAGGGGCAGAGAGAGAGGGAGACACAGAATACAAAGCAGGCTCCAGGCTCTGAGCTGTCAGAACAGAGCCTGACGTGGGGCTCAAACCCACAAACCATGAGATCATGACCTGAGCTGAAGTCTGAGACTTAACTAAGTCACCCAGGCGCCCCTGTTTTTTCTTTAAATACAGGCATTTACAGCTATAAAGAATCACTCTAAGAATTCCTTTAGCTGCATCCCATAAGTTTTGATATATTGTATCTTTATTTTCATTCATCACAGAGTATTTTCAGGTTTACTTTTTAATTTCTTCTTTGACCCATTGGTTGTTTAAGAATGTGTTTTGTGATTTCCATATACTTATGTTTCCTTAATTTTTCTGTTTTGGTATCTAATTTTATTACATTATTATTTTTATTGTTTATTTATTTATTTTGAGAGAGAGAACATGGGCCAGGGAGGGGCAGAGAGAGAGGGAGAGAGAGAATCTCAAGCAGGCTCCATGCTGTCAGCACAGAACCCAACGTGGGGCTCAAACCCATGAACCGTGAGATCATGACCGAAGATGAAATGATGCTCAACTGACTGAGCCACCCAGGCACACCTTGATTTCTAACTTTCATTGTGTTCAGAACACGTGTTTAGTATTATTTCTATTCTTTTAAATTTATTGAAGTTTGTTTTGTGACATAAGCATATGGTCTATTCTGGAGAATGTCTCATGTGCACTTGAGAAAACTATATATTCTGTTGTTGGATATATAGATGTTTGTTAGATCTAGTTGTTTTATAGTGTTGTTCAAATCTATTTTCTTGCAGATTTTCTCCTTAGTTGTTTTTATTATTATGGAAAGCAGGATATTGAAGTCTTCAACTATTATTATTGAGTTGTATATTTCTCTCTTCATTTGTGTCAGTATTTTGCCTTATATATTTTGGCACTTTGTGATTAGGTGCATATACATTAGTAATTGGCATATATTCCTCATAGATGGACCCTTTTATCATTATAAAATCTCTCTCTTTATCTCTAGTAACATTTGTAGAAGTCTATTTTATTTAGTATTACTGTAGAACTACTCCAGCTTTCCTCTGGGTTGCCCTTTGCATGATGTATCTTTTTCCATCATTTTATTTTTAATCTACTTGTGTCTTTGAATTTAAAGTGTTGTGTGGACAACATAGAGTTGAATAATATTTTTAAATCCAGTCTGACAGTCTCTGCTTTTTGATGGGCTTGTTTAATCCAGTTACATTCAGTGTTATCATTGTTATGTTGCATTTATGTTTGCTGTTTAAAATTTTGTTTTCTGTGTCTCATGTCTTTTTTGTTCTTTTATTTCTCCTTTACTGATCTTTTCTGCAGTGAGTAAATATTTTCTCATGTAACATTTCAGCCTCATTATTGATTTTGTCACTATACTTTCTGAGTATAAGTGACATATCACTTTAGTGATAGCTCTAGGGTTTGCCATATATGTTTTTTGACTCATCAGAATCAGCTTCAGATTATGCTAGCTTAATTCCAGAAGTATACAGAAAATACTACCTCTATATAAATCTATTCATTTTGTCTCCTTTTTGTGGTATTATTGTTATACATGTTATGTCTATTAAAATTATAAATCCCAAAATACTACTTTAGTTAGCATCTGTAGTTATTCCCTTACCCTATTAGATATTTGCTTTCTCCTACATCCTCTGTGCTATTAGTAGAAAATATATACAGGGGCACCTGGGTGGCTCAGTCAGTTAAGCACCCAACTCTTGACTTTGGCTCAGGTCATGATCTCATGGTTCGTGAGTTCAAGCCCTGCATTGGGCTCTGCGCTGATAGTGCAGAGCCTGTTTGGGATTCTGTCTCCCTCTCTCTCTCTCTGCCCCTCCCCTGCTCTGCTTGCTCTCTCTCTCTCTCTCTCTCTCTCAAAACAAATAAAAATAAACTTAAAAAATTTTTAAAAATATATATTATATATAAACAAGTATAAATTACATGTGTATAAAGAATTGGTTGTTAACTCAGTTAAGAGAGGAAAGGAGAAGGAAAAAGAAGAAAAGAGAAAGAAAAGAAGAAAGTTAAAAAAATATGCAGGAGTAGTGTTTTTTATTATTATATAATTACCTGTACTGGTACTCTTCGTTTGTATAAATGTGAATTACCATCCAGGATTGCTTGCTTTCATCAAGGCATTTCTGCTAGAAACACATATTCTGTTTTGTTTTTTTTTTTAATATGGAAAATCTTCATTTCACTTTTATTTGAGAATAATCGTTTTGCCAGATACAGAATTCTTAGTTGACTTTTCTTCTTTGAACACTGAATATGTTACCCACTGCCTTCTGATTCCTGCTGAGATTTTAGCTGTTAATCATATTGGAGTGTCATTTAAGTGATGTGTTATTTTTTTCTCTTGCTGCTTTTAAGATTTTCTCTTTGTCTTTGACTGTGAGCATTTTTAGCAGGGTGTGTCCGTGGATCTCTTTGTGTTTCTACTTGGAGTCTGTTGAGCTTTCTGGAAATGTAGGCTATACTTTTGCAATAATACTGAGAAGTTTTTAGCCATTATTTTTTGAATACTTTTTTCTCATTTTTTTCTCTCCTTTCCTTATATTCTTATTATACATATTTTAATGTTCTTAATATTGTCCCACATTTCTCTGAGACTCTATTCATTTATCTTCATTTTTTTCCCTTTCTAGTTGGGCTTGCATAATTTCTATCAACCTATTTTCAAGTTTGTTAATTCTTTCTTCTTCCATTTCATATCTGTTGTTGAGCCCCAGTGAATTTGTTTGTATCAGTTATTATACTTTTTAGCTCCATAATTTCCATTTGGTTATTTTATTTTTTATAATTTCAGTCTCTATTGGTATTCTTTCTTTGATGCAACATTGTTATCATACCTTTCATTTCACTAATCATACTTTCTTTTTGTTTTGTGAACAAATTTAGAATGGCTCCTTACAAATCTTTTTTCTGTTAAATCTGACATCTGGTCACCCTCACAAGTAGTTTTGCCCCTCCTCCCCTTCCAGTGTATGGCTCATATTTCTGTTTGTTTGTTTGTTTCTTTGCGTGAGTCATAATTCCTTTTTGGAAACTGAACACTTTAAATAACACATTGTAGCAATTCTAGGTATCCTCCCTCTCCTCCTCCATTTCAGGGCAGATATTGTTATTTACTTGTTCATATGTTTAGTAAGTGGCAGGATTATATTAGTGAAGTCTATTGCCCTACCTCCCTATTTTAAACGTCTGAGATTGCTTTTCAAAGACGCATAGGTTTGGATATGCCTACAGTCACCCTACATAACAATGGGACTGGTAGAACTCTCTTCCATTCTTTTTTGGACCACACCCACCTATTAAACTCCACTGATTTCCAGTTGATTGCTTTGTTTTCAACAATACCCTGGGATACACATTCCTCTACAAACTAACAGATCAAATTGTGACTCTTTCAATGGCTGGAATAGTTTCTGAGGTCGGTGTTTGATATTTGTTGTGACTGCAGAAGGATTTTTCCCAGCTGTCTTATTTCCCAGTTATCTCCTGTGAGATAGCATCTACAGTCTAGGTTGTATCTTCATGAATCTCCTCATATTTGAATATTCTTTCACCATGTTGACCTTAAAAATAAAACCGGGGCACCTGGGTGGCTCAGTAAGTTAAGTGACTGGCTCTTGGTTTCAGCTCAGATCATGATCTTACAGTTGGTGAGTTGAATCCTGCATCCCGCTGTGCACCGACAGCATGGAGTCTGCTTGGGATTCTCTGTCTCCCTCTCTCTCTGCCCCTTCTCCACTTGCCCTCTATCTCTCTTTCAAAATAAATAAATAAACATTAAAAAAAAAACCCAGCCAGTCATCTTACCAGCAAAATGGCTTTCTTCGGGAATAGTAGAGGAATTATAATTATAGACATGCCAGCCATGGAAAAACTTAGGCAAGTTTGGAGAACAAGGGGAGGAATGCTCTTTTATAGAGCAAAGAGGAGTTAAGAGAGGCTATCATAAAGGAAAGTCCATTGGAGTAAACTAGGAGTTCAAAGTGTAGTGGCTTTTCATTGGCTGAGTTGTGTTAGTGGTAGTCTCTCATTGGCTGGGCTGTTGCTGGGCAAGGAGAAAAATCTTCCTCCTCCTGGGTACTAAAGTATAGGCTTCTCCCTGTTTGGAATACAAAGTATGCCTCTTTCCATAGTTTCTATAAAATGCTATGAAGAGTGGTATGGCATAAGAGCTCCCCCTTCTGGCTTCCCATCTCCATTTTAAATGAGGTTTATTTTATTCATTTTCATAACCACAACCTTCAATAATCTTGAGAGCACCCTCAGGTTTAAACTTCTTCATGTTCAGTTGCAAATGAAGCCAGTTCCTCTGGGAAGAGATCAGCAGCCATCTGTTTTACAGTCTGTTCTTCCTCCAGGCAAAATCTCTGAGTCAGAGCTCTGGAGCTGGTAGCGCGAATTGTGGCAAGTGTTTCTCTGAGTGACACCCCTGCTCTTGGAGCTGAGTGCTTGCTGTGTGTTGGGGAGTGCAGGCAGCATAGAGATGCAAATAGAGAAAATGGAAAGCAAGGGGGAACTCTGTAGCATTGGATTAGAATTACAAATAGCAGGGTAAACATCATATATACATATATGTAATACAAACACACACACACACACACACACACACACACACACATCCCTGTACATGCAAGTTCATTCGTTGGTTTTTCTGGTACTCTTCTGTTTTAGGAACCTCGGTGAGGTAGAAGAGCTCCTGTGTAGGTGTAATAGTTGGGCCAATAATATGTGGCTGATTTACTTGATGTATTTTGCATTAAACAGAGACAAAGTCTCATTCCTTGCCATAAGGTTGTTTTTGCAAACATATTCCCTTAAGTGTACAGAAGACCAGATAAAAAGCATGAAATTAGCTTTTATTAGAGTAAAAACTATATCCTCTCCCTGATAACTTTTTCAAAGATCAAGTTAATATAGTTCAAAGTTAAATATAAATGGAATCTTGGAGAGGTTGTTAGATTTTTATGGATACAGAATTTTCTTTTTGTGTAGGGTTGGTGATTTGCATGAATCCCAATTTGACATATGTTTTTCACTACACATTAATGAACTGTTCACACTCTATGTGGCAGAAAGCAGTGGAAAATAGAAAGTAAATGACATTAAAATGAAGTTTTTAATCTATGGTGGGTATAGATTTGCATTATTGTCCTTGTATGGAATATGAAGGTTACTGCTTCCTCCTATCTGATAAATTTTCACATACCTGAGAGAGGGAGAAAGAGAGAGATAGAGAGAAGGAGTATCAAACTAAGTAAAAAAAAATTTGCATAAAATTTTGAGGTAATAAAGGGAACTTAAAAATCTAATTACTTTTTTAATGATATGGTTTATGTAAAACAGGTGCTTCAAAATGATATGATACCTAATGAATATTCATATTATTTAATTTCATTTTATTTATTTAATTTTTTTTGCAAGTTGGAAAACAGTTTAATGACCACTCACTAAAATTCATAAGAGAACCTTAAATGTTTACAGGGTAAACTTTTACACTACACTTGCTATCACCGTGTTTTACATAGTAGAGTATAGCAAGTCAAAAGTTTCTGGTTGTTTCATCTACTTAAAACCAGAAGGAAGAAATAACCTAAGTTATAGCAACTTCATGCTTCATTATGAACCCATCAAAGCTCTCTTGGAAAGGTTTTCTCTCTGAAAGCAGCTTCCCTGTCTAAAGATGCCTAAGGTCCATGTATCTTTCTTCTTCCAAATAGCCAAGAGACGGTTAAATACTTTAAAATGCCCAAAGGGGGGCACCTGGGTGGCTCCGTCAGTTAAGCATCCGACCTCGGCTCAAGTCATGATATCGCGGTCCGTGAGTTCAAGCCCCGCGTCGGGCTCTGTGCTGACAGCTCAGAGCCTGGAGCCTGTTTCAGATTCTGTGTCTCCCTCTCTCTCTGCCCCTCCCCTGTTCATGCTCTGTCTCTGTCTGTCTCAAAAATAAATACACATTAAAAAAAATTAAAAAAATAAAATAAAATCCCCAAAGAGGTCCCAATATTCAGTCAAGGCAAGTATGAAACAGGGCACATGCTTTTTAGATGTGATGAATATCAGAGTTCTGAGAAAGACATTAAAGCCATCATCAAATCCTTGGAGGACTGAGATATTCGAGCAGCAGTGCAAAAGTCTCAGGCAATAGGAAGAAGTCTGGCACCCGTACTTCTTCCTTCAGTACCAGGCCCTTCTAGGCTTTGTGGTCTAGAAGATGATTTCTGTGTGCTTTGAGTTGGGGATCTGCCCCTTTGACTTTAACCTCTGAACAGTGTCCCTCATATGTTTGAGTTGTAGTTGGTGGCATTTCTCCCCACTTGCCCCACACATCCAGTACTGCTTCTATCATCTCCCCCAGAGAAAACCCTGGAAACACCATTCACAGCAATCCCAACATTCTCCCAACAGGAGGTGCCACATGACAGACTGGATCAGCCTTTGAATGGCTGCCTTAGGGAAACCTGACTGGTGATATGCTTTATAACTGTTCAGCTGCTCCTCAGAAAAAGAAGAAACCAGATCTGCATCTTTTGAATCTCTTCGTCCACTTTTGGCTTCTTCTCTTCTTTTCTTCGGTGTCTATTTTCATTTCTTTGGCTGCAGGAGTAAGTAATGATGAGTCCTCCTTTCCAGTTGCTCTTCAATCTGAGATGTCCTGACTCTTGAGCTGGCAGCTTTGGCCATGTCTTCTCTCTAGTCCCCATCTCCATCCCTGTCAGTTTCCTCCGGGAACGTCTCTATATCGGTGATCCTGGGGGCCCTGGGAGCAGTGCCGTTTTCATCTGACTCCCCTGTCTCTCCACTTTTATCCACGGTGACTCACAGGCATTATCACAGCGGCAAGAAAAAATGGAGAGATCACAATCCTGTCAGACTCTGGAGCTCTGGGTGCAGGCAGCCTCCTAATTTTAAATAACAAATAATCGGGGCACCTGGGTGCCACAGTCGGTTGAGCAGCTGACTTCAGCTCAGGTCATGATCTCACAGTTCCTGGGTTCGAGCCCTGTGTCAGGCTCTGTGCTGACAGCTCAGAGCCTGGAGCCTCCTTTGGATTCTGTGTCTCCCTCTCTCTCTGTCCCTCCCCCACTCGTCCTGTGTCTCTCTCTCCCACAAATAAACATTAAAAAAATTAAAAAAAATAACAATCTACATGGTATGCTAATCACATGGAAGATGTAAACATATCACAGTTGTTCTTGAGGAATTTATCAGTGCTCAGATAGATATCTCTTCATATTAAAAGAAAAATAATAAGTAAAAATAATTATTTTTAAAACTTACCTACCGTGTTCATTGATGGAAAGAATTAAGTTGCTCATCATACTCTTGAAGTATTTTGGGCTTATATTTGGAGTAGCAAATTTCTGTCCAAAGGAAGACTCTGGAGGCCTATGAAGTATCAGAGAAGAAAAACAAGGTTGTTCAGTAGAAATATTTCCATCATTAAACTGTTCAAAATGTCAGTTAAAATCCAGTTATTATTTCTGAAACTGGAAGCATACAGTGTGGCAAATTCCCCCATAGTACATATTCTAAATTTTGCCATTCAGGTGGAACTTTTTCAACACCCACATTTTGTGCTTTCCTTCCTTCCTTTTTCTGACTTCATTCCCTTTTATTTCTATTGGTAGCTCTTAGATTGATCCTCCCTGCTTTGAATAATTCACCATCTAAATAAAAGTAACAACATCAAAGCATCCCAGACTTAATACACTCCATTCCGTCTTGGGCTCCCGCGGGTTGATCTGAAGGAGCCTGAAGAATTAATCACCCAGGATAAGAGCCTCAAGGTTTTCATACATTTAATGCTCAAGTCACTTTCAGGAAAAAAAAAAATTCTCTTTCCCTTTTGTTTTTGTGTTTAGTTTTCTAAACACTGTCATTCTGTTTCCACTTCAGCTCCAGATCCCCGGGACGTCTTGGCACCAAACACATGTAAAACAAATAAACACCTTCTTGCACACTCTAACAAGTGTAGCAATTAGTCGCTGAGCACAGCTTGCTCTCCACCGCGGCAACTCATTTGGTGCTGGTTGTTATTGTAGGAGAACAACTTTGAATCAGCAACATTTGTTTGATTCTGCAGTGTTCACCCCTGTCTGCGTGGCGACTTCTGTACATCCTTTTCAAATCGCAAGTTCTACACCCCTATGAGATGAGCTGCCACCCAGCATACAGCACTTAACCTCCTGTATGTCACCTTGTCACACCCTCATGGAATTTTCAGCAGTGATCCTCACTCCATATGGACTGTAATAACTACTTGCTGTGGTGTGAATTACAGATGATCTCAGTTGAGTATTTTTTCCCTTTTTGTTATATGATAGTATTGGCTTAAAATAGTATTAATAATCTTTGGTATATATTTATGAACAGCCTGTATTCCAAGATACAAAATGTTATTTGTAAGTGCCCAAGTGGTCTCTTTAGTACATAAGTGAGAAAACAACTTGCTTTCATTTTATGTATGCCACAGAGAGGCTAAAGATTTTCTTTGAGTTGATGCAGAACTTGGAAGGTTGAGGGGCGCCTGGGTGGCTCGGTCGGTTAAGCGTCCGACTTCAGCTCAGGTCATGATCTCACGGTCCGTGAGTTCAAGCCCCGCGTCGGGCTCTGTGCTGACAGCTCGGAGCCTGGAGCCTGTTTTAGATTCTGTGTCTCTCTCTCTCTCTGCCCCTCCCCTGTTCATGCTCTGTCTCTCTGTCTCAATAAATAAATAAATAAATAAATAAACAAACATTAAAAAAAAAATTAAAAAAAAAAAGAAATTGGAAGGTTGAACATAAAGTCCCTGTCTGTGGCATTATTTGATACAATATCCTACAATCCCAAATGATTTTATTTCAGAACTGATGGATTCTTTTGTGGGGGAGGGGTTAAAGCATGTTAACATATGTTTTTTATCCTGAAATACAGTGTTGTAAGTTATGGAACAGACTAGTATTATTTGGAAACTGGATCAAATGTTTCTAGCTACAAAAAATTGAATTGCTATTGAACTTTGTGTCAGGGTGCTAACTTCTACCTTTTTTCAACATTATGAGTCAAATTCCCTAGACCTCTTCTTCAGTAATGCAGGGTACATGTGAACAAATAAACAAAATTAATAAACATTCACTAGGTTTTAGCCCCAGCTCTGTGGCTAAGTGTGTAGCTTTGGGTAAGCTGAGCAACCTCTGGGATTCAAGACTTCATCAATTATACCGAACGGTTCAATGAAGTAGTTTTCTAAAGCCCTTTATGGTTCTCAAATGTACTATTTTTATTCCTACCAACTAACTCTTGCATTAGGAGGATTTGATTTTAAGTGACATCATACAGAACTCTGCTTGATTCTTCTGTGTAAAATATGAAGAAATAGAACTATTTACATCTAACTACTGATTATAACTCTACTTATGTGCTAGTCATTGTGCTGAAAGCTAGATGCAGTGAGTGCAATAAAAAGACACTGGCAGCCCCACCCCCAGAGAGATTGGGGCCCAGTGTATGACAGATAAGCAAGCAATCAGGAAAATGATTATAGATTGTGGTAGGTGGCAAGAAGGCAGTAGAGAGCTGAGACTGAGAACAGTGGGTATAGGAAGGAGATACTTTACCTAAGGTAATCAGGGATAGCTTTGCAGGTTTTGGTGTCTTTAGAAATTTTGGTTGCAAGAAAAACCACACCAAGTATACTTGCTCCCTTTGAGAGGAGAAGATAATGGTGTGGGGGGAATATGAGCTGTGATTTCAGAGAAGGTGAATGGAAATGTGCTGGTGCCTTGAGCTGACAGTGTGTTTTGGACAGAGCCTCTTAGTTCTTCTGGACTTGTTTCCCTGTCTGTTCCAGTGCTTATAGGGGCACTCACTAACCAAACTGGTAAGAAATACTGTAGCTGCAAAAACTCTCAGAAAAGTTGCCAACTCTCAAATGAGTGATGAGTTGTTTTTTTTTTTTTTTTAACATATCAGTGAGAGAAAGATTTAAAAATCATCGAACACCTTTCCCTCAATTCTTAATTTTAGCAAGAAGCAAGAAAAGCCATGAGGTAGACAGGCACAGTTGAAAGGCCAAGCAGGAATTCAGAAAAGTAGGCTGGTGAATGAAGACTGGTTTGCTGTGCAAAATGCGATAGCCACAGTTTGCTTCCTCCTTTAGTCCCATTTCTACCACTATATCCACATAGTGTTCCTTCTCCAGTGTAAGGGATTTTTGCTATTTTATCCCGTAAGTTTTGAATAAGGCTTTCTTGTAATTTCCTTATTGCAATGAGCTGGAGTTTAAGTAGATCGTAATGCTGGAAATCTTTCTGTATTAACATTGCAAAGGCTGTCAATATCACTTGTGAAATAGTCATGGAATGGACAGCCTTTCAATTGGAATGACAAATTCAGAAACAGCTATTTGGAGTGTTCATTTCCCAGTGTGACAATTTATCATCAATACCATCTCTTAGGTTTCTTATGTTACAAACTTCATCAAGTTTTCTTAGTTGCTAGACCAATAAGAGAAGCTTCTTTATTATCCATTTACAATATAAAGGAGAATCCCATTTTGCCCACGTTCTTTAAAATGTTACTATCAAAATGCCAAGCCAAGTGTTTAGTGCTGATAGGGCTGCATTTGATAACAGCATTAGCAGATCCTTGGTGGTTCTGCATATATAGCAAAAGCTACAGAGTCCCTTGACAAGGCTTATCCAGTTGAGCCTATGGTATCTCTAGGATGTCTGCATCTATAAATATATAAGCCAGGCTTAGGCTTTTAAAGACGCTGATTAAGAACCACAGAGTGGTTTCTGTTGCCATGCGATAGAAAGTTGTGGAAATCTACAAACTTGTGGGAAAATATAATGGAGCAAGTTGTTCCCCCAAAGGTTTCCATTCTGGTAGGTTAAACATTCTCTAGGGGCACCTGGGTGGCTCAGTCGGTTAAGCGTCTGACTTCTGACCAGGTCATGGTCTCATGGAGCCACGCGTCAGGCTCTGTGCTGACAGCTCGGGGCCTAGAGCCTGCTTCAGATTCTGTGTCTCTGTCTCTCTTTGCCCCTCCCCCCACTCACACTCTCTGTCTCTCTCAAACATAAATAAGCATTAAAAAAATTCTCTAAACACACACTAGTATTTCAGAGTGCTGTCTTGTTAGGCAGCGTTCTCTGGCTGAGGATGTTGGATGAATACCGATCAAATGCCGTGCAGAGAGACTGCATGACAAATACCTGATTTCAAAGATGGTAGAAAATTTTAAAGCCTGCATACAACAGTTATAGGTAGAAGAGCTCATTTTATTGGTTGTGGGTATTTATCCATTATGGTAATCACAGTCTATACGTTTGCAGTCAATTGTATCATTAGTGATACCTTCCCCCATTCATCCTTCCTCTTTATTCTCAGCACATTCTTTGATAATGTTCTTTTGCCATTAAGAGGTTAAAAAAGCGATTCAACTAAATTATTTGAGACCTGAAAAAATATGATATACACTTTCTAAAGCATCCTTGGGAGATTTTAACAGTTGTTGATTTCTTTAAAAAATACCTGTTACACACAGATAAAAATTCTAGCTCCATATATTACTATAGAATATCTTTAAAAGACTGGTGAGAAGAGAAGCAAAAGATTAGTCAACCATGTAACCATGTACAAACATTTCTTTGTTTCCAAAAATTTATTTCATTTTTTTTGTGACAAATATTTCCCTTTCTAGAGAAAGCTAGGATTTTGTAATTTCTTGGAGTGTGCATGGGAAAGGAAAGAGGTTGAAGAGACATTTGAAATAAAATATGTATCAGAACTTTTCTAAATTTTAAGAAATTTAAACAAAACCAGTACACACATGCTTGCATATTTATATGTTCTAGTCTTTGTAAAGAACTAGAAGAGACCATTGTCTTGAGGCTTTCTTAAGTGGACTCTCTTCAGAGCTTTGAAAGATGTGTATTTGAACTCCACTCTTCAGCACATGGTTAATCTGCAAACCATTGGGATTCAATCTTAGGGATGATCAGAACTTTACATGATTCATCTTTAACTGGCCTTAAAATAAAATAGTCCCTTAAATAACAATAGTTATATTCTATCTCTTCTGTTTTTGACAGGGAATGTGTATTGATAACTCAAGTGATTTATCTCTTTTTTAAAAATTTTATTCCACTATAGTTAACATACAGTGTAATATTAGTTTCAGATGTAATATAGTAATTCAACAATTCTGTTTATTACTTATTGCTAATTGTGATAAGTGTACTCATTAATGCCCTTCACCTATTTCACCCACCCTGCTCCTCTCTGGTAACCGTTAGTTTGTTCTCTATAGTTAAGAGTCTGTTTCTTAGTTTGTCTCTCTCTCTCTCTTTTTACCTTTGGTCATTTGTTTTGTTTTTTAAATTCCACATATGAATGAAATCATATGGTATTTGTCTTTCTCTGACTTATTTCACTTAGCATTATACTCTCTTTTTAATGGTTGAGTAACCTTCACATACATATCACATATTCTTTATCCATTCATCTATCAATGGACATTTGGTTGCTTCCTTAATTTGGCTATTGTGAATAAAGCTGCAGTAAACATGGGGTGCATATTATCTTTCTGAATTCGTGTTTTCACAGTCTTTGGGTAACTACTCAGTAATGGAATTACTGGATCACAGAGTAATCCTATTTTTAATTTTATGAAGAAACTCTATACTGCTTTCCACAGTGGCGGCACCAGTTTGCATTCTCATCAACAGTGCATAAGTGTTCCTTTTTTTCTCCACATCTTCATCAACACTTATTTCTTGTGCTTTTGATTTTAGCCATTCTGACAGGTATGAGGAGATATCTCGTTGTGGTTTTTGATTTACATTTCCTTGATGATGAGTGATGTTGAGCATCTTTTCATGTGTCTGTTCACCATCTGGATGTCTTCTTTGGAGAAATGTCTGTTCATGTCTTGTGCCAATTTGGTTTTTTGGTGTTGAGTTGTGTAAGTTCTTTATATATTTTGGATACTAACCCTTTATTGATTTTGTTTGTTCTTCTTTTTATGGCTCCTTTAGGTGTAAGTTTAGGTTGTTTATTTGAGATTTTTCTTGCTTCGTGAGGTAGGCCTGTATTGCTATGAACTTCTCTCTCAGAATAGCTTTTGCTGCATCCCAAAGATTTTGGACCATTGTGTTTTCATTTTCATTTATCTCCTGGTATTTTTAAATTTCCTCTTTTATTTCTTGGTTGACCCATTCATTGTTCAGTAGCATGTCATTTAACTTCTATATATTTGTGGTCTTTCCAGATACTTTTCTTGTGGTTGGCTTCTAGTTTCATAGTGTTGTGGTCAGGAAAACACGTATGGTATGACTTCAATCTTTTCAAAATTGTTGAGACTTGTTTTGTGCTCTAATATGTGATCCATTTTGAAGAATTTTCCATGTTCACTTAAAAAGGATGTGTATTCTGCTGTTTTTGGAAAGAATGTTCTGAATGTATCTGTTAAATCCATCTGTTCCAGTGTGTCATTCAAAACTATTGTGCCCTTATTGATTTTCTGTCTGGATGATCTACCCATTGACATAAATGGGGTGTTAAAGTCCCTTACTATTATTGTATTACTATTGATTACTTCCTTTATGCTTGTTATTAGCTGTTTTATACATTTGGGTGCTTTCATGCTGGGCGCATAAATATTTACAATTATTATATCTTTTTGTTGGATTGTTCCCTGTATGCATGTGTGGTGTCATTCTTGGTCTCTTGTTATAGTCTCTTTTAAAATCTATTTCATCTGACATAAGTATTGCCACCCCAGCTTTCTTTTCATTTCTATAGGCAGGATAAATGCTTGTCTACTCCTTCACTTTCAATCTGCATGTGTCTTTAGGTCTGAAATGAATCTTTTGTAGGCAGCATATAGATGGGTCTTGCTTTTTTATCCATGTGGTCACCCTGTGTCTTTTGATTGGGATATTTAGTCCATTTATATTCAAAGTAATTATTGATAGGTATGGACTTACTGCCATTTTTTACTTGTTTTATGGTTGTTTTTGTAGTTTTTCTCTGTTTCTTCTCTCTTCTCTCATGGTTTTCTGACTTTCTTTAGTGATATACTTGGGTTCCTTTCTCTTTATTTTTTAAATATCTATTACTTGTTTTTGATATGTGGTTACCATTAGGTTTATATATAATATCTTATGCATATAGCAGTCGGTATTAAGTTGATGGTCACTTAAGTTTGAACCCATTATTTACTCCAGGTTTTAGGTATATGGGGTCATACTTTACATCCTTTTATTTTGTGAAATAGTAATCACTCCTGACTGATTTTTTACAGATACACTTAATAGTACTATTTCTGTACTTCATACTTTTCTTACTCCTTCTTGTGGTCTTTCCTTCCCACTCAAAGAATCCCCTTTATTATTTCTGTGGGCTGGTTTAGTGTCATGAATTCTTTTAGTGTTATTTAACTTTTGTTTGTCTTGGAAATTTTATCTGTCTTATTCTGAACAATAGCCTTGATGAGTATTCCGTAGATTATTTTGTTTCAGCACTTTGATTATATTATGCCACTCTTTTCTGGCCTGCAGAGTTTCTGGAGAGAAATCAGCTGATAGACTTGTGGGGTTTCCCTTGTATGTAACCATTTCCTATTTTCTGGCTGCTTTTAAAATTCTCTCTTTATTGTTACTTTTTGCTATTTTAATTAGTATGATTCTTGGTGTGGACCTCCTTGGGTTGATTTTCTTGGGGGCTCTCTGTGCCTCCTGGGCCTGGGTTTCTGTTTCCCTTTCTAAATTCAGGAAGTTTTCAGCTATTGTTTCTTCAAATAAATTTTCTGCCTGCTTTTCTCTCCCTTCTCCTCTGGGATCCCCATAATGCGAATGTTATTAGGCTTGATGGTATAATTGATTTCCCTCTGTTTATTATCGTGTTATATTATTTTTTTCCTCTCTTTTGTTCAGCTTCATTGCTTCCGTTACTTTGTCCCCAGGTCACTGATCTGTTCTTCTGTTTCCACTAGTCTACTATTTATTCCATCTTGCATATTTTTAAATTTTATTTATTGAATTCTTCCTCTCTGATTGGGTTGATTGGGTCTTTTTAATGTTTTCTGTCTCTGTTAAGGGTCTCACTGAGGTCCTCCAGTCTTTTCTTAAGTCCAGTGAATATCTTTATGAGTATTATTTTAAATTCTCTCAGGCATATTACTCATTGCCTTTCCATTTATGTCTCTTTTGTCCTGTTCTTTCATTTGGGACTTACTCCTTTGTCCCCTTGTTTTGTCTAACTCTCTGTGTCTGTTTCTATGTGTTAGGAAAGTCAGCTATATCTTTTTGCGTTTGAAGGTAGTGGCCTTATGAAGAAGAGGTCATGTAGTGCTTTGCAGTGCAGTGTCTCCTGTTCACCAGATTCTGGTGCTTCAGGAGTGCCTCCTGTGTGTGTTGTGTGTGCTCTACTGTTGTGGCTGAGCTACTTTTGCCTTTAGTCCGGTCATCTGCAGTGCTCTCTTTGCATGTTGTGGGCCGGGTTTGTTCCCTGTGTTGTTAGTGGGCCAGTATGGGGCTGGCTTGGTCTTGAGTGGAGTCAGACCAGGTAGGTATTTGCCAGAGACGCAATAGCACTAAACTGCAGGGAAATTTTCTCCATGTTATTCCCTGGGAAACTTTTATTGATGGGCAGGGTCTGCAGTCACATCAGATGTCTGACCCCAGCCCCACTGCTGGGGTTGCTGTCAGACTGGTGTATCTTTGGTTATCTTCGCCCTCTCTCCAGGGCAGGAGTCACTTTGGAGAGGATCTGGCCTTTGTTGGGGTTGCTTGCACACTGCCAGGCTTGTGGCACTGCTTTGGAGGTCTCTGGCCAAAGGTATATTGGATGGGGCAGATCTGCAGGAGAATGCAGGGGCAGGATATGCTATTAGCAAGTTAGGTATAGAATGTTGGTGCTATGCTAGTTCCCATATGTATCCGTGTGGCTAGGCTGGGGGACAGGGGAGGGAAATAGTGCCTTCTAGCTCCTTTATTCCTGGTGAACTCTTCCAAAGATCCCTGCCCCTCCAGCACGGGCTCTGAGATTGGTAAACAAATATCCCTTCTGTGTTTTTCAAACTGCTGCTTCTATTCTTTATCTCCAGGGGGCTGTTTGTTGTGCTGTCTCTTTAAGTGGGGGAAGTCAGTTTTCCTTCATTTTCTGAGCTCTGCTAGAGCCCAGCCCACTGATTTTTAAAGTCCCAGGTGTTAAGCCCCACTGATTATAAGACCTCACAAAATCAGGCTCCTCTGATTTTCAAAGATAAATGCTCTGGAGATTAATCTTTACTGTGTGGGGTTGTCTATGCCTGGGGTACATGGTATGAGAGTCTTTTTCTCTTCTTTCTCTGCACCCCTGGGGTCCCTCCCTCACATGAACAGCCCTGCAGGTCTATCTCTTGACCACATCTCTGCTTTTCCTGTCCTCTTCAACATGGCCTCCTGTCTACATGTAGCCGTGGAGATTCTGCCCTGACAGTCTTTGGGTAGCATTCTCTGGATTATTTACATTGATGCGAGTGTTATCTGGTTGTATCCATGGAATAAGGGGAGCTTAGGATCCTCCTAATTCTCTGTCTTCTCCTGAAGTCTCTCAAGTGAGTTTGGCTATAAAACCAATTCTATTTAACATTCTAGTACTAGCACATTCTATGAAGGAAACAAAACAAATTTAAACCAATCTTTCAAAAGGACTTACTATTTAACACTTTAATCTGTATATTAAAAGCAATATTCTTTCTTTTACTTTTCTCAAAGATTAAAAAAATTTTTTTTAAATGTTTTTATTTATTTTTGAAAGAGAGAGAGAGAGAGAGAGAGAGAGAGAGAGAGAGCATGAGCTGGGGAGGAGCAGAGAGAGAGGGAGACACAGAATCTGAAGCAGGCTCCAGGCTCTGAGCTGTCAGCACAGAGCCTGATGTGGGGCTCAAATTCACGAACTGTGAGATCATGACCTGAGCCGAAGCTGGATGTTCAACTGGCTGAGCCACCCAGGCACCCCACTTTTCTCAAAGATTTTTTTGAGCAACTGGTGTGTGGTGTGAATGTGAATGAGAAATGGTGTGAGGCCTACTATATGTGTTCAGGTGTTGATACTTCTGCTTGGCCTTAATTGCTTTCAAGCTATATCTATTTATCGTGAACTTAGGTTTCAAAGAGACTATACACAAAATTTTGAATTTTATTCTTTGGGAAATAAAAAGAATCCCTGAATAAATGAAAAAAAATATTTATGTAGTGGGTTTGACTTTATTGCTAAATGGTCTTCTGAAATTTCATTCTTTTAATTGGCTAATTAGTAATTACTAGCTAAGTTAAGTAGTTTGTCATATGCAAAAGCATCCTTGGTTTCATAATTAAAACTAGTCAGAAGAATATCATTGGCACAAAAAGGAACAGTTTTGAAATTCAACACATACTCAAAGGAGGAAAGCTTGAGTAGTCAGTTTGACCATTAACATAGGTACATTGCATAAACAAACAAAATTCAGACTAAAGTAGTTCTGATATACTGTGTGATCTTTATAGGACTGGATGAATGTACTTCTCAAAAGTTTTGTGATACAGCAAAATCATTTTTTGCCTTGTTGAAATAACTATGTGATAAAGAAGAGTTTGGGGGAAATTTATACTTTTTTAAAAGTTTATTTATTTATTTTGAGAGAGAGAGAGAGAGAGAGAGAGAGAGAGAGAAGCAGCACACTAATGAGTGGGGGAGAGGCAGAGAGAGGGGGAGAAAGAGAGAATCCCAAGCAGGGTTTGCACTGTCAGCTCAGAGCCTGATGCAGGGCTTGATCCCATGACCGTGCTATCATGACCTGAGCTGAAATCAACAGTTGGGGACTTAACCAACTGAGCTATGCAGGCACCCCAGTAACTACGTGACGAAGGAGTTTGGGGGAAATTTATACTTGACAGAAGGCATTCTCAATATTTAAACATCTTTTTTTAAATTTACTATTTTAATGGAAAATAAAGCTGATGGGTATGTACTGTTGTTCTGTGAAACACAAATACACCTATATATACATATACACATAATAAGTCTGTTGTAAATTTAGGCATAAAATGAGGGCTGGGGCGCCTGGATGGCTCAGTCGGTTGGGCGTCCGACTTCAGCTCAGGTCACTATCTCACTGCTCGTGAGTTCGAGCCCCACGTCGGGCTCTGCTGACAGCTCCGAGCCTGGAGCCTGCTTTGGATTCTGTGTCTCCCTCTCCATGCCCCTCCCCTGCTCATGCTCTCTCTCTCTCTCTCTCTCTCTCTCTCTCAAATATAAAATAAAACATTAAAAAATTTAAAAAAAAATGAGGGCTAAAATTGTTCAATTTACTAAGCAATACCAAAGCAGAGGGCACGTAGTATTATGGTGGATGAGAAGGTCCCATGGACAAAATTGAAACTTCCACCTTGGCTAGGAAATATACTCAGAAGCCTTCAAGATTAATCTTAAATAATGAAGAGGACATATGAAGGCATACGCATAGAGAAGGGCATTGCAACTTATTCTGCATTTGGACGATAAGAAGTAAATATGAGATAGTAATTATAGCACTCTGTATTTATTCAATGACATTTCAGTGTCCCTTAAAGTTGCAGTGGGAGTTGTTTTGGGTAGATGACATATTTGCTCATTCAACCACCCTAAATTTAAGAATGGGAGATCTTTCAAGCCAAGGGAGACCTGATTTGTACCTGTTTGTAGGAAAATCAGCCCAGTCAGCTCTTTTTTCTTCAAATAAAAGCAGAAATAAGCACTACTACCATTTATTGAGTACCTGATATCTTCAGGTACCTTGCTTGCTGTGACTTTTTCAAAGGACTGTATTATTTTCCCTGTTCTACAAATAAAGCAATAAAATTGTCCACGTAGCAGAGACCTAGGATTAATCAACATTGCAGACAATAGTACAGAAACACTATCAATGAATTTTGAAACCTAAACACAGGCTGTATAAAGTTATTTTAAGTCTGTTTTCAGATTCAAGAATGGGGAGTGCAGATATTACAAGAGGTTAGAAGCATCTTGATAAAGCTCTATTTTAATCATCCTTAACACCCTGGTGGCATTTCCATGGCTTCTGTAAAATTGTACTTTTCTGTTTATCTTCCTCCTTTCTGACTGAAATTTGCTTATCTTGGATTTTGACTGCTCTTACTTTTAACATCACTACCAACATAGTGTACTCTCCCAAGATGATATTAATCGTTTTGAAAAGCTGTTAGCACAGAGCCTGACGTGGGGCTTGAACTCACAAACCATGAGATCATGACCTAAGCCGAAATCAAGAATCAGTCGCTTAACCAACTTAGCCACCCAGACACCCCTATCCTATGTTTTTAGTTATCATAACATTTGTAGTATTTACATGTTTTCCCAGGTCTTGACTGTCACCTTCCTGCTATTCTTTATTTTATAGCTGTGTTCAGGACAAGCCAGCATTTACTCCAGCAGTTTCTCAAATACAATCAGTCCCAAACTGAAAATAATCATCCCCACATGTTCCCATTTCTTTTTCAGTTACTCTGCTTTTGTCTCTGTTACATGGAGACATTTTCTCATGTCCCAGGCTAGAACATTTCAAGCCATTTTTTTTTTGTCTTCACATTATTATATCTGTTTCTAAGTTCTATAATTTTCCTGTCAGTTGCGTCATTGATTTACCCATTTGTTTCCATTTCCAGCTCCTTAATTTAGGACTTCCGAATCTATGTCCAAATTATCTTTCAATGAGCACTCTGATGTCTTTTCTCACTCTTTGTCTTATACTCAAAATAGCCTCCTTTCCTACACTCAGCTTAATTCTATATATTCTTCTCTGATGATGCCTGTACACCTAAATCTTGGCTTTCTGTAACCAAATCCTAAATCTTAGAAATGAGACCATGTGGTTTAATCCTTTATTGAGTTTTTATTTCATATTGTCTTCTCAGATAAATTATCACCTCTCTTAGGTCACGAACTGTGGTCATGAACCCTTTGATAATTGGAGAAGAATTAGAGCATCGGGACACTTAATAAATACTAGGAATTGACCGAAGGACTTTTTCAAGACCTCAGAGAAAGAATGAGAAATGTAACCAGATCGCCAAACCAGACTCCAGATTGATTCAGTATGTGTGGCAACTAAAAACAGATTATGGAACAAGGTGTATCTCAAAGTTCATACGTTGGCTTTTCTACTTGGCCAAATTAGTTAAATCCTTTAAACCGCAGTGTTCTCATTTGTGACATGGGGATAATCCTATCCATCTTCTGTTATCATTGTAGATACTAAATGGGATAATAATACAAAATTACTAAATTTGTATATTGCTAATACCTTAACTGGATATTTTACATGGCTATTTCATTTACTATGTAATAATGACTTCTTGAAATACACTGAGGTAGGTGCTATTATTATCATCTTCAGTTTACAAAGAAGTTAAGGTTTAGAGGTTAAGCAACTTGCCCAAGATTATAACTCATGAGCAGTGGGACAAGGATGTGAACCCAACGTTGTAAAATTTAACCCCTTAATCAGTAAACTGTAATGTATGTAAGCATTTGACACAATGATGAGCTCATATTACATATTCAATAAATGATAGCAGTTTTATTAGCATGAAGGATGTCTTCGCATAAGATTTGAGGGCTTGCTGTCCAATGCTATTGGATGAATGCATTCTAGTCTGTCTTTCTATTATTATCACCTACTCTCCTAGACTCTATGCCACTATTTTAGCAAGATTGTCCTCTAATGTATCCCTTGGTAAATGAAACAGGAAATTTCTTATTCCCAGTCCCATGATCCAACAGGAAATCAAACATACTTTTCTCTAACAACTTCGTAGCCTTAAGAATAACTATTCCATGTCCTCCTTTGGTGTCTGTAGGAGAAATAGTTAGATTGTGGAATCTAAATCTTAGTTGTGGAATTAACTAATATTGTGACCTTGAGTATGTTATTTTTACCACTTTGGGTTTTATTCTTCCCATTCTAAGAAAGGGGCTTGAGTTATTTATTTTCTAATGTCACTTACAAATATTTTACAGCAGTCCTAAATATGGAATTAGAACTCTGAGTAAGGATATATAATTGTAATTGTGAAAAACAAAGAATAACTGTAGGAACATTAGTTTTATGTTCAAATATTTCAATGATTATACATCTTTAACATTGTCTCCACCAACATTTCTTTCCTTTAATTATTCCAACTGAAAACTTTTCTATTTATTTATTTATTTATTTATTTATTTATTTAGAAACTAGCCTGCAAGCATCTCAGAGGAGGGTTTGCACTTCTAAAAGTTGTTTTAGTCCCCACCACACCCTTTCTCTTGTGATCAAGAGAATGAGAAGACAGAATGCAAGCATTTGGTAGGACTGCCGTATTAACACTCCTTGCTGTTTGCAGCATAGTTCTCCAACCTGTTTCAATAACAAAATCATTAATTATTCATTAGAACCTTTCTCTTCACGAGTAATTAGTTAAGCAGCACTGGAAGAAGGTTCTAAGGGGAACATGTTCACAGACCAAGAAGTCAAGGGTGTTAAATTATGATCATGATTATTTTATTTCGGAAAGTGACAGCACGTACTACTTATTTCTGTCACTCAGAGGCCAACAACGGCAACGCTGATGGTTTACCTGAGCTCTGCTCATCTGTTTACACTTTTACATTCAATAAAGCTGTGCAGTTACTATGGCAACTGGGAGTCTATAAGGTCTGTTTCAAAACCTGTGTTTGGCAGTTTATGTGCATAAATCTTCAACACACTGATATAAGGCTCTAGTCCAGTGTTTCATTAATTTGTATTTTCTTTGTATCTCAGACAGATAGTGTTTTATTTTATAAACTGTGAAGTCAAGAAGAGGTTGGCTGAAGAAACAATTTGTCTTGAGAGTCTAACCTTGGAGACTTAGAGAATTCTGGCCTATTAGCATGAAAATAAAGCACAAAGCTTGGCATTTCAGATATATAAACATTAACCCTGATTTCTTCTACGAAGTTGGTAAAAGCATTGGATCTTTTACAATTCAGGTTCCTAAGCAGTTCAATAATGACTCCTCTAACTGGGAAGGTAGAAAACCAAACACTGGTTTCCAAAGGAGAATGAGCAGTAATGGAGTACGTTTTCCTCCTTAATATTGGTATATAAAACTGTATACTAATAGTTCTATGAGATGATAAAACTATTCTGGTACAGGTGAGGTTGCATCATTTCTGCCCGGAAGAAGTCATTAGAGAAAGAGCTCAACTAACACATATGATCAATACATCAAACTTGCTCAATAGACTCCTTTATGTGTCAAAGTGTCTTGTAATCTTCAGAACTTTCTCCAGCAAATATTTGAACTATATTGAGGAAGTGTGGTCAGTGTGGGTAAATGTAGTCTATTTGAGCCTGCAAGTCTTTAATGTGAGATCAACATGGATTTGAAATCTGGTTCTGCTTAGCAACTTGACCTTTCCGAGCCTCTGTTACCTCATCTGAAAAATTCAAATAGGAATATATATTAGCTGTGTTATTGTTTGAATTGCTATATAGATGACCTGTTTTTCAATTATGTTTTTCAATTATGAAATAAACATAAAATTTACCATTTTAGCCATTTTTAACGGTACTTAAGTGGCATTAAGTACATTTACATTGTTGTACAACCATCATTGCCATCTATCTCCAAAGCGTTTATCATGTAAAACTGAAACTCTGTACCCGTTGGACAATAACTTTTCATTTCCTCCTTTCTCCAGCCCATAGCAACTACCATTCTATTTTCTCTCTCTCTGAATTTAACTGTTTTAGGTACCACATGAATCTTACCAAGAATCATTTGTTCTTTTAAAAAAAATGTATATTTATTTATTTTTGAGGGAGACAGAGTGTGAGCAGGAAAGGGGCAGAGAGAAAGGGAGACACAGAATCTGAGTCAGGATCTAGGCTCTGAGTTGTCAACACAGAGCCTGATGCGGGGCTCGAACCCACAAACTGTGAGAGCATCACCTGAGCCTAAGTCAGATGCTTAACAGACTGAGCCATCCAGGTGCCCCAAGCGTTTGTTCTTTTGTGAGATTTATTTCACTTAGCATAATGTGCTCAAGGTTCATCCATGTGGTAGCCTTTTCCTTCCTAAGGCTGAATATTATTCCATTGTAGGTGTATACTATATTTTGTGTATTCATTCATCTATCAATACACAGTTGGGTTGCTTCCATCTTTTGGCTATTGTGAATAATGCAGCTATGAACATGAGTAGAAATATCTCTTTAAGTCCCTAATTTCAATTCTTTTGGGCTTACACCCAGAAGTGAAATTGTTGGATCACATGTATTTGCATTTTTAATTTTTTGAGGAAATGCTCAACTGTTTTCCACAGTGGTTGCCCCATTTTACATTACCACCAGCAGTTCCTGAGGGTTCTGATTTCTCCACATCCTCACCAAAACTTGTTGTTTTCTTACTTTTTGATAATCACTATCCTAATAGGTATGTAGTGGTACTTCATTATGGTTCCATTTGTATTTCCTTACTAATTAGTGATGTTGAGCATGGTTTTATGTGGCAGTTTGTATATCTCTGGAGAAAATCTATTCAAATCTGTTATGGGCTGAATTGTTCACATGTTGAGGCTCTAACCCCAGCGCCTCAGAACGTGACCATAGTTGAAGATTAGGTCTTTCAAGAGATAATAAAGTTATAATGAGATCTTTAGGGTGGGCCCTATTTCAACATGACTGGAGTTCTTGTAAGAGGAGGAAATCGGGACATGCATATGAACACACAGAGGAAAGACCATAGAGAGAGAAGATGGCCATATATGGGCCAAAAAGAGAGGCCTCAGAAGAAATAAACTTTGATGACACCTTGATGTTTGACTTCTAGCCTCCAAAAATATGAGGAAATAAATTTTAGTTTTTTAAGCAACCCAAGTCTGTGGTTTTTGTCATGTCAGCCCTGGCATACTAATATGTAGTCTTTAGCCATATTTTTAATTGGGTTGTATTTTTTGGTTGTTGTTGAGTTATAGAAGATCTTTATATATTCTGAATATTAACTCCTTATCAAGTGTATAATTTGCAAATATTTTCTATCTTTCCATGTATCTAGATTAAATTTTAGAAATGTGTCTGTATTTTATAGTTCATAGGTAACACTCAACAAATGATAGCTGTTGTCGGTAAATGCACAAATGTACACTTATTATAATTTGTAGCCCTCTTTATCTTTTGCTATTTTCCTTTTTTACTGTAAAAATGGGGCAAAAAATGAAAGAATAATTATTTAATGTTAGGGAGTCTCTGGATATCAACAGAAAAAGCATAATTGTCCACTACAGATGACTTGGCACAAACAAATTGGTCAAATACAGCATCTGTTAAACATTAGAATCTAAGAATATGTCAGGCTGAAAAGAGGATATGTACATTCTGGGATATGTAGACCAGACATATAGATAAGCTAAGTGGATAATATATACAGTGTCCTATGATTTGATACTGTAGAAAATTAGTTTTAATATGATTCAAATCCTATGCATTGATTATGATGTGACCAATAGACTATAGGAGACAAAATTAATATGTTCGTTGGAGAAAAAAAAAAAGACACCAAAGTCTTGAACACTGAAAGCATGCTATTTTTTTCTGTACAGAGAATTCCAAGTACAAAAGCTTATAAAGTGAAATTTATTTAGTAGTTTGTATGAGCATTTTCTGTTAGAAGAAATGGAATTAAGTGGTGAAAGAAGTTGAAGTTAAGTGCTCTTACGCATGGGCACCTGGGTAGTTCAGTTGGTTAAGCACCTGACTCTTGATATCGACTCAGATCATGATCCCAGGGTCATGGAATTGAGCCCCTTGTTGGGCTCCATGCTCAATAATAAATAAATAAATATCTATTTATTAATTAAAACTGTTTATTGTTTATTTATTAATTAAATACATTTAGTAAATATTCATTGATTTGTTTATTTTGTATTCAAAATAAATAAACATTTAAAAAATGGTCTGATTCAAAACAAAGACAAAAATAAGGCAAAACGAAACAACCAAAATAAATAAGCAATATTTCTAGCTTTTTTTAATTTTTAATTTTCTTTTTAGAGAGAGAGAGACAACATGAGTACTGGACAGAGGCAGAGAGAGAGAGAGAGAGACAGAGAGAGAGAATCTTAAGCAGGCTCCATGCTCAGCACAGAGCCCAACACGGGCCTTGATCCCGTGACCTGAGCCCAAATCAAGAGTTGGCTGCCCAACCAACTGAGCCACCCAGGTGCCCCAACATCTCGAGCTTTATCTATTGAGCCTCTTGTTTTGCCCTGGATGAGTAAAGTGGGAATATTTATTTTGGAATTGCTAGTAAAATATCACTTAAAAAAGTTCTTTTTGTATTTGTAAACTACAGATAATTGCTTTAAAAAGCGGTATTTTGGGGGGGGCTGCATAACAAGGAATTGTATTTTAGTTTTGTCATTTGAAGTTAGAAATTTAATAATGAAACTAATTTGAAATAATGAGAAACAAATAAGAGATAGATAAAAGAGCAACATGAATTATACCCAGTAAAGCTGGAAAAAGGTAAACAACAACAACAACAACAACAAAAGAAAACCAGGATGTCTGTTGTCACCACAGATAATGCAGTAAGGAAAGAAGTAGTCAATATTGGCTTGCATATGATGGAAAGTTTCGTAGGAAGGGTGATCCTTGAAAGTTTTAGATAGTTGGTATTGGAAGGAGATGTCTCTCAGGATGAGAGAACCAAGGTATGAAAAATAAAGAGGTAGGATTTTGTATGGTGTGGGTTGATAGAGTTTGATTCTAAGCAGTGCTATTCTGAATGGTTCCTCAAGGTCATTTTTTTGTGAGAGAGCTCAAACTGACAATAATGTTGTCTTTGATGTGTATTTTTATTTCTTCAAGGGATAAATTAGTCTAATGACTGGAGTGACTTAATTGCACTATTTAGTGTTTATTTATTGTGGGCCAGGATTTAATGAGTTGTTATTGTGTTTTATTATATGTTGTAAATATTTATCTTAGCCTGTTTGCACCGTTCTTTAGAAATGTTTGATTTACATATGTCTTTCCAAGATAGAAATGCATAATTAGTCATAGATGACAAATGGATTTCATTAAGTATTTCAATATGTGGTAAATTGGTTGTATGAAAAATATGATTGATTTCTTTCCATCTGAGATACATTTCAGGTGACTAATCATTGAAACCACAGCTGACATGAGGTATCTTTTTTGTTTTTTCTTATCTGTGTGTACTTTGTGGTTGTATATTCAATGATAGGAGGTATGTTGTAGCAAGGTATTTGTTTATCAGATTGTGTATAATAAATCCATTAATTACACTCTTACATAAATTGATGAAACAACAAATGAAGATTATCTGTTAGGTAAATACAAGGATGTAGAATCTAGGAAAAGATAATATAAAGAAAACTATAGGTTGAGATAGATTTAATAAGGGAATGAATGAGTTATTATACATGTTGAACAGATCCTTTAAGTAAAGTGTATTTGTCTTTAGTTTTTGAGCTTTGAATCACAGTAGATTTATTTTAATACAAGTATTTAGTAATGCTTTTAAAAATGAAAGATGAAAGTAAAAAAAAAATCCACTTTCCCAAAATAGAGAATTTTAAGAATTACTCCAATTTCAAAATAAAAGTTAGTAGTGAAAGAAAAATTCTCATATGGTTTTTGTGTTATTATAGTGATGAAGCTCTGGCCTGAAGCTGAAGTATTGTATCTGCTATAAAATTATGGATGGCCATGTTACATCACAGATGATGAACATAGATGAACATAAAAATTTTTTGTACCTTCAAAATTCTGTGACTCTGTGGGCAATTATAAATTTACCTGGGATGTAAAGTATGGTGTTATTCAGAAAATATTATATAAATTCTAAGTAAAAATAAAATCTCTTAAATTCAAGGGCTATAATATTGGCATTTTTAAATGTGATAAATTGATTATTCTAGGAGGAAGAAAAGTTATGCTACTGTCTTGCTTTCATTTGACTGTCTCATTGCCTTTGCCATTCCTGATAATGTTTGGAAGAAACAGACTAATTATTTAGGAAAGCATTCAGTTTGAGTAATGTATGCTGAGTTCCCCAGAGGGAAAATACATTTAATTATTTTGACCAGAATAACACTTAGTTTAATCTTATCACTGATATCTTCTTCACTTTCTCTGGTCATAAATTATTCTTCTCAAGATAGATAGAAAGTATCAGAACATTTACTGCCTCATTAGGAATTCCTTCCCAGAACAGGTGCATCAATGTGTTTAGTAGGTGAGGTCAGTGCTGGAGAGTGCTAACCAACTTTATATTCTTTTTGTCGTAGTCTCCCAGCAGACAGAAAAGAACCATAGTCTTAATCTTAATTCTCTTTTCTCTTTAACACTCTCAAACCCCCCAGCATCATCTAATTTTAAAGGAATAGGTGATTCAGTAGTCAATAGCACTAAAGATATCTGTCCCCAAAACGACTAGTCTGGAGTTAGGAAGGAGTCAACTCCATCTGGAGTTCAATCACACTTTCCCATATGGTTAATCACCAGCTGCTTATGAAGGAGAGTGTTGTCAAGGCTGGTAGGCCCGAAATTAGCTGCGCGTCTGCATTTTGGCTATAGGCAAAACCTATAACAAGCTTAGAGTGTATGAAGGCAAAGATAGCTATGACTCCTTTATTCCCTATAATTTTTTTCAATATGAAAAGTGCTGTATTAATAAAAGAAAATGTATCTGCGCTGGTAAGAAGCAGCCTGTATCACTTTCTGAAATCCAAATTAAGTCTGAATATAATTAGCATGTGGCTAGACGTGAGTATTATTAATACAAGTCTTGCGACTTTACAGCTGGCATATGCAAGTTTCGGAATTTTATTTATGTGATTCATTTTACTCTTTCCTGATAATGATAATAGGTTTTGGTTGCTTAAAATTATGTTTGCTTTGTTTATAATTCATGGGTTATATCCTAAGCTTTTTGAAAGCTAACCTAGTGTGGGGACATTGTTGCCTTAGTCTACTATAGAATGCTTTTGAATGCCTGGAAGTTAGTGTCACAGATGTTTTTGTTTGTTGTTTTATTTTATTATTTTTTGTTTTTTAGCGATGATTAGTTTTTGATTGATGCCTATTTGGAGATATTTAAAACTTCTTGTATGATAATTACTGAAATTATCAATAATATCTCTATCTTGAAGTTTTAACTTTTTTTTTTTTAATTGAGTGGCATTGGTAGTCTTAGCCATAGATAGGAACAGGAGGCAAACTATTATTCCGTTTTACTCAAGCAGAAAATTGAATTTAGTATCTGGTGTGTGTTACACAGTGACTATTTGGTTAGGGATATTGGACCTCGTTTCTTATCCAGCATAATATTATGGGAATTAATGCCTTTAAACATTTTGCCACTGAATTTCTTATGTTGAGACACTAGACCAGATCTTTTGGAGGAAGCTTTATGCAAAGTGACCATGAGGGCGGGGATCATTTATTCGCATTGTAACCAACAATCAAGTCTATGTTTGTTGTTTTCAGTGGGGTGATTTTCCCCCTCTTTAACGGTCAGCAAAAAAAAAAACCTGTAATGGAATTGAATTGAAACTGTGATGACTTTTGAAAAAACAATTTCCTGTATAAGTTATAATTTAATGCAAAAGGCTGCACAAACCTTTCAGGATGCAGCTTGGTGATCTAGATAGACACTGATGATGTTAATCAAGTACCTGTGGTCCATTCCACTGATTTGTGAAATGTATAGAGCAGATGGGGGCAGAAAAGCTTTAAAAAAAATTACCATAGTGAGAGCAACACATTTTTTGAATGAGAATATTTTAAGAATACATTTTGGCAGTTTAGGTAAACGTACACTTGTAAAAATTATGTCATATACTTCTCATGCATATGCATGTTGCTAGATGGTTAAAACATTGCACCAGGGAATTGTTCTTCTGGTCAACCTTCAATGAGAAATTCATACAGACTTCTCCAGTGAACAAGCAAAATGATTTTGAACAACCAGCACTAATATTTTTGTATAAAGAATGTGACATAATAGCCACTAACTGATTTGGATATACTTTAATATTCTCACGTATGTCACAGTAATTTCAAGTTTGTATAGTCAGCTTTATTGCTTTACTGAATTGTGTGCTACTGCTGTAATATCCCCATTATATAGACTTCATCCAAATGCCCAACACCCCAAATTCTCCTTATTTCCTTTACATACTTTACCTTGAAATTAGGGCATTCTGCCAAAAAATAAGTGGTTGTGATCACATGATCCAAATAAGCACGTGTCTTTTGTAGTTAACTAATAAAGGTATTAGCACAGTTCAACCCTATTATTTTCATAATTCTTTAAAAATCTCGTTTCCTCTTGGGGCACCTGGGTGCGTGGCTCACTTGGTTACGTGTCTGACTTTGGCTCAGATTAAGATCTCACAGTTAGTGGGTTCGAGCGCTCTGTGCTGACTGACCGCTCAGAGCCTGGAGCCTGCGTCGGAGTCTGTGTCTCCCTCTCTCTGCCCCTCCCCTGCTTGTGCTCTGTCTCTGTTTTTCAAAAATAAATAAAAATGTGAAAACAATTAAAAAAAATCACTTTTCCGCTTTACTTAAGCAATCGGGTTAAAACTCTAAAGGCAAAATCATCTATCTATTAAACAGGAATTTAATTGCTGGAAGTAGAAAAAAAATGAAATAATTCTAATGGGATTTTAAAACATTTCATTTCTAACCAATATCCTCTAAGGAAATGTAGCGCTAAGAAATGATCCACGAGTGGCTATCCATTCTGTTGCAGTGGCTCAGCCCAGTTGATATGAGCTGATGTCTACTGGCAATATACGCCATGCACATGTGTTAAATCATTTAATCCTCAAAACAGGCTTCTGTGGCAGATACCATTATCATCCTCCCTATTTTACAGATAGCAAACCGTGGCACTGAGAATTTAAGGAACTTGCCTGGTGTCATTTGATTAGTAAGCAGAAAAGCTGTGATTTGAACTTTAGGCAGTCTGGTTTTCCAGCCTATGCTGGATTTTGGTATTGTGGGTGGTAATGGATGGATTGATTAAAAATGATTCTTTCAGTTTGCGAAAATCCTGGAAAGAGCATGGAACAAAGGTCATTTACTTCTGAGCAGAGGGTACTTCAGACATCCCTATAGAAAGAAAGATGTGCCAAAGAAAAGGCTTAGTAAGAGCAGGTGTGAGACACAGGAGGATTTTTTGTAGCATTGCTGCATCATTCTTTGCTTTGCACAGATAGCTGGTGTAACTAACCCTGACAATGAATGATTTTGTCACATCTCCCTGTGAAGATTAACTAGGATTTCCCAGTAAACAAAAGTGCCCCATGATGCAGTTTTACACACACTGCAGATCCAGATGCCACAAAACTCAGTTGTGACATTGCCAGTTCCAGTCTTTTCTTTTCTTTCTGTGTTTAGAGCTCTAAATACCCATTGTGTTTTCCAGGTTTTTATTTAAATGCCAGCTAGTTAACATACAGTGCATCATTAGTTTCAGGTGTAGAATTTAGTGATTCATGCTTCCATACATCATCCGGTGCTCATCACCAGTGCCCTCCTTCATGCCCATCACCCACTTAACCCATCTCCCCGTCCACCTCCCCTCCAATAACCTCAGATTGTTCTCTATGGTTAAGAGTCTGTTTCTTGGTTTGCCTCTCTTTTTTCCCCTCTATGTTCATTTGTTTTGCTTCTTAAATTCCACATATGAGTGAAATCATATGGTATTTCTCTTTCTCTGGCTGACTGATTTCACTTAGCATAATACTGTCTAGCTCCCTTGACATTATTGCAAATGACAAGATTGCATTCTTCTTGATGGCTGAGTAGTATTCCATTGTGTGTATATATACACTACATCTTTTTTACCCACTCCAAATGTCTAATAAGTCTTTTTGTTATTCATTTATCTTTTCTTCCTTTTTGTGCCACAATGGTGAGGGACATGAAATCAAGGTTAACGTGCTGGGGGAGGAGGTTTAGAGAAAGGGAGAGAAACCCTAGTATTCTCCTTTCTCCAAGACTCGATACCATCAGGGCTGCAGGAGGGGGAGACAGTCCCATTTTAAATTAAGTTCAGTGTATTGATCACTAATGAGACAGGATGTTCTAATTTTTGAACCTAGACTGTGCTTTGAATTTAAAATGGTTTTACAACTGTTGAAAGCCATGGGTCCTACACATTTTTAATCTAGGGTCAGGGAAAACAATCTTTCACTACTGAATAAATTTTAAAGGGGCAGTGGGAGTCACAAGTAAAGATGTATTTTGATTAGATCCCATATGCTGTGCTTGATTAACTTGTGTAGAAAGAAATCATCAGGGGGAGTAATAGCATCTCCAACTACATAGCTAATGAGCTCAAATGTAGCTACATCGGATGGGAAGGGAGCCCAGTAGGCTTGTGGATGCTGAGCTGCAAGCAACCAGGTAAAAGCTGTGGCTGCTTTGATATGTTCTCCACTGCTTTTGATTAGTATTGTAGATGGATTAAGGTAATAGATAGGAAAGTACAATGCAAATTATAAAGTTGATAGAGATGCAAATTGTAGTTCTGTGTCTTTTTTTTTTACGGTGAACTATGCCAATAATTATCTTTATTACATTTGCTCCACAAACATTTGTTTTCTTATGCAAATTCTATCCTTTAAAGGATTACGTTGCTTCACTTATAATTTCTGGCTGGTATTTGGGACATAACTTTTTAAAAAAATATATAACATTTTACAGGAGATCTTGGTGCAGTTTTCAGATGTGAATTTTTAAGTTTAATTACAACACTGATGAGGAGACAGAAATAATTTTGAATCATGTTGAAAGAATCTGGAAAACCACAATCTAGATTTTTCTAGTGAAAAATCACTACAATAACACCCATATATTTTTAGCTGAGATTTTTGTATATCCAATGCCAGTAGGGTTACCCATTAGAAAAGAATAAGGTTACAGATTAAAAAAAAATTCAACACATAATTTTAAATTCAATATATAACTTCAGGTGTCATCTAAGCTCCTTTGTGGAACAAGGTGAGATAAATAGATAAGTACATCTATAATATGGCACTTGTGTCCATTTTAAAATACAGAATTGCAGTATTTGTATATATTATATGTAATTGTTTATGGACTATATTAAAAAATAACACAAATATGGGGTGCCTGGGTGGCTCAGTCGGTTAAGCGTCCGACTTCGGCTCAGGTCATGATCTCACGCTCTGAGTTCCAGCCCCACGTCGGGCTCTGTGCTGACAGCTCAGAGCCTGGAGCCTGCTTCAGATTCTGTGTCTCCCTCTCTCTCTGGCCCTCCCCCATTCATGCTCTGTCTCTCTCTGTCTCAAAAATAAATAAACGTTAAAAAAATTAAAAAAATACACAAATAGATTGGAAGGTTATATACCAAACTTTTGGTATTGATTGGGTAAGATTAGAAAGTAGAATATTAGGAAAGGAATGGGGCTGGGGGAGATTTTCAGAAAAGACTCCAATTTTATTTGTAGTATTTTCTGTCCTTTAGTCATGAAATCTTGAATGAAAAGTAACAAAGTACTAGTAATTAATTCTAGATGGTGGAATCATAAGTGTTTGTTGTATTATTTATTTAAACTCATCTATATTGTTAATTCTCTCAAAAGAGTCAAGTAAGTGAAGGCACTATGAAGCATATTATATAAGCTGTGCTTTCCACTCTGGAGGAATTTATAATTTAAAAAGGAACAAGTCAGCCTGAAGTGAGACAAATGGATGGTGAGTGAAGACCAGAAAAACATGTCTGGATTGGATACACCATGAGATATAGACCCTGTTTTTCTCTTTGAGTCCTCAGCATCTTGCTCAATGTCAGATACATGGTAGAGGCTCAGTAAGTATGTATGGGTCTGACCTGAGGTCAGAGATCCAAGGAGAAAGATAGACTTAATTAATCGTTATGGCAGGCTATCAATGTCATAGCAAGCATGTAATCTGTTGTTATAAGGTTTGAGGAGCACATAATGAACTGCAGTCTCAGACTATAGAAGACCATGAACCTGTGAAAGATGAAAAAAGATAATTAAATAAGTTACTAGAATAAGAGCGCTGTAAGGTGTTCCTGGCTCACCTGCAGCCTTTGCATATTCTTCCTGCCGGAACTGAATATTGCTCCGTGTCACCTCCTAGCTAGGAGGAGATGTGTCCTGTTGGAAGTTTTCTTTGAAAGCCACTTGATTTGGAAACACCTGTAGTGATTTTTAAAAATGAAGACTTCTGATTGCATTCCAGACCAACCATATCAGATGCTGTATGTGTTTGGCCTAGACAATGTATTTTAATTAACTTGCAGGTGCTTCTTGTTGAGAACTGTTTGATTATGGAATACTGATTTGATTGTAGAGCCTAGTATGAAACATTAGAATGGAACAGCCTCGAAGTCCTCAGTTGTGAGACTGTATTTCAGGAAGTATGCAAAGTATTATAGAATTAGATAAAAACCTAATGAGTTAAGGGAATGAGAAGACAAACCGCAGACTGGAAGAAAATATTTGTAGAAGACATATCTGATAAAGAACTGTTACTCATAGTATACAAGGAACAACAATAAAATTCAACAACAGTAAAATGGAAAACCTAATTAAAAATGGGCAAAAAACCTAAATAGGCACCTCACCAAAGAAGATATACAGATGGCAAGTAAGTATATGAGAAGATGCTCCACATCATATGTCATTAGGGAATTGCAAAGTAAAACACTGGTGAGATACCACTAAATAACTTTTAGAATGGCCAAAATCCAAAATCCCGACAACACCGAATGCTGGCAAGATGTGAAATAACAAAGACTCTCATTCATTGCTGGTAAGAATGCAAAATGGTACAGACACTTTGGAGGACAGTTTGGTGTTTTCTTACCAAACTAAACACACTCTTACTATATGATCAAGCAATGACACTCTCTGGTATTTACCCAAGTATATTGAAAACTTATGTCCACACACACACAAATTTATAGAAGCTATATTTATAATTGCTAAATTTATAATTTATAATTTATTTATAATTGCTAAAACTTGGAAGTAACTAAGATATTCTTCAGTAAGTGAATGAATAAACAGTGGTACATCCAGACAATGGATTATTATTCAGTGCTAAAAAGAAAGGAGTTATCAAGCCATGAGAAGGCATGGAGAAATTTTAAATGCACATTACTAAGTGAAAGAAGCCAATGTGACAAGGCTACACACTGTGTGATTCCAACTATGTGACATTCTGGAAAAAGATGCAAAAAGATCAGTGGTACTGGAAGAAGTGGGAGAGATAAGGAGGGATGAATAGATGAATAGGTGGGACACAGGATTTGGGGGCAGTAAAACTATTCTGTATGATGCTGCAGTGATGGATACATGTAATTATTCCATTTGCCCAAACCCATGGAATACACAACACCAATGATAAACCTAATGTAAATTATGAACTTTGGGTGATAATGCTGTGTTCATGTAGGTTCATTGATTGCAACTGATGCACCACTGTGGTGTATAGGATGTTGAATGTGGGGGAGGTGGGTGAAGATGGGGAGTACATACACAGGAATTCTCTGTACTTTCCACTCAATTTTGCTGCAAACCAAAAACTACTTTAAAAAAATTAAAGTCTATTATTTTAAAAATCCCAATAAGTGATTGATTCCTGCATTTATTTATTCATTCATAATTATCAATTGCATGTCCATCGTGTGGTTGGCATTCTGTATTGTACTAGGCAAAGTATGCCAGTTTGAGAGACAAATCAGTATATTATAGTGTGATGTGATAAGTACTGCAGTTGAAATAGAAACAAAATGTTTCAGTGGTCACTAACTCAGCTACAGAAAAAGGCAATACGAAAGGAAAAAAAGAGTTACTAACACAGCTTTAGTCAGTTGGAGATGTTTCAGAGGATGTAAGAGTTGAATTGAGTATCGAACAATGACTAAGAGTTTTCTAGTTGAGGTCTTTTAGGGAAAGGCAATAGAAGCATTAAAACATGAAGAACTGTAGCAATCATGAAATATGATTGATCAACTCTCTTGAATGTCGTCCACTAGCCCACTATCATCATTCTTTAAAAAAAAATTTTTTTTTAATGTTTTTATTTTATTTTGGGGAGTGAGACAGAGCGTGAGCAAGGGAGGGGTAGAGAGAGAGGGAGACAGAATCTGAAGCAGGCTCCAGGTTCTGAGCTGTCAGCACAGAGACTGACGCGGGGCTTGAACTCACTGACTGTGAGATCGTGACCCGAGCTGAAGTCAGATGCCCAAGTGAGCCACCCAGGCACCCTCCACTATCATCATTATAATTATGGTGCTATAGGTTAGTTTCCTGATGGTGAGGCTTCACATATGTAGTGGATAAATAAAGATACTGATTATCTACCTTAGGGGTAGAGAAGAAACATATATTTAGATGTGTATTAAAATATTGTCAAATGTTTCCGTTTATAAATCAGAAATATATTTTTCTAGCTGTCCTAATTAGTTTACATAGTTTAGATTTAATTAGGTTAAAATGGAATATAATGGAACCTCTGCATTTGTTCAGTAAATAAATGTTTTAGTCAATAGATTGTTTTTTAACAGGGTGTTTACTTATGATGCTCTTTATATCAGTGATTAATCCAATCTAACATCTTAATAGAAAGGTCTGTTTCTTTTCCAGCTAATGTGATAAACACCAACAGTGCAGCAGCATCACCTTAATTGCATACACCGAAGTCTAATATTAGATAAATTGTATTCTGTTGCCTGTCTTTGGTTCAGTGGACTTTAGCCATTGCAATAAACTCTTTAAAGACAATAAACGGTGTCTCTGCAGTGTGCACCAAATGCTATTACTGTCATATACTTGCACATAAGACTTTTCATAGAATCCTTCAGAGGGGCCAGGGTTCTAGATTTGATTTCAGTTAACATTTACTGCTACATGCATGGCTGTGTATGAGGCATTTACTGTTATTTTTATTATTGTATACCATATGTTATCAGTAGGGAACTGGTGCTATTATTTTATGTGGTCTTGCATTATAATTTTGGAAGCTGAGGGTGGGCACCTTTACAGAGGAAGTTCATCATCCTCAAATACCTCTCTTCCCCATGTCCTCTTATGCAATATCCAATCTATGCACTTTATAAAGACTGATTAGAAGGGAAAGCTATTTTCCATAATGAGGTATTTAGTAAACAGAGCACATGATAGATGTTGAAAAAATAAATTATAAGAAAAATGATGCAACAACACATAATACATTAACTTGGGAAATTTGGGGGAAGCTGTTGGGCAATAACAGTAAAAAAATAATGAATGAGGGCTTGAGACATATCTAGATTTTTTTTCAGTTCAGTTTTACTGAGAGCATCTTTTTTGAAAAATTACAAAAACACCTTAGGCTTTTAAGGATCCACTATCAAAACAGTGAGTGGTAAACTGATGAAGCTAACAATATTTCTTGTAAAGAGTTTTGAATATCCTCGATGACTTTCACAACCATTTTAACCTGTTCACAGAAACATCTGTGAGTAAGCACCTGGCACGGTGGTATGGAGGTGAAGGTCACGTGCCTGGCCTTCAAGGAGCTCACAAAAGAGTCGTAACCAATCATTACAATAATGGCCATAACAACAGCTTACTGTGCACTCTGAATATGCCAGGCTTTGTTCCAAGCATTTTACACATCATGTCATTTCAGCTTCACAATAACCCCAAACTATAAGAACTATCATTAATTCCACTTTGTGGATGAGAAACACAGAGGCATAGACAGAGGGTGAGGACACTTGCTCAAGATCAAACAACTAGTATAAGACACAAATTAAACTAGAATCTGCTTGCCCCCAGGACCCACATGGTTGAGCAATTTGCTATTCAATCTTCTCTCAGTATGTAGAGTTAATGGCTGTGATGCTTGAACTCCTAGAATGGTGAGGCTACCAAGAGGAGAGATACCCAATTCTAGACAAAAGAAATATAACATGGGAGTATATGATAAATTAGAATTTGAGGGGAACTCCAAGTAGTTCATTGTGACTTCAGTACAGAGCTCATTAATGTTAAGAAATGAAGGAAGAGAAGTTGGCTGGGGGTGGATTATGACGGTTATGGGAAATTGTGAAAGAGAGGTAGGAAAGTAACATGTTTGGATCATCTTTTAGATAAAAAGGGAACAAAACAGGGAGGCAAGTGGAAAGGCAAGTGGAAAGGAGGCAAGAAGTGGGGAGGGCCTGAGCAATAGCAATAGACATGAAAAGTACAAAAACCTTTTTTGAGAGATAGTACTATGGAAGAAGTGACAAACGTTGGTGACATTTTAGTTTGGGGTGAAGGGAGGAAAAGTTATAGTCTCCCAGGTTTCTGGCTTGGAGAACTGGGTGGAAGGTGGCGTTCCACCCTTAGATCCTCCCTTAGACAGTGAATCTGGAAACAAAGTTAGATTTGGTGTGGGGAGTGGGACGAGAAGGTGCTGGCTAAACTTGGAATTCACTGATTTGAGTTGGCTGGTTATGTAGATCTGGAACAAAGACTGCCCTAGCCGGCGTCCGCGTATGGATCGAAGTTGAAGCCGGAGGTTTAGATGATATCACCCAGGGAGAATTCATAGAACGCCAAGCACTGAGGCCCAACAGTGGAACCCTGTGCAGTATTAAAATTATCGAAGGGCAGGAGCATGAGGGAAGGAGTGGCCTGAAAAGAAGGAGGAAACCCAGGAGACAGTAGTGTGAAAACAGTTCCTCTTGGTTGAGCACAAAAACCCATAGAGAAGAGGTGCCAGTTCGAAAACCCTGAACACTAGTTACAGGAACTTAATTCTGTCTCTGATTTCTTTAAAATTACCTTCGGGGTGCCTGGGTGGCTCAGTCGGTTAATCGTCCAACTTCGGCTCAGGTCATGATCTCGAGGTTCGTGAATTCAAGCCCCGCATCAGACTCAGCGTTGACAGCTCAGAGCCTGGAGCCTGCTTCAGATTCTCCCTCTCTCTCTCTCTCTCTCTCTCTCTCTGCCCATCCCCCGTTCATGCTCTCTCTTTCTCAAAAATAATTAAAGTTTTTTTTTTTAAATCACTTTCCCAAACTTTCCTGTATTGCTCATTAAAATACTTCTGATCTCAAATCCTAGGTGATTCCTCCCAGGTCAAATTCTGGATGCCTGAGAAGGTGACCTTGTGCATTCACAGGAGGAAATACCGTAAGCCCCAAGTAGAAAAATGTCTTTAACAGATAGCATTCTGCATCAGATACCCAGAAGTATTTTCCTTAATTATCCTCGCACACTTGTAACCTTTTCTTGAGGTCACTGACGTACCCTACTGCCATGTTAGGTGTAGACAGAGGCAACAGACAGGGAGAAAATCTCTCGTACGTCAAGAAAAAAAAGAAACGATGAAAGGCAAAGTTGGGCATAATTTTCTTCAGAACCTGGAACACCTGCTACATTTCCTGGAGCCTAAAATGGCCTCTGCTGCTTTTGCTACTGCTCTAAACCATCTGCTGAGCCGCAGAGAGGTGGTCTGCGGCAGCTGAAAGCCACTACAAATGCTTCAAGTCAGGCTTGTTGGCACAGTAAGGGAGCCAGGAGTATATTGGTGCCAAATGCAGGTCCTGTTTCTTTCCCTTTGCTGCCGTGAAAAAAATTAACCAAGGCCTTAAGAGCTGCCATTGACATAAACATGATTTAATGTCTTTTTAGCATTTTTAGGACCACGGCATTAGCAGAAGCCTTGGAGATATTTAAGGGTGAAGTCTCGAAAGTTGTTCTCTGGCAAGTCATCTTAAAAGCAGGTGTCGTGAGCATACTTCAGTACAGCTGCCTGTTAGGTGACAGTACTTCGAATGCATAGGACGTGAAGGAAATGTACATTCAGTTTTCTCTATAGGAGGGCAGCCGGCACTTGCCTCTCTTAAGTGTGGACCAGATTTCTGGTTGTTGCCTGCTCTCCTTTCCGTTTTCCGTGCTTCTCTCCAGCCTGGTGAAGAAAACTCTGATTAAATTAGGAGAGCTGTCAATATGAATCTATAGATGCAGTATCTGAGCAATCATTTATTTACATAACTGTCTCTTTGATTATACGGAGAGCTTCTTGAGAGCTGGAGCCAGATATTCTTTGGGTTTAAGTCCTGATTGCACTTCCCGCTAACTGGTTTGTGAACTTGGGCAAGAAACTTAGCTGCTTCGAGTCTCACGTTCCATGTGAGTCTCACTGGCTTTGTGATGCTGAATGATGCTACCATCTTGAAAAATACCTAATTGGGTACCTGGCACATAATAGGTACTCAATAATGTCTATGGACTAAAGGACATCGAAGCTCCTGTTTTAGGGTGAATATGAAAATTTACATTACATGTTTGCCTTGTAATTGTGTAAAGACTCTTCATCTGGGAAGCAAGTCTGTGGCTAAAATGTGAAGGGATATGCTGGCCTGCTGGCTATTTGTTTAGTAAGAGAATTCAGAGGAACCTTGCTTGCCTTTCTAATCCTTCAAAGAATTGGAGGGTTTGGACATGATCCCTATTTAAAATTTTTTTTAATGTTTGTTTGTTTGTTTGTTTATTTATTTATTTATTTTTGAGAGAGACAGATAGATAGAGAGTGAGCAGGGGAGGGGCAGAGGGAGAGGGAGACAGAATCCCAAGCAGGCTGCATGCCATCAGTACAGAGTCTGATGTGGGGATTGAACTCATGAACCATGAGATCATGACCTGAGCCAGAACCAAGAGTCGATGCTTGAGCCACCCAGATGCCTCAAGACATGATCCCTGTTTTTAGATCCTATCCTATATTCCCTTTCCTGTCTTACCAAAACGTCCTTTTGTTTTAAGACACTAGCTCATAGCTGGTTTTTTGAAAGCTGACTTAAAAACTAATTCATATTGGTAAATGTCTAATCAATGGCTTAAAGCAGTGCTTTTTAAAAACTATGTTTGGGTACTTCTCGGGATTCTTCAGGGAAGTCTAATGAAGAGCTGTAGGGATTTGGAGATTCAGTCCAGTGGCTCTGGGCACTCCACCCCAACCCTAATTTTAATCAGACAAGTTATGCTTTTTATAAAATAATTTATACACATATATCTGTATTTTCTACTTAAGTGTATGTGTGTGTATATATATGTTGACTTAATTAAATAATAGATTTACTGTTTTTAAAAAGATTAATCTTTAAAGAAGATTTATGATAACTGACTGACTTATCTCTTTTCAGCTCATGCACTTTTGTCATGAGACTGAATAATTTTACTAACAGGGCATTCTTTAATCCTAGAATCCTAGCAAATGATAGGAAGTGATAGTCACTAAGGATCACCATGTGGTCACTAAGATGTATTTCATTTCTTTCTTTGATAGAGTTGTTAGATTGGTATAAAGCATTTGATGTGGAGCATTTGAACTCTAGTAATTCATTTAGCAAAGTATATCATGTATTCTCTTAGATAAGAAGGATAAGTATGAATAAGTGTCTTATGATTAAGTGAATAATTGACAGAATATTAACCAAAGGAACTGATCTATAGATAAACACGCATCTGGAGAGAAATTTCTATTGACAATCTCAGGGTTATGTTCCATACTCTTGTCATATTTTCTCCTTTCAGAATTTGTGACTTGGGTGAAGCTATAGAGGGAAGTCTCAACAAATTTGCAGATGACAAAGCTGGGAGGGATAAAGAATGTGTCGGATGGCAGAATTAGGATCCCAAAAGATCTTGACAGGGTGAAACATTTTGAAGTGAAAAAACATAATGAAATTTAACAGGGATAAATATGAGGTCCTATACTTGGGTCAAAAAATAGAAATATAACTGCACTTTCCAGGGATGATGAAGTTAGTAGTTTCTGAGCAGAATGTGTAAAAATGCTTAGAGGTATTAGAGGACAGTCCTATTTCTAGAAGTCAACTATGTGATGTGCATGTCCCAAAGGCTAATGTGAGTTTGGGGGATGCATCAATTGAATAAACAGAATGTAGAATGAGGATGGGCACAGACCCACTTTTCTTCAGACTGCTCAGATTTTGCAGGGATAATGTATCAAGAGGTATTTAGACAAACTGAAACACGTTAAAAAGAGAATGAATGTAGGGGCTTCAAACTCTGTTGCACGAAGAGTGTTCAGGCCTGAATATTAGGGAATGGATTCTGTAAGGCCTAGAGATAAGAATAAGATGTACCGTGGGGCACCTGGGTGGCTCAGTCGGTTAAGCATCCAGCTTTGACTTTGGCTCAGGTCATTATCTCACAGTTTGTGAGTTCGAGCCCTGCGTCCAGCTCTGTGCTGACAGCTCAAAGCCTGGAGCCTGCTTCGGATTCTGTGTCTCCCTGTCTCTCTGCCTCTCTCCTGCTCACGCTCTGTGTCTCTCTGTCTCTCAATAATAAATAAACATTAAAAAATTTTTAAAAAAGAATAAGATGTACCAAAGTCATCATCTAAAAATATTTAAATTGTTATCATTGAGAAATTTAGGGTGTGAACAGAGAGGAGAAGTCAGATTGATGAGAAATTTCAGATAGACGGACAGTATCTCAGTATAAGGAAGATTGTTTTAGCAGTAAGAACTGTCCAAAAGGGTGCAGTCTCCAGGAGAGAATTTGTTCCTCTCAATGCCAGTACTCGGTTAGACTGGACTTCCCATGACAGAGATGTAGAGTGAATGCATTTTAAAAGATGGCCAAATGAGATAAATTGTGAAATATCTCCCAGCCTGAGATTTTATGACTTTTAAGAGAGTTTAGACACATTGAAAACCACAGGGGATGATGTTTCAAGTCAAAATGGCTCTTCCTTCACTTTTCACCTTGGATGCAACTTCCTAATTACCTCTTTCCCATATTAGCTAAAAACATGCTCAAATTTCTAAAGCTGAGCGCTTTAGAAAACAAGTAATAATAAAATTTGAAAGAATCCCTTCATTAGAAACTCTGGGTAATTAAATCAAATAAGCAAACAAAAACAAACCACAATAATGGTGCCTTCCAGAAGTGTTTCACTTTCTAGACTCAATTTAGAATAAAAGATATTGAAAAGAAATGTCTTTATTTCTAGGTAAGAAATACTCTGATTTTTTTCTAGTTTTTCTTTGAATCTGCCAAGCCGTACAAATTCCATAGGTCTATAATTAGGTAACCCAGCATAATGCAGCCTCCTAACAAAGGCAAGTAGTGATTGGTAGATACACCAGTCAGGGCTCTTAATTGCAAATAGCAGAAAAGAGATTCATTAATGGCATGGAACTTGAGCATGCATTTAGAATTACCTGGAAAGACTTTTTAAACACAGATTGTTGATTCAGTGGGTCTGGAGTGGGCTTAATGGTTTAAATTCCTAATAAGTTCTCAGGAATGTTGCTGGTGCTGGTTTTAGACCAGCATAATCTGAGGATTATGCACTGAAAGATAGCAGAGTTTTCAGAATTCTTGGGAATTCTGGAGGAGCAGACTTGAGGCCAAACTTTTAAGAACACCACCCATACATACTCTACTGGGCTTGATGAAGAAAATTGTGCCTGTTCTGTTGGCACTATCAGGCTGTGTATTTCAGGAATTTGATTTTTCTACAACTTCTAATGTTACCAGGGATGATGCTGATTCTGCAGTGGGAATTCAACTTGCATCCAGTGATCCCTCCAAAATCCAGACTTCTCTGATGTTACCTACCCCATACTCCTGTAGTAATGAAATCTTCCCCGTGGAAGGAAGGCTATGGGGCCAGGATGACCTGGCTGTTGGAGCATAGATTACATATGGTTTTGTGGCTGTGAGTGCTTTCTCCTACAGTGGAGAAGCAGGACTCATATTTGCAGAAACATCTGTGTTAATATTAGAAAATTCTACTACATTAACCTCACTAGTACATTTTAAAGCTTAATTTATTGACTTCAGTTTTCTACTTCTATGGGACATCTGAACTCAGGGAAAACAAATTTCTTCTGGAAACTTCTATGGTGATGCTGTGCAGGTAAAGCTATGCAAGTTCTTCTAATATGACCCGAATGGGATTCTGTGAAAGCTTTCATAGTGAGAAATGATTCCGCATACCAGGAATTGTTCTGGGTGCTGAGATGTAAGGAGAATAAGGCATGCATCTTGAATTAAAGAGTTTGCAGTTTAGTAAGGGAAATAGTCAAGTAAATAGAATATTCCAGTATAGACACTTATTTTTTTATAGGCAAAGATTAGATGCCAGAGAAAACATGGGCTTATGTAAGTTCATATGTTCAAAATGGTTTGTATATACTATACCAAAAGTTACTGTAAGAGCTGTAAATGTTCATTGGTCACTTCTTGCTTCTTTTCCATCCTATGAAAACTGTAAATATAGATGTTTGTATTTTGGATTTTACTTTTCATTGTAAGTAAATATATAACAGAACAGTGCTTCAAATACAATGCACATGCCATAGACCATTACATTATTCAAAGACCACATCTACACTGGGAGGGCGCAGTCACTGATGATATGGAGGTGCTGAGTCAAACTGACATTCTTTTTCTACGTTGTGTTCCATTTCTCCCAGTATTGAGTCTGTGTCACCTGAACCATTATTAAGCAGAGGAGCATTCTTTATAATGTGCAGGGTGAGATGACAATGATGTGGTACTAAGAGAGTAGACAAGGGTCTTGTAGTTTGGTCTGGAGAGTGAGGGGTGCTTTGTTGAAGGATAGCGCACTTAAGCAGTTTTCAACGAAGACTATCAAATTAGTCAAGAGAAATCAGAGGATGGGAAATGGATGGGCAGAAGTTTAGAAGTGTGGAATGGTATGTTACATCCAGAGGAAATTAGAGGCACATAAAAAACTTGCGTGACGAGGGTTAGGAGAGAGGGAAGGTGAGATTGGAATGAGCAGAAGCTAGATCACAATGGGTCTCTCCAGCTATAGTCGAACTTCAGAGAGCACCCTCCATATGATGCTTGTGCCTTCCAGTATCCCACTGACCCTCTGACGGGAGAACAGTGAAACTGCAAAGGTGAGCAGAGAGGCCATAGAATACCTCATCTGCCACATGGGGCTCAGTGTGTGTCCTTCCTCGGTGGTGGCTAATTATCCTCCAGCATCTATTTTCCCTTATTCCTCTTGCAATTCAAATCCCCAGAGGGTGAGCTGGACATGTGGCTGCCCACTGAGATGCTAATTTTTTTTAGTTTTTATCGAAACTGGGTATGGTGTGGATTGAACAAACAACACATTTTGTCAAGTGCCAATTTTATGCAGGACCCTCTTTTATGTCTGGAAACATACCGAAAGCCCAGAAATTGGGATTTTCATGTCACTAGCCAATTTTTCTCTTTTCTTTTTCTTACCCCTATCTTTCTTTTTCTTTCCCCCTCTTTTTCTTTCCTTCCTATCCCTTCAAGGGATACCATTTAAAAGGACAAAATGAGCAGATGGAATGATTAAACCACTAATATTCCCCATTCTAATCAATGGGATGTCTGGAAGTGCCCCTGTATATTCACCAATAAAGCTGACTTTATGATACTACATCATAAATGTTTCTAAGGAAATACTATCTTGTTCTACGATTTTTTAAACATATTTAGTATTTAAGGTTCTAAGAATTGAACAAAGAAAGGATATATTTAGTGTATCTCACTGTATACATAATCAATGACCCTTTAAACATTTTTTCATGGTCAAGAACATTGGTTTCTGTAAGTAATGAGTTAGCCATTCTTATATTAAAAGTGGATGCTTTTAAAATTCTGCTATCTTTAGCATTCTCTGAATTATGTAGAGGCTTTCTGTAGTAGGATTTATTTAAACATATTATAGTCTAATTAATCATTTATTTTTATGGGCTTAGTGAAGATTGTTCTTTTTGGCTGTTCATTTTCAAAACCAGAAATTTATAAATGGAGAGACCGAGTAAAGTCTCAAGTGGCTTTGCTTCTTCAACGTTGTGAAAAGAAGCTTGCTATGCCATGCTTTGGCCACACGGGGGCATTACTGGCCTTCTCTTTTGTATCCGTCCTCTAAGGCAAGAGAATAAACCCCTAGAAACTCATTTTTCATTACTTTAAAAGGAAAACAATATATTAATATGCACACAAAGCCCCTCAGAGTTAGTGGCCACTTACAAGTTATGTGTGATTTTTAGTCTAGAGAAATATTTTCCTGAATAGATTATCATAGGCAGCATAATCCTTTACATCTTCTCATGACCGAAGCAATTATTTTTCTAGCTATTTCAAATTTCCTTATGTAAAATACTTCGATATTTCAAGAAAAGCTATGACCCTTATTTCAATAATGCTAGGCTAAATAGGGCTTGGAGAAACAATGCGTCTCATTGGCGGCCACTGCCATCTGAAAGAGAACACGACTCTCATTAGAGAATAGTCACGCTAGAAACATATTTTGAAAATGTGGTCTCTATTTCCTGCTGTCAGTTCCTGTCCTCCTCTTTGCCCTCCCAAATGGCTGGTGCATATGCTGTTGCTGCTTCCTGAACACACATCATATCAGGTTTCAGAAGGAGGAAAAAAACCAAGAAGAGCTAGAAAGAACAAAACACTAATAAGGTCCTGCGTTTGTACAATACTCCCAGTACAAATGGCACACACTTGGTTCCTCATATCTAATACAAGGTAATGGAGATGATTATCCAGTCCAGTTTGAGTCTGAATCTAAATACGATCCTAATTAAGATCGTGATCACAAGATTCACACACGCACAATACTTTCAAGCAGAGCCTAATTAAAATAGCACTAAAGAGACAGTCTTCTGACATTTCCTTTTAGGAAAAAAAGCATCAACACAGCTGCGGAGAGTTGTTCTCTAGAAGTTCCTGTAAAAAGGAACAGCAAGGCAAAGGCCCCCATGCAGTGGCTAAGCCACAAGCTCAAATTAAATCGGGTAAGTACCTTCTTTTCCCCAATTCCTGTGGGTTAATCATGCCTTGGTGTTTTCATTGCCTTTCAGCCACGGGGTAAATGAACAGTTGATCACATACTCAGCTTGGATTTGGGGGAGCTGATTAATTTCCTTTCATCACCTCAAACTTAGTATTGTACTTCAAAGACACTAAAATATTGTCATGCCAATTGACCTTGAAAATTTATGAAAATTACAATTTCTTCTTGCTTACTGCTTTTCTTCATCTTTTCTCTTTTCAACCATTTCATCCATTTCCCCTTCCACCGTTTGTCATCATCTCCCTTCTAAACACTTCTTTCCCCTGTGGTGTTTGAAATCATTACCAACTTCTCCTGGGAGAAACAGCAAAAACTTGACCCAGGACTCTGCCAAATCCCTCAGCAGTTGTTAGGGCCACAGAGAGGCTCAGTGCTTCTTGGTATGTGGTACTACGGCATGGGAATCCTAGACTGACTTGGGAAAGTTTAAGGGCATTTATGGCACGCTGTTGGTTTCTAGATTGGTATCATGATGAACATAGGAAATCCCTTGGCACTTGAGTGGGCTCCCAACCTATAGGCTGTGAGATTAGATCTCTGGCACTCCCTGAGGATTCGGGGGTGACCAAAAGCATTTGAAGGTTTTATTCTCTAAATTGGATAAAAAATGGAATTCTTTTACACACTCTGGTTCCATCCCAGGAATTCTTGGATTTTACAGTGTCTGATTCTGGCACAGATTCCTCAGCTTTCAGCTTTTATCTTGTTTCTCCCATGGCTGATTCCCCCAGATTCATGCTGCAACTGTATCTACCAGACTGCTCTCAGATACAGGCTCAAAAAGACCTTGGTTTCCAAGCCCATCTGGATAGACATATTTATATCTTTACCACACCCCACCACCTTGGAATTGATTCATATACTCAGAATCTGGAAGCCAGTCTGCACAGCCAGGCTTCTGTGTTACTCTTCTAACTTCTTTTACCACCAACAAACATTGGATATTGACTCCTAATTTTCAGTACTTCCCTCTCTCCCACTTATCCCATTAAAGGTCTGAAACATACGATGAAGGGTGAGGCTTCTATCCCGGTCTCTTTTCCCACCTAGTATCCTACAAACCTCCCCTCCTCCCCAACCCAGCACAACCCCATCAGTGCTCAGCTCTGAGCACTGAGGTGATTAGACTTGGTACCATATTTTTCTTCCTTCTTTTTCTCTTCTGTCCTTGATAGAACTGATCGTATATCTACTATGAAAAAAACTAACAATTTACAGAATATTTGCAATTTACTAATAATTTACAGAATATTTGCAATATATATCAGGAGCTTTATACAAACTATCTCATTTAATTTTCCCCCTAATCGTCCACTAGACAGTGGAGGTTATTGAGAGAAGTTCTTGCATCTAGTATGTCACAGAGCTATAATTTAAATTTAATTCTCTTCCAAAGCCCTCATGCTTTACACTCTGCAACACTGTCCTGGGACCAAGGGAGAAGAAGCTAAGACCACAGTCTAGTCAAGTCAGGCAAATGAGCATCTCACCATATGCAATGCAACTTGAAACATACTCTAATGAAAAAATAGGTCCAAAGTGCACAAAATGCTTTAGGTGGCAGATGAGGAAGAGAGAATTCTTGCTCGACCAGAGAGTGAGGGAGGGTGCTGCCATGGTTGTAAGTTCAGAGAAGTTTTATTTGAGCTGGCCTTTGAACGGTGAGATGAAATTCATGGAGCAGAGGATGGAACCAGTATTTAGAGTTGTTTGCACATTTGTCTCTTTCTGTTTTTTTCTGTATCTTATTGTCATTCTCCTCCTTAAAGACCTTATTAATCTTCTAGATGGAAAGTTTTCTCCCTTCCCATTTATGACCTCTTATTTTTCCTCTTTATTCTATGTCACTTTGTTAACATAGTGTCTCAAACCTGAAACACTCTTTGTTTATGACACCAGGTTATCAGAGAAATGGAGCAAGACAATTTTTTTGCACTCCAATTTTTCTTTCCTTTTGTTTTGTGTGAATGTTCTGTGCACTGACAAAGAATGGTATATTTTCTAATTAGGTATGTTGGAAAAGACGCATAACAAAGGTAAAATTCAGATGGCCTACCTGGAAAATTAGACATAACATTTTCAAAGAACAAAAGCTATTTTGGTTACAGATCTCTCTGTGACAAACTGTTAAGCTGGATGAGGTGTCTTGAATCACGAAAAATTATATTGGAATTTTGGAGTGGCTAAAAAAGAAACATGATTGAAGTCAATGAAGTTGGAAAAAAAAGATGGACTATGACAGCCTGATTTATTCGGGTTATTTTTTTTTATTTTATTTTTATTTTTTGTTTTGATAGGAGAGACCTTTTTTATTTTTATTTATTTATTTATTTACTTATTTTTTAAACGTTTATTTATTTTTGAGAGAGAGAGAGAGAGACATGAACGGGGGAGGGGCAGAGAGAGAGGGAGACACAGAATCGGAAGCAGGCTCCGGGCTCTGAGCCATCAGCCC